>NW_020456232.1:2425165-2492814 GCF_003342845.1 Nothoprocta perdicaria | reverse complement strand
TGTGTCATTTCTCTTCAGTTTTCATACACTCTTGGCTACTTCACAATGACCACCTCAGATAGATAAATAACAACATTTTCCCAGGCCAAGCTAAAAGCTCCTTGGTGTTAGATAGTCACAGCCACATGAAAACTTAATAGCATTAAGGACAGGATTTAAGTGTAGCGGATCAATGCTCAGGAGAGTTGTTAGAGTGAACTATAGAGACCTCAGCCACTGATGAAGGGAAGAAAACAACATCATAATGACAGAAAAGAAAATCATGCATAACATTTTCATTCATTTTGCTGTGCGTAGCAAAAAAAAAAAAAAAAAAAAAAGGAAGAAAAAAGTGCACATAGACATGATCTCCAGTACGCTCTAACAGATCAATCAGCAAACTACTCCTTTTCTACTGTGTTTTTATTTTTTAAGCTAAATCTCTGTGAAAATAAGTTTTTACTCATTTCTCCCGAAGCAACAATAATTGATGCTGACTGCGCTGACATGAATCGCAGCTCTCTGAAGGTTGTGGTTTGCTAAAGGGATGAACCTTGACCATGCAGGCAAATGTAGCTGCCAGAGCCACAGATCTGCCAGGTGGGAGATTAATTTCCAGCAGCCTGAGTCAGCAATAAAGAAATAAATACAAAATCCTCCCCAGACCTTTTAGACATCAACACGTCAGAGCAGATTAGCTCCCTTCATTCTGCTTTCTTTTCCTTTATTTATTTATTTWTTTTTCCTAGAAAACTCATCCCACTATTTTGGCTGAGCCAGTCAGTTTTGTGTAGCTTAAAAGTATGTAAATCTCTCTGCACATGCAGCAACCTCTTTGCAGCGCCTCCGCAGTGCCAGGGTCACCTCTCCTCTTGCTGGATAAAGAGGGAGGTGGGTACTGAATCACCACCCTCAGGATATGGTGGTGATGGTGAACATGAACCCGTTGTTTTCCTGCAACAGAGGCACGGCCAAAAGGCCTCTGTTGGCTAGTGAAGCATACCAGAAACATCATTTTTGCCCATTCTTCCAAAAGTTCAAAAAGCTTCCATTGGTTGCTCTATGCATTTCTTTGCAACACTCAAGAAGAAAGAGCCTAGTGAATAGCTGCTTATTTAGAGCGAGATCTTCCCCCTCCTGCACATGTTCAGCTTTTCAAAGCAGAAATAAAGTGAGCTTTTCCATGAGAGATAAAATAGTCTCCATGTGTGGGAAATAGCAATTCTGCTGAGCAGAGGCATGAGGAAACTGGTCATGCTCCCTTCAAAGATATCAGATGCTTACCCTTTCCTTAACAGAAGAGGAGATGGGTTGGAAACACATTACTCATCAATCTCTTAAAATAAACTTTCCAAACAAGTTCACCACCCGACACATCCTTATATGCAAGAATAAATCCCCCTCAAAAGCATAGACAACACATGCTAGAGCTGCCCTCATCTGAAGCACAGCAAATTATGAACTGTAGCTCCTTTCTTCTTCGTGTTCTTCTTCACCTTCTGCACAGTAACATTTCAGTCTAGGGTCCTCTTGTTGCAATCTACTTAGCAGTTTTAAGGGAGTAGGAATTGCTGTTTAGTTAAAGAATACACAAAAAAACATGCAGAAGGTCTCCTGTTTGCAAAATAACATCTCTTTGCAAGACAAAAGCATAAGGAAATTGGGTCTCCCTCTCAAGGAGAAGACCTGAGAAACACAGTCTCAGGATGAGGTGAAACATGGCAGCAAGGACAGAAATGATGGGTCTGTTTGGGGACCCAACTCCCCACATCCAACTCAGCAGCTTCTTTTACACAGTGAAGAGAGAGCAAAAATAGTCCAAGCTGGCTATGCCATGTGCATACGAGAACCACAAGCATGTGCATCTGTGGCTGTTGAAAAAGGGAAAGGGCAATAGCCCTTCTTTTCTTGATTAGAGATAAGGATATTTACTTTTTTCCTTAAGTGGAGTGTATAGTTTAGGTCAATGACTTTCCTACATTATTGTCCGTCACGATAAGAAGAATRTATTACTTAAAAAGAAGTCCTATAGAAGTTGAATTGGATTTTCCATCAACAATACCTAGCTCACATTGTCCCTGCTCAAAAAAAAAGGGTTATCAGCAACGAAGCTACTACAAACCTCTCTCTGAAAAAAAAGGGAGTTTCTGGGGAGTGCTGCAGCCCCAAAGGACAGCTGGAAAAGTGGACTTGGAAAAGCTGCATTTTCAGGAGTCAGAGATAATCTAGCTGTGCTATATCTGAGACCACAGTTGAGGAGGGGAGATGGAGAGTGAGAGGATGCTCAGGGAGAACATGACATCAGCTGGAATGGCAGATAAGCACTGCAGTACTGCCTCTGCTCACTGAAATTGCACAAGTGCAAAGAAATAGAGAAACATTTCCTAGGAAATTGGCAGTCTGAGGGTACAAGATAATAAATATCTTTGGAAATCAGCACCGTTGTTTTAAAAAACAAATAAAGTGGGAAAGTCTCCCGCATGGAAAGCAGAGGAGGCAGAGTTAGGAATGCTGGTTAGGAAAGCTGGATAGATGGTAGGGGAAGAATCCCTTCAAAGATCAGCCTGTCAGTCTGCTGCAGGGAAGGGTAGAACTAAGCTGGCTCTTAGAAGACAAGAATCCCACTCAAAGATTTTTTTTTTTTTTTTTTTTTTTGTGACTTAAGGCCACCTGAGCAAGTGCACGGCACGTTCAGAGCTTGTTAAGACTTGCCAGTTCTGAAATCGCATGAAGAAGGGGGCTCGGGAAGCCTCTAGATCCTCTTTAGCCACCCTGCAAGCTCTTGCGCTTTCCTACCCAGAAGTTCAGCTGTGTGAGCCACAAAAAGCGACTGCTGCTCTGAACTGCTCAGAATAGAGGGAGGCTCCAGCAGCAAGGCGTGAACCTCAGGCTCCTGCTGCTGCCCCCGRGTTTGCCTCCTCCTGACTCCCGTGATGACCACTTTGCTGCAGAGCCCCCAAATTCTGCACTCATTATAGGAATCGAGTAACTTGGGCCAGGGATCTTGCCACATCTGCTGTTGGCAATGCCCTTCTTTGGACCATGGACCAGTATGGAAGAAAAGACCAAGCATGGGGAGAGCCTGAACCAGGAGAGCCAATGATTTGTTTCCAACCATTAGCAGCAGTAGGGTGACCAGGCACCCAGACTCCATCTACCAAGCTGGTTTGTTTTCTTCTTTCTTGCCTGTGCTTGTCTTCTACTTATTTCCTCGGGTTTCTATCAACCCTTCCCTCCTTTAACTCTAATTGCCAACTATCCAGCAAAGCACGGTTCAAAGGGCTCACAAAAAGTTGTGAGGAGCTGCCCATAGAAAGCAGAATCACAGAATCATAATGGTTGGAAAAGACCTTCAAAGATCATCAAGTCCAGCAACAAACCCATCGTACCTGCTGAGCCATATCCCCGAGTGCCTCATTCTACACGTTTCTTGAGCACTGCCAGGTACAGCAATTCCACTGCTTTCCTGGGCAGCCTATTGCAATGCTTCACCACTCTTTCTGTGCAGAAATTTCTTAATACCTAACCTGAACCTCCCCTGGTGCAACTTGAGGCCATTTCCTCTTATTCTATCTGCAGTTATTTTGGAGAAGAGACTAAAATGATGTAAGGCTTTCTGTATTTATTCTAAGCCAGCTGCCTGGCAGCCCCTGCACAAGCCTTTGGGGACACACCACCCCTCATTCAGAGATGTGGCCAGTAGGCAGAGAGGAGACTGCAGCAAACCTCTTTCTTGTTGGGGTCCTCCAAAAAACACCTCTGGGGCACCCCTTGGAGTGGGCATTGGGCCAAGCACTCCCTTTGGATGCCCATGTGCAGCGCTTGCAGCAGCAGCACGGGAGCGCTCCTGCTACCCAGTGAGGTACCTGCAAGGTGCTCTGCTTTGGTGTGCTCTCACTAAGGCACATTTTCTTTATTGTTATAAAGAACTGAACTGTTTTTTGCTGAGCACTCCTTACCTACTCCTCCACCATCGGGCAGTGAAATTTTTACAAGATTAATAATAAGAGATGGAATGCATTAGACAGCTACATGCATTGCTACAAGCCCTACTGATAACCACAACAGACTCAGGCCAGTACATCATGTTTTATACACGTCTCTATATTAATAGCTTGAATTTCTTGTGGGATTTGGCAAGGGATATAAAGTTGTATTAATGTTTTTTCCTTGCCTCATCAATAAAAAACATACCTATTAAGCAAGGTCTTAAGTTGTCATGAATTCTTTCTATACAAAGTGTAATTGCTATTTCAAAAGGAGCAAAGTGCAGAAACTACAACTGTAGAAAAATAAGAGAAGCTATTATGGAGATTTAAAGCAAACAATACCTGTGTTATGTCCTTTTTCCTACAGATGGCACATGCCTGAATGGCTTTCAGATATTGCCTTTTTTTTTCTTCTTCTTTATTTRGTCTGAGCAACATATTGATTTTTTTATGGAATGACGTGATGAAATCTGAACTGACGTTACATTTCACTAATGCACAGCACCCTTGAGCCAATATCAATTTTGTCTCTGATGGCTTTGCAAAGGCGGAGGTCACTTAGTTCACTTTCCCCCTTAACACTGTAACAACCTACTGAGTTTTCAGAAGTCTCTTATAAATACACTGGACATTTCAAACAATGACCACAATTCTGAAAAGTTTCCACAGTTCCATGAAAAGTATTATTTTTTTCCACATTTTAGCAGTGAATATGAGAGGATATAAAATCTACAGGTGTTCACCACCTGCTCCTGTGCATGGAGACATCCTGTGGTCTGCACATGTGTGGCTCAACCCTGTGGCTTCACTTATCCAGCCATTGCTCCTACCTTCAGCATCCTTTGGCACTGAATTTCCAAAACAATCAGCCTAGCTGAAGGCTGGTGAGATGACATCTTCCAGCACAACATCCCACCATCCCAGAGACACTGGTTTGCCGAAGGATCAGAGCACAGGTCACACATCTCAGCTGGTCACTGTTCCTGATAACCCTGTTTCTCACTTTTCTGAAGTAACGCTGGCTAGAGCAGAGAGTTAGAGTTGTGGACTTTCTTCTCTGCCTCTTCGAGCTAAAGAGACCTGTATGTAGCCTGGGACCTCCCATGAGAAAGGGTCTGCTGTGGCAAACCTCCCAGCACCAAGCTGGAAGCTCTGCTCCTGGCCTCATCCAGAAGGGCAGTGACACATCAACATCTCTGCAGCAGCATCTGGCCACACTGATAGCTCATCAGGAGCTGCAAGCAGCCTCCCTGGAGAGACCTCAGCCTGGAACCAGACATCGCAGATACATTTCTGTACGGGCTCAGGGTGGATTTCATTTATCAGTATCTGCTGCAATGTGAATTTGAACTCACTTGACTAATGGAGTAGGTGGGAAAAGCTATTATTTTACAAATACAGGCCAGGCCAGACTGATTGCCTGATAGGCTCTAATTACTATTATTACTRTTTTTCCCTGAGTCTATTTGGGATCCCACCCTTACCAGTAGCTCTATCCAAGCCCACTCACATTCTGTCATCAGAGGTGCTTTTCCCACACAGCAGCTGACAGACCATCCCCAACAACACACAACAGCACAAGCTTGGCAGCCTTCTTTCCCTTTCCTCAGAGCACATCTCAAATCAAACTGGAGTCTCTCTTGTCTCTGTGGATACAGAAATCATCCTTTGCAAGCAAGGTACGGTAAGGTTTATATTAAATCAAGTCTCTGGGAAAATGTAAATATTTTTAGCCAGGTGACAACAGTACCATCAAAGCCCACTAGATCTTTCCCCTTTCTTTTCACCTAACAGCTCCTACCCACTATTCTTTACATTTATATTGGGTTAAATGTAAAGTAATATAAAGTACAGGGATCTGCCAGCATACAGTCAGAGCAGAGCCTCACACTCACACTCACACGTTACAAAATAATCCAAACACACTCCTCACCATGAATAGTCCAAGGTGGTCCCAATAGCCCTGGTCTTGTGTTGCATTTGTGTTGGGATATATTTAGGAGTCTTTATGCTTTTCCTGCCCCCAGAGCCGTGAGCCTGTAACCTCCAGCTAATGACGGCAGTGCTTTGCACCAGCACAGCTGGACCATCAGTCCAGTAAGACACTACAAGTTGGGGTAAGAACATGCCAGTTCYAGCAGTCAACCCTTGACTTGGTCAAAACTCTCTTAGTGTTTGTACATAAGTCATCTCCAAGTCCTTTTAAGTGAGCTAAAGTAGGTTTAAGAAGAAAGAGTCCAGCACATACCGCCTTTAATCACCTTGACCTTCCTAAAGAGGATACTTAGAGGAAATATTCAGAAATATTCCTATAAGGGCAGCTAGGTTGAAAACAGTTGCTTTCCTCCTGCCTCCAAGTAATAGAAACATAGAATCATAGAATGATTATGGTTGGAAAAGACCTTCAAAATCATCGAGTCCAATCATAAAACCTTCAACAGCATGCCTGCTAAACGTGTCCCTGAGCACCTCATCTACAGTAGAATCATAATAATAATATAAAGTATATAATAAATAATAATATCATAATAATAAAGTAATTGAAAAAGTACCAGTTCTCCAAGAGACCTGAAATGCATTCTTCAGGCTCTGAAAAGTTAAAAGGAAAAAAGAAAATATAGCCTTCCACTTGACTAGGACACAGCGAGGAATAACACGAAATGGATTATGAGTTTTCCAGTTCTTCAATAATGTTTCTTTCCATCAGCTAGATCTGATTAGATTAGGTGACTAATTTACTTAATGATGTGAAAAATGCTGGAGTTCAGAGGAAATTTCTTGTCCTTACCTGAACTCTCACCRGAGAGGAATTTTTCAACTGAGTAATGATGAATTCAAAACTAAGTTATCGGTCTCAAGGGAAGGGCATTTACGGGTTTAATTCTCAATAGTTTAGGTCTGATTCCTCAGTGAAAGATGCCACAATGCTAGCAGAAGGAAATTGCTTACATAGATTCAAAACAAGCTGAAAATTTGTCCTAAAGAACAACTTATAAAAGCGGGGAAAAAAAGCCAAGATATTAATAAAAAAAAAAAAAAGGCACATCAGCTAAAAAGGGGAATAAAAGTAAAACCACAGATCTGTGGGATTCATTTCTCTGATAGATTTTCTGCTTCCGTTGAGCACAATTAATTTGTATCAGATGGTTTACATCAGRCTTTCTTCTCTTGATCCCCTAGGGTCTTAAAGTTATAAGTCTGGGTAATGATCTTCAGCCTCCAAGAGGGTTTTACGTAGTTACCAGAGCCCTCTCTGGGAAAGCAGAGTTGCTTTCATCATGAGCTTGACTGGATCAAATCCACAGATATTACTTAAAATCAGAGGCCTGGAACCTTCTCAGTAGGTTTTGGCCAGCCTCTTACAAATTACAGCCTTGCTCAGCCCAAGGATGTCTGTTTTATGGGATTTCCCATGGAAAAAATCTAATTGCAGGTAGCATCTCGAATGCCAGAGACATTCGCCCTCTTACATGCCCCTATGCCAGGTGGTGATAATGACACTACCTGAACGGAGGGTTCCCCAGAAGGGCAGTAACTGATACTGGGCTCCTTGATAGTCCAAATGTACTATCTCTGTCAAGAAGTTGAATATACAAGTATTGCCCCAAAACATTACCTTGTAATTTCCAGGTGCATCCACTTGCTGGAAGCTTTCAGCAATGATCTCTGTCCTTTGCTGYGGTCCAGCGATGCCCCAGAATCCCGGGATCAGGGTTTCCCATTCAGAGCCAGCATCTGCCCAAGCACCAGCTCACAGATTGGGAAAAATCATCTTACATTTGCATTACTCCTCTCTGAATGGAACTTGCACCCAAGCACTCTCCTCAGGTGAATCCCACTCCCATTCCTCCTCTGTTACCAGTGCTCATTTCCTCCATTGCATCTCCCTAAATGSGGGTAATTCATTCAGAGATGAAACTCAACCCTGTATGAAGGCCTGGGTGAACCTAAACACTGCTGATGGGAACATAGGGGATATAGGCTATCCAAAAAATAAAAGAAAAATTTCACTCTATTTTCATTTGGCCGAGTTTTATGACCTTTGACGCAAGCTCTTTAGAAACATAGYCTCCATGTTTCAGTCCACTTTAAGCACAAAACTCTCCGCATTAAGGACTTTATGTTCAGTCCACCTTAAGCACAAAAGCCCTGGAAACATATTAATTTTTATCTTCCTTTCCATGCTTATTTTTCTCTAATTGTTAATAATTTTAATTAACACCAGAATTTATCAACAGCATGTCATCTTCTTCATTTTTGCYGTAGGTGTTAATTGCAAATTCAAGTAAAAGGTGAGAAAGAAATCGAGGTAAACATTAAAAGGATCTGGGTTATGGATGAACTATTAGTTGCACAGTTGTCTTTTGAGAGCGTTGGCTGATATATAACCAAGTTTTAAACCTATTTTTAATACCTTCATGTATGTATTATCTTCTGTAACATACATGTCAGGCTATATTTTTTCCCAAATAACTTCTTTTCACTTAGGCACAGCTCACAGACAGATCATAGGAGCATTCATAACTGTAAACCCTATCTACATTTTTACATTCAATGCTGACTTTGGGAGATTTGATCAGTAAGTGGAACCCTCAGAGCAATCAATGTTGGGGACTCCTAAAATCTTGGCCTAAGGATTGCCAGTTATCTCTGGTATGTACGTACACACACACATGCATATACACTGCTCTATATACACACACGTACATATGCACACACCAGCTCCTTCCACTGATTATATCTCAGCAATGACCTTATAGAAATACATATGCATGAAAACAAAGAATTACAGGATTATATCTCTCAAAGTGAAATCTTTGACTTTTGGACACAGTACAGATTTTAGGCCAGGGAGGCATCAGAAAGTCAGGGCATCTTTGATGAGGACAGGAGGGGGATGCTGCCTGTAAAGCCTGGCTGCAGTATCCAGTCCCATTTCCCAATACCAGCATTTTCATTCTACTTAGTCAGAGGTCTAGAGGAAAAAAAAAAAAAAARAAAAAGAAAAAAAGACAAAACCTCAGAAAACCAAAAAATTCCCTGAGGCTTCCCAGAAAACAGAGGGGTCAGCAGGTAGATGCTTCCCAACTGAAAGCTGTCACTGCAGCATTCGGTGCGTGGGTAAGACAGGAGGTCCCCAGGGCTGCCTGGAGAAAGGTTACAGCCTCTCCATCACCTTCCCTCCTGCCCAGGGATTAAACAAGGTCCCAGTTCCTGAAAGACTGGGCTCAACAGCACATCCACGATTGGTTTTCTCAGACCTGCCCAACTACAGCCATGTGGGAAGCTGATTCCCATCCGTCAAATGCCAGGAGCATTGGAAGGAGCTCCTCCTGCTGAAACGTCGCTCCTGGCAGTACTGCCTTCSTGGCGTGAAAACGCTGCCCTGGGGTAGGGTGACACAGAAGGAGGGGAGAAAAGCGCAGTCAGGCTCTGTGATTGCTGCTCACAGCGAGGCTTTTCTGTGCTGTTCAGCACAAGGGAAGAAAAGCAGCCTTTAGCATTTTATATTAAAAATGCATCCTGAAATAATGAAGAAAATGAACGGACATCTGGTAGATCACAACATGTCTCTTCCCTGCCCAGTACCACTGCAAAACTAACCAGCGAAGCATGTGCATATTCATAAGGGCTTTGCCTATACACGTTCTGAATTATATGATTGCCTCCTTTATGTCGCTTCCATATGTGCTGCTACTGCCTTAAGTTGCACTGTCCTTACTACTGAGGGCACTTAAAGAATTAAGACTTATTTATTCCTACTTGCAAAACAGACTGTCCCCCAGAAGCACCTCATTCTGCCCCATCTATACCCTCAGTTGTTCCTATTCCTTTTTATATCCTTCTAGGTTTTATTCTGCTTTGGTTTTGCCTAATCTTCTACTGTGGAACAAACAAAAGCACAAATCCCAACCTGCAAAAGAGAAACAGCTTCTTCTAGACACTGCTGAGCATCTTCCCATCACAGAGACTGAAACTCAGGCACTTCTAAGGTTACTGTGGCCACACAACTCCTTGGGAAAACCTGCCTCACATAATGAGGATTTGGCCTCTAAAGCATTCACTTTCCTCTCAGCATCTGGAGCTTTGACTCATGGTAGTTGCACGGCTAATTCAAGCTTAGGCTGCAGGATGATAACAAGTCTTCTTAGACCCTTGCRCCCTCTCTCTTCCTGCATTGCTGTATTTCCCCTAAAAAGAACTAATCACCTTCCGATTTTCAGAATTACTTTCTTGCTGTTTTCCATTGTGTTTGGTRCTTTTCCTGGGTTCTGCAGTTATTCAAACTGCAGATTGCTGGTTTAAGTAATTCAACAGCAATGTCAACCTGCTTTTTGGTATTTTTTTGGTGTCTCTAAAAAGGGATAAAGAAAGAACAGCCTGGTRACCACTGCTTCTCTCCTGCTGCTCCCCGGTTCTCTACACCTCTCCATCCCAAAAGAGAAACAGCATGGCAATGTGACAGGCAATCCATCATGCAAGGTTCACTTGATTTAACTCCAGGATTTCACAGGCCTTTCCAATCTAAGCCCTTGAAAAGAGTCTCAGAAGAAGCGCTGCTGCATGCTGCCCCGAAATTTCATTTTTCAAAGTCCTTGTCTAYTCATTAGACTCTCACTTCATGGCCTTTTTCTAGCCCATACCCTCTCTTTTTCCCCTCTACTGTTTCACATTATATGCAACACAACAGCCCCTCCAAATTCTCTTATCTTGACCTTCTACCAGCAAACAGCACAATCTGCTTTTTGAGGCAGYGGGAATCAGCAGAGAAGTCTGCACAGGATCGTCTTTTTGCATCATGATTCCCTGCCAGCTTGCCTCAATTCCCAGCACTTGCTTCCTGCTTTCAGCTCTTGCCTGCTCCCCTGTGAACTGTCACTCTGCTCTCCTGTGTTTTCCCTGCTCCTGCAGGGTTTCTTGCTTTTATTTCCAYTTTTTTTTCCAAAAGGAGCTAAGACCTGTTGTGCTTTAATTACCACTCTAGTTAGCATCCTCCAGCCTTTTCAAGTCCCTTTCATTTTCACTGCTTCCTCTCAATGGACCTGGCCCACTCAATTTTATAATTTCCTAAAATTTACTTTCTTAAATGGAGTGCCATGTGCATAAATCATTCATTAATTGATTTTTTTTTTTCCTACTGGGATAATGATACAACCCTTCTTAGCATTTTTTCATCTGTTATTATTCTTTCCTTCTTGGTAATTACATGCATATGTATACATATTTGGGKCAGGAAAGTAGCAGATAACAGGTCTTGCTCCAGAGGCACAACTCTCTCTCTTCACAGAGACTTTTAGCTCTTCCCAGAAGAGCTATTTTTTCTAATTCTCCAAAATAGTCCAAATAAGGTGACTATGGCCTAAAGGAAGCAGGATTTCCACTTGTGGGGTTTCTGTCCCAGCTCTACGGAGGACAGAGATTTATAAGCACAGTAGGGCAGACGTTGCTTTATAGCAAAAGATAAGTTAGCCAGAGTCAGGCTGTCAGCTGAGATAAATCAAGACAGATCTATTGTCTTCAAAGTAAATGCATCCATTCCTACCAAAAATAAAATAAAATACATAACTGGAGTTCTGCAGATGCAGCACAGCTGATGACCAGGACTACCTTTAAATCTGAAGAGTTTTCTTTTTATTTTCCTTTCTCTAAAAATTATGAGCTTACTCACTTAACACATTATTTTTTGAACCATTAGTAGCATAGCTTCTGATTTAGAAGCAAAGCAGCACAGATGACAAAATTATCACACCTTCCTTGGTCCTGGCAAGCCGCACAAGGGTGGAACGCTTGCACATGTGGCTTGCTGGCATTAGTGTGAAAACAAGCACTTTGGGAAAAGAAATATTGTATTTTATTATTCAAATCAGATCCTTTTTTTCATGTCACTTTATGACATGACATCTATTTTCATGATTCTTTCCTGTCAGGAGAGAAACATGCTCACATGTCTCTGCTTTCCACATTATCCCAGGACAAACAGTGATGAATAGCACCCTTGCAAACAAGTTCCCTTCACATGTGCTTACCTCATGGTGAGAGGGGAGAGAGAAAATCAGCCTGAACAGACAGCAAGTGGACAGAGCATGGCTATTTGTAGTATATCTGCAGAGAGCTTCAGGGAGCAGAGATACATCCCTGGGCTCCTTGCTGCTCCTGTAATACAAATAAGAAATATATAAAGCACCTCATAAACCAGCTTGTTGGATTTTATTGCAAGGAATCCATCAGCTGTCATATTACCATGCAGATCCTCTTATCGCATTGTCTGACAAGAGCATTTCGGGAAAAAAAAAAAAAAAGAGAAAAAAAAGAAAAGCAACCCGCAACATGGRAATAAATTCTGCCCTTCGTACGTATCACCAGCGCCCATTAGCAGCAATGGGAGGTGGTCTGCAGGGGCTGTCCGGGTGGGAATGGGCTGCCCATCCCTCTCCCTGCTCCACAGACCAAGTTGTGAATTGCTCCATACACATGTTTTTCCCCTCCTCAGAKATCAAAGCTGGAAACCAGGATAAAGAAACAAGAGTCAGGCCAGCTCTGTAACGCAAGCACTTAGAATTACCTATTTGCTCAGTCTTTGGCAGCCTCCTATCTTGGTGAGATAAAATCCCCTTTTTTTATGCCACATGGCTATCACATCATATTTGGGCTCATCAGACCAAATCTGGACAGTAGGACACAGATTCAGCTCGTGAACTGAGTATGCCAAAAAACATTAGAAAATTGCATTCCTCATTCTTCACACGAAATGTACATTCCTGAAAATGTAATTTCCTGATGAAAATTTACAAATCTCATCTTGAAATAAAAACTTCCACAGAACAGATTTATTTGAAATTTGGTATTTAAATCACAATCCATCAACTCCAAGGCGACACAGAGGAAAAGACATATCAGGTGTTTTTTCATCTTTTTGTCCACGTGTCTTTATAACAACTTTCCTTTTTTTAAAGAACAAAATAAAGAGTAGCTATCAACATTAAATGTCAACATTTAAATATTATGCAAAACAGCTACTCTATAGGTCTTTTTCCATGAAAACAGACAAACAAACAAACCTTCCCCCCTCCCCAATTTTCACTTTCTGAGAGACTGAAAGAATATGGACAAACTTCAGCCTAGAAAACGATGTTTTTAATTTCACCTCATTATTTTGAGGTTCATTTGATGKTTCCCAGACCTGGCATCTTCCAGGCTACCAGTTACCAGCATTATAGACATCAGAAAGACACTGTACGACTTGGTGGTGCTAGCTAGAGGATCACAGCCCGGCTCACAAGGGAAGAGTGGCCACCCTCAAGGTACTAGAGATTCTTTTTCCTCCAGAAACAAATGAGTTCGCTTCCTGGTGCCACAAAGCAGCTCTTGGCACCTGAAAGAGGTCTTGGCCTGACAAYGTGGAGAGAGGAAAACTTATGTAAAAAGAAAGGGTATCACAAAAGCAAGAGRAGGGAAAGGAGGTGCATCATGTCCAAGAGGCATCAGTGATCCACAGCAGATAGATGATGTTGGAAGGGACCTCTGCAGACCATCTGCTCCATCAGATAGACTGGAAGGTTCAGTTCACAGCTAAACAAGAGCAGGAGGACAGTCAGCAATAGCAAAAATTTATGGCCTTTCTCTGATCCGGCCCTTTGGACCCCCTTCCTGACAAGACTCCCATGAATCAAACTGCGTCTTAGCAGGCACCAGCAAGGGAAAAAATACTGCCTCCACCAAACACCATCTCAGCACCTTCCTGTTCTTTGAGTGATCAAACACAGCAGCATCCTGTCCCAGTTCCCTTTGATACGCCGTACCTAGAGACATCGTTAATATTTTGTATTTGTCTAATCCCAGAGATCTGAATAGCAATCTACCTTTTAATTTACATTTGCTGAATAAACAGGATAAGAAACAAAAAATGACTTGTTGTAACCTCAAGTGCTGATGTAGCTACAGACTCCATAAGATGGTTTAGTCATCAAGTGCACCACAGAGTCGGTCTTTTTTTTGAATTTATCCTTTTGATCATGGTGGAAACATAAAATAAAATTTACCATTTTTTATAAGATAGGAGAAAAAGTTACATGACGTATAAACAAATCCAGCTCTACCTTTAACCTGTGTGGGAGGAGGAGGACYGCATATGCATTTATCTTCTAGAAGACAAACAATTGGGTGATTGGAAACTTACTCATATACTTCACAGGCTTTTGTCATTGACTAAACAGAGCGTAATAAACCTTACTGGATTTCATATTTGGTAAGAAATSACTCTTTCATAACTTTGTCCCTTTAATGGGTACTCATTTAGGAAAGTGCTGTATACGTTTTATTGCATCAAAAGGAATAAAAGATTTTAAATGAATCTTAATGATGTCTCAGTCATAAAAGTGCTAGTGTCAGGGATTTCAAGCTAAACTCACAGCTAGAACCAATATCTTTCATAAGCTTTTGAATGTATAGGAAACTTTAGGGAATAAAAGTATTTCATTTTAACAAGCCTTCAAATCTCCTTTCTTGTTTGATTCACGAGGAACCTCTTTCACCTCTCCTCCGTTTCCTCAGCTTTGTCTTCAAGTTTCTCTTAAACTCCTTACTCTTCACTTTTTTGTTCCACTTTCCTTTCAGCCAAAGCACCAATTCCTGCAAAGATCATATAGTTTTCTTGCCTTGTATTTGAAAAGTATCTGTCCAGAGCTTACTGCTAATATATTTTCATATGCTTTTACTCCTATAGGGTTTCTATCAGCACATCTGGGAATCATAAAATAGCATGGTCTTGTCTTTTGGCATTGTTGTTCCTGGATAGTGAAAATGCCATGAAAGAAAGAAAGAAAGAAGAAGAACAAAYGCCTAGCTTTCCCACTTCCACAATCAACTCCCTCAAGAAAGGCACAAAGACTTCCCAGGCATGTAAASARGTCTCACAGACCTGAAGATGTCTTCTCCAATACTACTGACTGCAGCATTGAGGTTACCCCTTCCTCTTTGGATAGCATTTATTTGTGTATGTTACAGATGCTCTCATTTTACATACACAGCTACTTTCTGCATGTTTGTGATGACCATGGCCATGTCCCCCTGCAAAGCAACCAGGATGTGSTCAATGTCCAACTACTCGATACTCCAGATTGTTGTTCTTGTTCAAATCTTTTAATTCCAATTCAGTAATAAGCTTCCCTTCCAGTGACTCAGGAAATAATTTGCTTTGTCTCACATATCCCTGTGTCTACAGAAGCTTTGACAAGGGGTAAACCTACAGTTTATGATATAAATATATAATAATCCTAATGTTGTCAAGCAAGGATGGCATTTTTATTTTATTTTCAAAGAGAATTTAATCTAAGTTCCCAGGAGATTCTTCTTTTGTGTCATAACAAAGTCAGTTTGCAATGGATTTCCCATTTTTCTTTCGATCTTGAATAATGACAAAATTGCTGCACAGAGAAGTAGTGTTCTGTAATATGTCACAAAATGCAAGTGGGAAGTGACAGTTGTCTTTGAGAGGCTGGGCTCAACACAAACCTTGATATCTAGAATCACAGGTACTAAATTATTTAATATATCTATACAATTAGCCTCCAGCCAAACTTGGAGCACACGGAAAGTCCATATTTAATATGAAAGAAAGCAGACAATGGTGGAAAAATAATTAAAAAAAATCAATAGGTAGCACAAGGATCAAAACTTCAAGTATATAGATGTTGATATAAACCATCTGAGAAGCTGATTCATAAATATCCAGCTCTATCTGCCATTCTAAATAAGGCTTTTTTCATACTAAATTTATGTCAACTAATAGTATATAATGGAATTCATGTATCCTTTGGGGGAAAAGGACTTTGATTATATTCCATTAAAAGTCTTTATGTATCAAAGCACTAAAAGCTACTTCTCTCTTCAATGCCATGCCGTAATTTTCTTCAATGAATTCAAGAATTCTTTCATTGCTGTAGAGCATTCTAATAGAAGTCTAATATTTTCTACAGTGCTTGGATTACTAGATCTATTTTACCAGCTCACAAATGGTGTTGTTGGACCTTCCTGGCAGAAAGAACAGCCAGTGCTCAGGGTACGCAAAGTTATATTTCCCACTCAAGGGGAAAAAAATAGAATTAAAGACATTTTTTCCGGCTTGTTTTGCATTGCAGACCTCAGGCAAAAAGTTCAGAACGTAGTAATTAATGGTTGAGCAACCTTGCACTTACAGTACTCTTGTTSTGCAACATTCATTGCAGTGAAAAGTAGTCGTGGGAACCTGGAGGTAATGCACTGCTAATGTCCTCATCGTATTTCACTGTGCAATTACACAAAACCTCATTCACTGTGCTGGCTGTGCCCTCAACAGCACAGAATTTTTATTTATAAAGAGGTGATTCCCTGTCAAGCCTGGTCAAAACCTGAGGCCTCCTCACTCTCAAGGCTGCTCTCTCTTCTCACTGCTCAAGTTAGTGATTCCTGCTGGCTCTTTCCTGCGGCATATTCCAAACACTATATCACATGCCAACAAGTCTGGGATCATTATTTCCCTGCAAAAGGTGAAGACATCAAACCGCAGCCAACCAGCTTTCTGCACTCAGCTTCATACCCATGGCCAAGAGAGAAGCATCACTCAAGTCCCTCCAGCATTTCTTCCAAAGCCCGGACAAGACGGACTTCCTCCACATCCTGCAGCCCAAAGGCCAAATTTAACATCTGAAAGTCTCTGGCTACCCAGGCCCTGCAGTTGCCCCAGCCTGCTTGGAACCTTGTGTTGGAGGCCCTTAATGAGGTGAAGGACCTTGGGACTTGTCCACCACATGCTGAACTGCTCTCAACACGGAGAGCGGGAGTGAGGCAGGTAATTGCCCTGCACATCTGCCAAGCAGCTCCACTGCAGGATGAAATGCTCTGCACTGTAATTAACACAGGGAAGGCTGTATGGCTAATGAGCATGAGGCAGCTCATTTTCTTCTACTGCAACAGGAGGAAAGGGAATATTGGAACAAAGGGACCTGGATCTCTGCCCTGCTCCTCAGCTCCTGATACCCATGACTGTTCCAGAAGTGTTTGTGTCACTTGAATAGGTGCACAGGATTGGGGTTGGTAAGTCATGGGAKATATAGCCAAAAGGAGCTGGAAAAGTAGAATTTGGATTCTCTGTTGGTGCTGCATTCCTGATTTAAGAGCTTGGCTTTCCCTGTTCAGCACATTGTACCACGTTCCCCCTCCTAGCAACACAGAGCTSTCTATAATGAAAATCTGGAGCCAAGTTTAGATACACTCAGTTTGCAACATCTCCTCCGATGATGCTTGCAAATAACTTTTTGTTCTTTACCAAAGACTACCGACCCGTTCTGAAAAATCTGGCCAACAAACTCATTTCTTGTTTCCACCTACAAATCATGATACAAAGGGTGAGAGGGAACTTTCTATAGCTTCCACCAAGCATCGAGTTCATCCAGCCCTGTCACTGCTGCACAGGAGAGGGCTGTTGGAAGGAGTTACTGAAAGGGGATCTCACCGGTGCACACAAGCAACTGCGGTCCACAACAGCACRCTCAGCAGGACAGCTTCTCCAAACCTCATGTTTGCCATGCCACAGTCAATTCTTCCCTTTTTCCTTCCCTGCTGCTACATTCACATTTCCCTRCTGGTTGCCTGTGTCCCTTGCCACCCCTCCTCTGGGGACCTTGTTCCTGCTGCTGAGCTCCTGCGCTGGGCTAACTTGGCAGCAGTGAGGAGGCTCCTTCTGCTGGAAGATGCCACCGCAAGTGGTTTTGAACCATCCTCCTCTCATCCCTCCCACCGCCACCCACCACTTCTCTTTTTATATCCGAAAGGCTGGAGTATCACAGGATAAAGAGGCTGCAGCTGTGTTGGGGAAGGGAAACCAGTCACGCCTCAGCAATTTATGGGCAATTTCCCATTAATAAGAGATAATGGGCATGCAGTTCAACGGGTTTGCAATTGTGCACAGGCTCTGCGAGGATACATAGTGAGACCTGACAGCAGTTTGTGCCTCTCTCAGGAACAGCATTACC
This sequence comes from Nothoprocta perdicaria, assembly GCF_003342845.1. Classification (NCBI taxonomy): domain Eukaryota; kingdom Metazoa; phylum Chordata; class Aves; order Tinamiformes; family Tinamidae; genus Nothoprocta; species Nothoprocta perdicaria. Next base: position 2,474,837 of record NW_020456232.1, on the reverse strand, counting down.
ATGATTTTGTATATCCCATTGTACAAGGGGAGACTGGTACAGTTTAAAGCAGTCCAACAGGCAGCTGAGCAGAGAAACGCAGGTGTAGCAAGCAGATGAAATGACCCCTGATACTGCCATTGCAAGGGATGGATCAGCATGCACAGTYACAGGGCACCGAGTTCACACCAAAGGTGTTTTCTGGACCTTGTTACTYGGTGCTCGATCCACCACACCAGTGGTGGGATAACCAGGGACTCACATAGGCACAGGAGTCTGCTAATCTATGTTAATGCTTTTGCCTCTTCAGAGCCTCTCCAGACTCAGGTACACTGTCCCAGAGAGCCATACTGGGTAATGGTGCAGACAGCTCCACTCAATTTCAATTTGTTGTCCTGCAATAAAATTGGCCCTTAATACCTTCTGAGCAAGGGCATGCAAAAGTGCAACTTCTCCATCGTTCATCTTTTTTATATACAACTTTGATGCATCTCCCATTTAAAGCCTAGTTTTCCATCACTAAGGTTAGAGATGAGCAGAAAATTTCCATTTCAASTTCACATCTCCCAATCCTCTCTCATTCTGCAGCAGTGCGCTGTTTTGAAGATAATATAATCACAGTTTCCAGCATATATATATCAYTGATTATTTTATAAAGGTGGGATTATTGTTCTGCTATGTTTTATTCTACTGTTGCACTACATTTTGTTTGCTGCAGCATTTCATGCATCTCTCCAAAGCAGCAATAATGAAGTGCAAGACACTCACTCTGTTCCTATGTCCTGATGAAGTGCCTGCCTCTGAAGACAAGAGCTCTACACAAGGGACATTGCTAGCCACAAGGAATTGATCCCTCCACCCTGGATTAACTGCTGGAACAAATTCCAGCACATCCATTATGTTTTTAATTTAGAAAATGGGTCTGAAGTTCCTCTAAACTGAAGTTTACAGAGAGGTAAAAAAGTACTGGGGAACTGCACAAWTTTTTTACAGCACCTTTTAAGAAAATAAACAAAACACACACACAAAAGCAGAGAAGCAACCAAAACAGCGTCTTTTCAGAGCCAGGTACAAGTGGAATTGCAGGAACTGAGCACGTACTCATGCTCACCTCAATCTGAAACTTCCCCTCTATGCTCAGCCCGACTTCTCTTCATGACTTCACAAGCACGGTCGAAGTTCACAGCACAACCTCAAATGAGATGCAGTTTCCCATTTTAGCACTGGCCTCTCACAGTTACAGACTTTTCCCAGGGCTACACCACAAACACCTCCACGTTTCCCCTTCCATGACATGMTGAATACTCATCCTCTGAGAATTAAAACCCTTCCCTGGACAGAAATGTCACTTTCCATAGGGAAAGTGAATGATCAGAAACAYGTCCATTGCTCGAGGCTTGCATCTCCCCTCTGCCTTATTTCTACCTTCTGAGACCAAGGTGAGCTTTTTCTTTCCCTAAAATATCTATGAACATCTCATTTGCTCAGTAAAATATCAGATAGAATTTCCCTGCAGATTTTTAAATAGCTCAGTTGAAGACCTCTCTGTTCATGAAAAACAATAGCAAATTACTCAGTTATTATTGATCTCATGCACAGATGTAATTATTTCCCAACTGAGACTTTTATTCTAAAAAAATAATCATACAGATTATTTTGGAAAGATGACAAGCCCCCTCCTTGGCCTCCTTTTCTCTGGCTGTGTTTTAATTTGCATAAACATGATATCAAAACTGGAGAAAATGGCTTTTAAAAAAAAAAGGACACAAAAACCCCTCAACAACCACAATTACTCGATCAGCCAAGCCTGACAGTGCAAAATTCAACAGCACCATGGAGATGGCCATGGTGGAGGAGATAAAAGAACACCTGACAGCAAAACACCTCTTGCTTTTTCCAGGACTGCAGCTCAAATTCATGTTTTAGGAGCCTTTAATAGTCGAGCACTGGTAAATAGCATTATTCTTAGAGGCACTGCAGCAGAAATCAGAGGAGTGAGACCTCCACGCCGCGTGGATACCGTGGCAGGGCTCTTTCCCCAGGGCCTTTCTTCCATTAGAAACTTGGTAATTGCACCCTCAGTGCCAAAGGAGCAACGTGCTGTGGGAGTCCCCTCGGAGACACCCTTGGCAAGGCTGGGGGTTAATTGGCTGCATCCTCGTAGAGGATGCCATAAATCTGGATAATCAGTTGGTGTCAGCGTTCGGTAGGGGATGCTCTGCCCAGAGCAGAAGAGAAGTTCCGAGCTCTCGTTAATCAAAAGGTATAGCTTCATTATCAACTAATCCAATATTTTCATGCTAACCCTCCAGAATCGATGTTTGCTTTTTCTGTCAGCTTTCTATAAGAAACATCATGTGTCACAGTCAGGAAAGTTCACACSAAAGCTTAGTTTTAGGGCAGTGTTCTCAAAAGAAGTCTGGACAGGCTGTTTCAGCTCYAGTGTCTCTACTTATGCTCCCAACTTGGGTATTTTATCAGCACATAACCAGACTAATATCCTGGAGCTGTATTTCAGGAGAGCTCTGTTTCCAACCASGTTGCTGAGCAAGTTTTTAGCTACCTATATCCTTTGGGAAACTGTCTGTTTGTTGGTAGCCCTGATAGGCTAGGAGAATTTGGCCCTTTTTCAACTGCTTAAATTGGATAAGAGTATTTTATGGGAGGGAAAATATAGAAGTAGGACCATAACAAAAGGGAGTGTATGTTTGTGGGGGAAATCTTCAGTTATGGTATATGCAATTTTTAGATTTACTAAGTCAGTATTGCGAAGCAGGCCTCAAGGAAAAAAAAATAACAGGTACCTGAGGATGGCATCATAGGATACCTGAGACTGCATCCTATCCTTCCTTTCAGCCTATTTCTAAAAGAAATTTCTAGTTTGACATCTAGGGCTGGGTTGACAATATTGCTTTTGTCCTCCAAAATGCAGAGTCATCTTCTCGCCTTTAATCATTTATGGTATTATCTATTATCGCACAATATTTTCAAAGCAAAATACTCTCCCCAAAATTAGAAAGAGACAAGAAGGATCATTTGTTTCCCAGTTGTAAAACAAACAAACAAAMAAATATAAGTAGTAGCATTTTCATCTAGCAAAATGGGAGAGAGCAGACCCTGTGGCCTTTCCCCRTCCTCATAGGAAGCATCCTCAGAGAGCTCTCACATGGATCCAAAGTAAATCCTCATCTTACGAAAAATGTCTCTAGCTTAATGACAAGTAGACTCTTTTCTTGCTTCTGACCCTCCCGYGCCTGGCGAGAGGCAGAAAAGCAGGAGGAGCCAGGGGAGACTCCAGCCAGGCACTTCTTTACCCTGGGGTTCAAAGGCAAGCAGCAATATAGTCAGCTTTAATTACTTATATCTTAATGAGACTTCAGAAGGGCCAAAGATGTTTTCCTAAAAAAAGAGTCCAGGTCTTCTCTTCGGCAGATCTGTGCCCTTGGGATGCCAGCCTGGTACCTCTCCTACATTGCTGCATTGAAGGGATACTTTCTATTTCCATCCTGATATTAATTCAAAGTAGTAATGAAGTTGGGAGCATCACAAGGTTTTAGAAGTGTGTGGGATTAGACCAGGCTTAGATAACTGAATAAATGAACTGACTTAATTAGCTCTCCTGAAACAAATTATTATACAGTGCTCATTTCCAACTCTCGTATGAACCCCAAAGAGTTCTAGAAATGCATTAATTCCTTGAATAATAAGTCTTTATATTTTTGCATACCTGCTGCAATTATGGTGGATAATGAGATTTTAATTAATCAGACCCAGAGTTTTTTTTTAAAGCTGTTGAAAAATGTGGATACATTAGGGACCTATTTATTCAGTAAATCTTCAGTGGGGGAAGGGAGGAAAGAAAAAAAAAAGAAATTAAAAAAAGAAGAAAGAAAATCTCCTATGCAAAACTAGTCTGTATCCAATAGTCTTTTTGACAGCATCTATCATGCAAACATCCTTGTCTTGAACATAAACTCCATACACTATCAAATTCAGGATAAAGTACTAACTCCAGTACCTCTCTAAAGGTGAAATACTCTCATTAAAGATTATACCACCTGCAATGCACTCCAGCTTTTATGCAGATAAACTATTTCCTACCACAATTTGAATGCTCTGTGTACAAAGATTAYTTTCTTGCTCCTACATTCAAAGCTACCAGGTCCTTATGCTTGAGAAACACTTGTTGTTGTTATTATTATTATTATTAACATGTCAAAGCAGCTGTAAATACAACCATTAAACCTTTCACTCATCTTTTTCAAACCCTTCAGAGGAGATAGCTCAAGATCCCTTTCATATGAAGGTGCTGGCGTTACAGTTGTCATTAATTATAAATCMGTTTCTAATCTGACTGAGAGCGCCAAGATTGTAGGGGGTCTTGTTAACATGAGATTAGAATTTCCTTGAAGTGTAATTATTTTGCAAGAGAGTCTCAGGCTGGATTTATGAATACGCATCACAGCTCTCTGCTCACTGTGTTATTGGGGGAAACGTATTGACAATGTTCTCCGCTTTCCCATGGGAAGCTCTGGCACGTGGGAGGAAAAACTGGAGGGCAGGGGGGCTTCCATATCCATTTCCAGGTTGGCAAGAGAGCCCTGGACACACAAGGAAGGGATGGAGCTTATGCTGGAGACCAGATCTTCTTTYGGTCCCCATTTCCGCAAAACTGTCACCGGTTTGAAAAACCATTGCACTTGCTGTGCTGGAAAACTCTTCTCTACGAAAGTGCCAAAGGAGCAACAGGGATTAATTGCCAAGATGCTAGATGCCCGCAGACCTGGGGAAACCAAAGACACAGTGGATAAATAGTGCTGGGAAATCTTTTGCTGTAGGGATGGAAATCCAAGAAAAACACGAGTCCTTCCAAGGCAAAGAAGGTTTTGGCTCAGGCCTCCACGGGAAGTACCTTAATGCTTCTTATTAGCATTATTATTAACAAGATGCTCTAACCCATCTTGTTAATTCAAAGCCTCATCTATAAGCCGCTTTGATGCTGCGCTCAGCTCCGAGTCCTGAAATGGATTTCTCCTCCAAGTGCATTTTCCCCTGCTCCAGTTTGGTCACCCACCTCATTTAAATTTGCTTTCATGTGCTAGGAAAACAGAACAAAACCACCCCGACGTGTGAATCTGTCGCTTCTGAACATCTTGTCCTCTCGGTGCAGCATCAGCTGTGGAGCAGCTCTGCCATGAGGCGAGTGCAGGGAGGGCAGGCGCAGACGGGCTCCGGAGGCCACCACTCCTCTGGCCTCCACTCTGTCCTCCTTGCCCTGTCCGGCCTCTGCTGACCCCATGTGCATCCTTATTCCTCATCCACTTCCTCCCGCCTTCCTCCGGGGCTTGCCTGTCTGCAAAGGAGCATCACTGCATGCAGCTGGGGTGTCCCCAGCTCCTGCTTCCCTGTGCACCTGATGTGTTGGGCCAAGGGGGTCACCATGCCTGGACCCAGCAGTGCAGAGACTGTATAATGAATGTATAAGCTAAGTCACCCAGGAGAGCAGCTACAGAGCAAGCTGGAGTGGGAGAGAGAGGCAAAACAAGAAAAAACAACAACCTGCAAGCAGAGAGCTGGTCTTTTTGCACATCTAGACCTAAAGGCTACGTAGAGGGGGTCTTGGCAAGCTGCTTTGTGTCGCTTCCCAGCAATTTGGAGAAAAGCAGCAGCAGTAAATGCACAAGTGAACTTGAGCACCTCCTTGAACTTCTCAGTCGTTTTGAACCAATATTTTGGCTGGTATGAACAGCAAGCTTTCCTCCTTTGAAGTAAAAAGGGCAGCGAGGAATGAGACTTTGCCATTTCAGAATACCAAGCCTTAACATTTTGTTCAGCAGCGTAATGAGCTGATGGCCTTTGAAAAGGAGGGAGGGACTGGCATCTTCATCCTTACTGAGTTTTCCTTATGTAACTATTTTTCAGCTGAAATGAAGGCAAAAATGGATAGATCAGTTGTTAGCTCAAGAGGATCAAGTGTCCCTATGCTTGTGGCAGGCTGGGGTTTCTGCAAGGTGGGTGCATCTGACAGCATTTGCTCATGAGTCACACGAGATCCAACCCAAACACCTTTTTACCCACTCGTGGGCCCTGGCCAGTCACGTCCCACTGCACCCTTTGCTCCCAGCCCTGTCCAACTACCACTAGTGCAATGCAATGTAGAGTGACACAACTGCTAATAAATGAGCCCAGGAAGGAGCCGCTGCCACTGGGCTCCTGCTCTGCAGCAGGGCGATGCCACGATATCATTGCTTCATTTCATCTATGGAGAGAAATAAACATATGCACAAGGCATGTTTACTTCACCCTCTCAGATATAATTTTAACAAACATGGCATAATTTTTGCTGCGTAACAGAATGTCTCTGTTAAATATTACAAGGCACAGTGCTTTCCAATTGTGTTTGAATAGGCACAGGACGTATTTCTCTGCATAGTGAATGCATTTCGTCAAATAGTATAAATTTACACTTTATTGTAAATGAATGTTCATTTTACATTGTAATTTTTTTTTAGTGCAGAATGTTGCCATTTTAGTATTCGCTGTAATCACTCCGCTGTGTTGCAAGCAAATGTCATTTTTATGATATATAAAAATTCAGAGAATTAAATTTAAGGGATCTCAGTCTGAAGTATAAATTCATGCTAGCCACGTAACACAAATAAACTTACTCCAGATGGTAGCTTATAGCAGATAAAAATCAAATTTCTCTAACCTCAGAAATTAAATTCTCCGCTCAAACACAGACAATTTAGGATAGTTTGTGCTGAGAAAAAAAGAAAAAAAAAAAAAGCCCAGAACGTTAGCGCTAATACAAACATAATAATTGTAATGAAGTTTTTGTCGCTAAAAAGAGACCTAACGTTATATTTTCTGGATGGCTTAAGGGATTTTCTGCCTGAATGTTATTGAGAATCAACAGAGATTTCCCCTATATGCCCAGAAAACAGTTTTTGGGAAAATATCTGGAAACCAAGCACTATTGATACAGTAAAACAAATGATTTCAAAAGCAGCAGCTCCTCATTTGCTTGTCCACCACCGCAGCTGCCCCGAGCACTTACAGTACAGCCCAGGAGCATTAGCAAGGCGCCGAGCTATTTCTTTTCCATTGATAGCCACCCTATTGCTTTCAGGAGCTAGCAAATTAAACCTTCAAAATAACTCTCTTGTGCACCGACTGTAAAGCGAATTTAAATTAAAGTAATACGTTAGGAGAAAAGTGAGTACCTAAGTCCAGGACAGTGGTTCCCAAGCGGGGCTCACACCTCACACAGGATGCATTGCATCCCAGCCCTCGTGGTGCGATTGCAAACACCCCCCGCTGCAAAGCCCCAGCAGGGCAGAGACCAGGAGAGCATGGATGAGAAGGGACCTGCTTATTAATAATTAACTTATTAAATATTAATTAAATGATAAATCATCTGAAATAGCATTCCCTTTGTTTCTCTGTGCACATCTAACTCGCTTCCTGGTTCTTCTGCATCTATGGCTTGTAGTTTTGGGGTTAGACTCAAGAACTGCCTTAAAAATCCTTTCTTTTAGGTCGGATTCAATTTAAATGTYCACTGCCAGCAAGTAATCGCCTGCAAGTATCTCTGGCAAGTCAGGCTCTAGACACAGTCGGGGTGGGAAATGGGTACAAGCAAATTTGCACAGGCAGAAAGCGCAGCTTCATCAGCACTGTGAGACTCAGGCTTGGGACAAAGCCTGTACCACRGAACAGGAGAGCAGCCCTTCTCCTGGCACTGTTCTCCCACAGGCCTCGGGAATGCCAGAGGKTTCATGTTCTTTCCCTTTTCCTGGTCTGCTAAAGCCTGTCTCACCTCCTCCTCATTCACCTCCCAGCTGCGTATRGCTGCAATTATCAGCTCTTTCGGTTCGAGAGAAGTGCAGAGCAGCTAACAAGCTTCTCCCCTAGCCCCAGACACCACAGACTATCAGTCCCCTGGACCATCAGCTCAAGAAAACCAGGGCTGTTTCAATTAATTTTTAATATTCCCTTGAAGTCACGCAAGAAATTCCTTTATCACCGTCAACACACACCCTYGCTAGACTCTCTACTTGCCTTTAAATATTAGTAGCATATGAAACACTAGCTCATTTTACTGCTTTGTCCAGCACAGATTTGATTAAGAAAGTCTGTTCTGTACATTCTTGAGAAAAGGACAGTAATTGCTGGCGTTAGCACGGACTTGGCTCCTCCTGGGCTGCTCCTCAGCACTGCAAAGCAGCACATGTTGCTCTGTAAGACTGGATATACTCTGCTGCATTTCCCAAACCAGCATTCCAGGCTGGCCATTTCCATCCCGACTCCCTTGATAAGCTGTCAGTTATACACAGGATCTGCTGCAGAGCGGTTTACATACCCTTTTACAGAAAGACCCTGATATTACTGGACAGGAACCGTGTTATCCACCCCGCAGGCCACTGAGTACTCTGCGTTTGCTGCTAATTAAATTCACTGTTGGAAGCAACTTACATCTCCGCATGATACGTATCTGCGGATCTGGATGCTGCCCCTAATTGCCTTTTGTCATGTGGTTATAAAGCTCATGCTGCTGTGTCCAGATAGGGCAGGACCCGGGCAGCAGTACCCGAGCACAGATGGCATCCCTGTGCCACACACCTTTGTACCAAAACTGGGTACAAGCCAGGAAGGTTCAGACTTCTTCCAGTGTCTTCCTGCTTYGGTCATTTAAGAGCTGTGCTCACACAGGAAGGTTAAGGAGCACTGAAGCAAACCACAAGGTAAAGTTTTGCAGCATTCATATAATCTAAAGCATGTGAGAAATTTGTTGCAGTGTGGTCTTTATGAGCAATATTATTAGTTGTCAGCTTACTTGATTCCTATAATTGCACATTACCTTTCCTTTTCCCTGTGACCTGCACTGAAGCAAACTGAACGGGGAGCTGCAGCGGAGGAGAGCTTCACCTGAACCCGTGGACTACATCACTTGGCAAAGAGTTGTGTTCAAGCAATCATATATAACAGGACCTATCCCCCTTCCTTCTGCCAAGAGTGGGCTGCTGCACAGCTTGGCATCTGAGCAAAATGGGTAAGAGGGCCAGAGCTGACACAGCACAAAATCATTCCAGATGCTACTGGTTTTAGTCTCATTCTCAGCCCTGAATGTAGAGGGAAGAAAAATAAATATACAAAATTTTGATAGGTGAACCAGAGGTCTAGGTTCCCTTTACAGAGGGATAGGTGCTATTAGATCATGAAGGCTATATTTATTTTCTTTTTTTTTTTTTAAGCATATTTGAGTAAAATAGGCAATAGAAATGTATTCTTGGAAACAGATGTTGGGCYCTTCTGAATTTTGAGCACTAGCTGCCAGCTTTAAAAGGAGACTTCTCCTCTGCAGAGAGGAGTGATGCCACCCTCCATCTCTGCAAACCAAACTCATATTGCACACACATGCCCAACTGCAATATCAATTGGTTATTAGTTAATTAATCAGTTAACCACAGTCTAGCCTAGGAAGTGCTCTCTAGGCCTGTTTACATTAACATTTCTGAAAGCTTAGCAGCTTCAAAGAGCTTTGTGTGTGAACGAGGTGGAGAGTTTTAGGAAAATCTGATCAGCAAGCGTGACAAAACTAGACTATTACAGAGAACTGTATGAAAATGGTCTTATATCTAGGCAACAGCAATCATTTCACATACAATTTGATGGTCACCATCTTATCGTATTTATTATCTGTTGTTGAGCCAAAAATGAAGTCCAAAATTGCAAAATTCTGTAAGTAAAAAAATGGCAGAATTCAGTCCTGTCTCAAAAGACTTTATACTTAGAGATGCCCTTACTCAAGACCTAGATGATAAAAATCATAGCCCTTTGCAACACCTTGTAACTCAGTTCTCAGAGTCAAACCCATCAGCAGCACATCTACGACTGAAAAGCATCACTGAGCAAAGCTTGCCTTGCTCAGGAGCACCAGCTCACACCACTTTACATGGAGTTTTTAAGCTGTAACAGCAAAATGCTCACAGATGAAAAAGAGTTATCTGTCTATTCCTGCAGATCTCTGTCCTTTGCATTCCTGCCGGGAACTTGRGTAGGACTTCAGTGGTTTGAGTTTGCCTGAAACATATTTCCAAGGGAGAATTTAGGTCTCAGTTGGATCACGAGACTGAGAAAAGCAGGAAGACAGTTCCACAAAAGCACCAAACGCTTCTGCTTCATACATGTGGCAGAAACTTGCTCAATGATTCCTCAGGGGGCAATGCTTGTCCCACAGCCGCAGGGAGCGGAGGCATCGCTCGCTTGCTGCCCTGTGCCTGGAGCATCTGAGACCTCTGTGCAGTGGRAAACCAGGCCCTTAAGAGCTGCAGGTGCTTGCAGCAGCATCCCTGCAGCTCTAGAGGCAACTCCCCACACAACAGCCATGCCATGGGGCCTGGATCTCCCCAAGGCTTTGCAGTCCCTACCCTGCTGTGCTCCTGGTGTTGGGCAGGGAGATGCCACACAGCTGTGCAGCCACCTCTTCAGGAGACCTGAAAAAAAAAAAAACTCTACACTTGGCTGCACAGCAGTTTAGCACCATCTCTTAGACAGCATTTTATTACTTTTTATASATGTATTTAATTAGTTTCTTATGATAAGAGAAAATATCTGCTTGGAACTGAGCTGGAGCAGAGGGTTTGCCTTAGTTATTCTGTGGGTAATGTGTGTCAGCCTTCAGCTGATACGATGGGCACTGTGCAGAAGTGAAGGCAGAGAACCTCTGCTGTCTAGATCCTATAAATATCATAATTTTCACTTGGGACAAATTAAACTGCTGCACACATTCTTAGGCTTACTTAGTGGCAGAATCATAAAAAAAAAAAAGATAAAAAAGAGAAAGCAAGAAATTTTTACAAATACATATTCTATAAAGTACCCTCTGATGTTAGAGAGCTGCAAAAAGCTGCATAGAGCAGCTCTGCAGAGGTTGGTGGGAGCAGGTTTACCGGGCTGTTTGCTAATGCCTATTTGCAATTCAAGGAGGCTGTGATTGATCAGGCTGTTGTTTCTCCCCCTCTGACAGGAGCCTTTCCCCCCTCAGGGAAATACCAAAGAACAAGTAGTGAATCACGCATGGAAGGTACAAACCTGTGGCATTTTGGTGAACGTTTTCACTTAGGCTGGCATTTCGTGTAGTGTTACTAAATAGACTTGCACAGCCCAATTTCCTTTCCTCTGTTCCAATCAAAAGGAACTGCAGTACGAATCTCACATTGAAGATTATATCTGCAAATTAGKTTTTTTTTGGTGGGAACTAAACCTGTTAGTCTATGGTTTGATCAAAACTTAGGAATCAAAGACTCAAAATGAAAGGGTGAAATCTTGGCTTCAATTTGTGCAAGAGCTTCATCCAAAATTTCTCACAGCTCTTTTAACAGCATAAATGTTTCTAGCTGGTACATCTGGGTCCCTGAAACAATGGCAGCAGTATTTCAAATATTCTCAAAGCCAGATACTTGGATGGGCTTGAATTGGGCACAATAATTGTGAAAGTCTGTTTCTCAGGCCAAATAGAAACCAGCCAGGGCCACGCAGGCAGCCTTAGCTCTCCCACAGGAAACACGTGGGCAAAACAGGATGCCAGGGCTCCCGACAGGAATAGCTAGATGGGGCAGCACTGCTCATGCTGAGCRTCTGAAAATTAACAACTTCCCTACCACAACTTCTCCTAAGCACCCATGAATCCCATCTCCTGAGCACCCTGAATACACAAAGACAAGTRATGAGAGAGTAGTAGGAATAAAAGCAAAACTGAAATGTGTTCTGCAATTTGGGGCAACACAAAATAAGCAACACTTGGCCCCTTTTTATTTTACAGCCTTTATCCAGGCCTCGGGAGAAACACCAAGGGAAGTGTAGATGGGATGCAGTGCAGCAGCATGTACCAGCCCTTCCTATCAACAGGATCCCACAGTGTTGGTGAATGACAGGCCAAAAYAGATCATCTACAGCAGGTCATCAAATAGCAATACACCAGTTATTTGCTTTTACTTTTCTTCCTTGCATTTCTAAAACAAACCTTTTGTTAAGATGAATCTTGCCAAATGGAGGTACAATGCTGCCTAATCAGCTTGATAACCAAGCCAAATCCTGTGCCCATGTTTCCAGCAACTGCCATAYAAGGATCCTGTTACAAACCTCAGTTTCTTTTTGCACCTATGTTATTATACTCACAAACCTCTAAAACTTGTCTGCATATGAGCTTGAAACCAAAATACTGCCAGGCTAGCAGACAAGCCAGGGACCTAAATGTTCCAAMACATTAAGTGACACGGGCCTTAGGTGGCCCACAAGACTTGCAGATGCAGGAAGAGGCATTGCCAGACAACTTGAATTCAGTATCCCTGTAAATACCAGCTCCCCTAAGCTACTTAGGTAGCTGGTAAGGTAAAATATCCCTCCCTAACAGCTAACCACAGAAGTTGGATGCTCAGAAAAATAAAAGCCAATGCTGGTTACAGCTCACACATCTCCCTTTCATGACGGCAACAATCTTGGGCTGAGGAAAACCCCAAAGACTCCCCTGTCCTGAGGCTGCCCAGCAAAGTGGAGGGAACTCATCCACGGTCAAGCAGTGCACCTGGACGGAGGGCAACAGGTCTACCCTGTGTTAATTGCACCTCTGCTCTGCTTTGATCACAACTGCCTTAAAAAATAAGCAGGCCCATGGGGATTGGGTGCTCACAGTGATAAACGGTGCCTGCTCTGATCCTCCTCCTCCTCCTCCTCTGGGGGAGGATTCAACCACCAACTTCTCCTGCTGAAATGATGCTTTGATGATGCTCTGTGGAAAGCTGGCCAGAGTGACCATTTAACTTCACACTGCTGTTTTTACTGTGCAGACCTTATRGGCATTAAAAATGCATGGCTACTTATAAATCTTTGATTGGGCCGTGCACTGGGTCTGCTCAGTCTCTCCCTGCACACTGAACCCTGCGGTCACACTGGGCTGTTTCTGGCAGGACCTGGTGGCTGCAACACCTTCCAGTCCCGCTGACAGAGCAAAACTAAACCTAACTAGCACAGTRGGAAGGCAGGATTTCAGAGGTGCACCCACTGCCTGAGAGAAACCCCTTTGCAACTCCAAAAGCAGCACATGCGGTACCTCCCATGACATAAAGGTGTGGGATAAAAGTCCTTCTCACTCAATCAGGAGGCTGCAAAGAGCAGTTTGCACCTGAGCTGGAAATCTGGAGCCAATTTCCCCTTCTACCCTGCTCTTAACCCTTGCAGCACCTCAGGGACCAGGCACCAGCACTCACCCTCTCTTGCTCCACATACTGCAGCACGCTTTGAAATAACCTCCTCGTGCCTCACTATTGCACAGCTTTTATCCAGACAGCTTTACCTTTCCCCAGTCCCCTTGCTTTCTCAGGACACCTGCTCTTTGCAACCGCCTGTTCCCTCTACCAGGAGATTACAAAGAAATAACATATTATTTTCATGAGGGCTGACACAGCCATTTTCCTCTCTTTTTCCTTACAGATTTTTTCCCCTGATGTAGCACATTGTCTGAACAGCTCTCTCACTTTATTTTTTCCCCCCAGAAACCAWTTTTTTTTTAATATCCTTTAGGAATCATATGCATTATTTAGCATACTGCAGAGCAAGGCTGAGCCAGGTGTGAATCATTTCACACTGCAGAAAAACAACCTCTCTTTTGTATATAGTGCTCAAAGCTGCATCTATAGAGAGCTTTATTATTATTTTATTTTTTTAATGGGTAGGCTACAGCACTGCATTACTTTGTGTTATGTGGTGCAGCTCCAAAGCTGGGATGCCTCAGCAGTGAGTTGGAGAGGTGGATCACTTAGAAACTGGGGATCTGCCACAGTTAGGGGGAAATGGTCCCAGCAAGGCCCCACTTCTCCAGCAGCGGGTCAGGTTCACTCAGGAGGTGGAGCTGGATACAGAGGGACACTATCACTTCCCTCCTCTTCTGCCATTATTTGCAGAATATCAGTTATCAGAGAGAGAGGAAAAACATGGCTTTAACAGGAGCTAAAATGTGCTTTAATGTGACAGAGAAATTCTTCTTCCCAGACCTGGTTAAACACAGTAGTTGAAACCACCACTTGAAAGGCAAGTGACATTATGCAACAATACCATGCAGACCCCATCTCATCTCTGTTAAACTCGCCTAAAATTGCACTTCTCCCTTCACCACATCATTCAAGATTTCCCCTTAAAAAAGTATTTTTTTCCACATTTAYCATCATTTTCTCTTTAGTTACCTCTTTAGCTAGAGTTAAAACAGAAGCCAGTTCCTTCAATTTGAAGATTGCCCCCATGACACTGCTTGAGAGAAATTAATCCAGGTTAATTAGRGGTGTGAATTCAGAGCAGATGTGTTAATCTGTATGAGTCCACCCTCCCCATCCTATCACAAACCTTTGCACGAGATTGTTCACCTCAAGGCAAGCAAGCAGTTCACATACCTTTGCCTCTTGATCAAACCACAGGCTCATCAGGGCTTGATCCAGGACAAGACTGGGTCTAGATGAACCACTTTGAAGTTTTAATGGGTGTATTGAAGATGCTGGTCTATTTTCCCTGCTCTCAAAAAGCTCACTGCAAAGTCCAGTCTACTTCAAAATGCAATGCTGTTATTTGTGCACTACAACCAAGTTGTTCAAAACTGTGTACTATGGAATATATATATGGTCCAAAATTGGACCAATGGTCCAATTACCATGTGCTACCTAAAGCTCTTCTGTAAATCTGACAACTGAAGGGTTCTTCCTCTCACCTCCTGGGACAGCATCTCAGCACGAGGCTATGGATTAATTCTCGCATGGCAAGCAGATTCTGCAGGAGTACCAAAAAAAAAAAAAAAAAAAAAATCTGCTACTGATACTGTGATTATAGCCTTGTTACAAGAAATATCAAAAACACCATGCAAGACATTCTAAAAACACCACAGCTGTTCATGCAAGACATTCTAAGAAAAAGGGATGTCTTGTACCATAGCATAGTGGTGTGAGGTGCCCCACAGACAGATGAACTTCAGCTGAAGATGCATCATAAATCGTGCATGGACCAGCCCTCAAAGTAGCCTTTTTTCTGCATTTGGAATTGCATGGAAGCGTTTGTGTGTTCACAGATGTGCTCTTGGGCTAGCTACAGCAAGAGCTGTATCTCTGTATTTCTACCATCAAAAGGATGTGGGAGTTTTGAATATTAGTAAGATATTATCTCCCCTCTTGCTTGTGCTTCGTTCAGCAAGGCAGGCCCCACTAAATGGCCCATAAATCTTCACAGTCTGTGATCTGTAATAAAAAGATGGTTTTGAAAAAGAGGGTTTTGGCAGAGTAATATCCATTTTGTACCACTTTTTCTTGCATTCCTGGTGCCTGTCTCTTTTTATTCTAGAAGGAAACAGAGAGTTGACCCCCCACACACTTTTCTTCCTTTTTTTTTTTTTAATCCCAATCTTATTCTTGTTCCTGATATATAAGAGCACTGATACAACGTAGTTTTTCATTTTGGCAGCGTTTTTTAAATGGATTCCATAGCATGATCTGACCAGTGACAAACGACCTGGCGCTTCCACTTGGAATACTAACGCCGAATTATTGGACTTCCTGGGGTCTGATGGAGACGCAGTGAGAATTAAAAAGAAATCACTGCACCGGAGCAGCAGTGACTGATGCAGGGTCTGCACACAGAGCTTGTGACCTCCACTGTTTCTACAGTAACTGTGCGCTGCATTGTGCTTTCCTCATCTCCGATTCGCATTGAAAGCCAATTAAATTAAAAGGCTATTCATTTCATTACATTTGTCTCCAGCATGCTCAAATAGAAACGCAAATGGTTGCTGTTGGGAGAGCTCCCTGCATYGGAGACATTGATGTTGTACTGCTAATTTGTGAGGACAATATAAGCTGATACGCAGCCTGCACTGATTTAAGGGATAGGTGCACAGGGTGTGCATTGAACTTAGAAAACACTGATTAGTGAGATTATGCAATTAAACCTTCCAAAAAGCAGATCATGCAATTAAACCTTCCAAAAAGCACTTGTTTCTAATCCTCATGCTAGCTCTTTTTCTTATTTTAATCAGATAGCTTACTATTGTAACTCATGTGTTTTAACAACCAGACTCATCAATACTGGGGCATACGGATGAATAATATTGAATAGTTACAGTYCAGGAAAGCTTGGTGAAAGTAGCAGCTATAAAGAGGTGGTTGTGAGCACCGCACTGCTTTAAAGATGGCAAGACAGGAATGGACAAAGGGGAAAATATTTCTGATTAAAAATTAATCAGGAATCGCCTGTGGGACTGACCCACCACTATGAGCAGTGTAGAGGGATATTCATATTCCCAGATACATCGTTCTCCTCAGAAACTGCCTTGATCTCTGGCTCAGGGAGGAATTAACATTTATGTCAAAAGAAAAAGACATGCAACTCTGTTCTCCTGGCTATACTTCCTTTTAAATCAAGCTTCATGGTACAGTTGCTCATGTTAGTAAGAGCAATAGCAGYTCCTGATCTGGAGGAATGACCTTCACATCGGAGAGAAGAGAGTGGACTTTCAAACCAGCCAGTAGGATAGAAAATAACAGCCTGTAACATGCCATTTGGAGATCATTTTTTGCAGGCTAGCAGCCACAAATTGAAACTTGCCTATCATCAAAGCCAGATCAAATTTTAGGGCTTTTGTAATGGTCACAGCACTGAAGACTTGCTGATAGAGTAGATGTGGGCTTATAATGGAGGCAGCAGCCTTCATTACAGTTTATCTAGATATGGTTGGCAGGATATAATAAACTAAACGGGGTCGAAATGACAAAAATGTCTCCAGGCTTATGAAAACCTGGAGTACTATTTCCTGGAAAAAAATGGCAGTTTAGACAAAATKGACCAACACTTAACTCCCATTTCAGACAGGTGAAATCATTCTGGGCCAGAATCATTCTTCCGTAGCTCAGAAATTCATGGCTTTTCCATCTGACACAAATTTGCAGACACTTCTTCCCTCCAACATAGCTAAATGTGTTTTGCTTTGCTCCCTCCYCACTCCTAAGTAAGACCTCAAGTTTTTTATTTAGCTAATGACATTTTTCAGTGAGTACCAAAATACTCAAGACAGCAAAAACTAAAACATCGGGAGAAAAGAATTTCTTAAAATGGCTTGGATATTGAATGTATGAAAATTTCAGGAAGGTCATGTAAACATCTCCAGCCCTTCGCCACTATAACAACTAGAAGCCACTCAAGAAAATGAAAGGCATCAGTTTTAAAGAAGACTGAAGATCTTTTCAACAGTGTGGTATTATCCAGAGGAGTTTATGCCATAATGTAGCACTAAGGTCAACAATTTAGCAGGCTTCAAAAAAAGTGTTAAATAATCCATCATCATGCAGTGTAAATCAAAGCACGGAGGGGAGGGTTGTGTGTGTTCATGTGCATATGTATTTCTAATATAGCATAAAGCAAGCACTACACAGGGAGGGTTAGAAAGCAAGAAATTCTCTGTGGGCTTATTTTTCTATAAACTGTCTAATGGTAAGTTTCTTGAAGCACATTCTGCTGTGGCTGAAAGGAGCCCTGCTAGGAGAGAGCACGCCAAATAGAAAAATCTAMAGGTCCATGCAATATGGAGTATTCAATTTTTTTTTATTCTTAGYCATCCAATTCCCTTGCTTCTTGATAGAAAACTTTAATTTTCCTAATTATTCCTTTGTAGAGCATTAATCTTGAATTTGACAGAGGTGAACCTTTTTCTTCCTACCTTCATTTCACAATTTAGCCAATGAGGTCTTCAAGAAGGAAGCTCCTTCTTTGATCATCTATTTCTGTTTTTCTAAGTATAGCAACTCTTTTCTATTAGAAGCTCCAATAGCGTTTCAAAATTTTTATTTTTCTAGATAACACATTCCAAACTGGGACTTTTCCTGAAGAGGATTTTATTTGAAAAGATGGGACAGGAGCAGCCCACCTTGGGATTCTCCTTTCATTTTTTAAATAGTAATAATAATAAAAACTGTTTYAGAAATAAATTTTATTTTTAAAGTTTTTTTAGTCTTTAGATAAAGCTGGAGGGGAAACTCAATGAAACTCATTGCTGCAGTGTAATTGAGGTCAAGAACTTAGGCAGACTTGAAGGACTGCATTTTATAGGAGTAACAACATTCACAGTTGTAATAGGTAAAGATCAAAAATAAAAGAAATATACTGAGAAAGAAAGTTTTTCCTTTTCAAGTATTCTGCACATTTATTTAATCACTTTGTACTGACCTGTGGAGTGAAAAGGCCTTGAGGTGGACAAATCACCARCCTGGAAGCTTATTCCTTTGAAATAAGCAGAAAATATATATGCTTTTAAATGAACAGAAAACAGGGAAACAGCCTGAGAATCCTGCTGAATTTGGATATTGAGAGCGTTAGCAGACATTGTGCCATGCAGAAATTCCAGTATTGTTTTTTTGCTTCCACATTTTTGCTAGGACAGGATAGAAGGCCAAGCTTTTTTGCATCAAAATTTCCCATGATTAGGATGGACAGGAGAGAGGTCTGGAGTTGGGACGTCACATCCCAGTCCCACTGAGCTCAATCACTTACACCAGAACATCAGCAGGGTTTTCCACTGGAGCAAAACCCAGCCCAGACGAGTAGGATTCCAGCAGTGAGGAATGCGCTTGCCCCACAGTTCATTGCTTGCACCCAGAACAAGGTTGGGTCCAGTTCTTTCACAAGCACTTGGAAGATGTTCCATCACCTCTGGAGAAACCTTATTTTGGGAAAGGGCAGCAGGAAGCTCTCAGGATGCAGCGTGGTCAGGGACAAGAGGACACAAGAGCCTTGAAGACTATTAGAAAAGAAGCACAAAACAGATAGAGTTAGACCTGTATCAGCTTCTGAGGGGGAGCTTTTTTTTTTTTGTGAATGTTCCCCTTTTTTTACCCTCACTCCCCTCAAATACTCTTCTATGCATTGAAGCACGTTGCCTCCTTGTGTGCCAGGGTGGTGGATTCACATACAAGGTACACAAGATTGTGCTGATAGAGAAAATCCATCTCTCACCAAGAGTAGATAGAGCAGGCTACGCTATCCAAAGCACTAGTCTTTGGTGATACAAGGTAGGACATCTCTAAAAATAAGCCTTCTTGCAAGGAAGATAAAAAAGGTCAGAGACACTTTCAACAAAAGYTTATCAAAGAAGAAACCTTGAGACTGAACACAACCTCACAACACAAGGCCCTTCTCGCTTCTGCAAGTAAGAAGGGTGCTTAAGTTGCCAAACGTCACGGTGCTTTCCTGGGAACATTATGGAGCTAAAAGGAACATCACTGTAGCAGAGATGGCTTTGGAAGYTCATTTGCTTAATTAGAGAAGGGCCAGGCCACTTTATTTCTATCAGCCACTTTCTGMCTGTCAATGTCCAAAAACTCTGTTCTTTGCTGCTCAGGCTTTAGGAATCAGGTTGATAAAAGCGACAAAACCGGAGGGTGTTTCGCCCAAACCTTTAGTTAAAAGGCTTTTCATAGCAAGTCTCACCTAAATTAAACATTGATGATTTTTAGGATAAAACAGCTTATCGACATCTTCATCCCTGACTCTACAGCCAAACAGCAGAAAACACTGGAGCTTTGCAAACGCATAAGGTGACAGAGCTCATCAAAATGCAACGCTTACTGCCGTGTGCGTCACATTGGAATGGCACCACTTATCTTCATAACCTTTTCTTGACGGTTCATGTTGCCTTTCTTGCTTTGTTCTGAGCGCTGGCTGCTGCGCGGGGCTGGGTGGATGATGCAGAACATCATGCAGCAGCAGCACGGAAGCGAGCAGGGGCAGAGGGGAGCATCTCTGGCCAAGGGCAGGGTGGCATCTCCTGGAATTCACGTAAGCTGTGAAAGGTTCCCATGCGTTGCAGGCTGATGATGGGTGGGTTGCTAATYGGCCTCAAGTCTTAATCATGATATGAGGACACAACTCTGCTGAACAAGCGGATCAGGAGATTGGCAAGTGTCCATCAGTGAGCACAGGAGAGCTGCATCGCTCCTGCACCCTCCTGCACACTTACCTGTGAAGAGAAGGCTCAGAGGGGATAGGATTAATATGTATAAGTTCAGGAAGGGAGAATGCAGGGAGGAAGGGGACAAGCTGTTCTCAATGGTGGCCAGCGACAGGACAAGGGGTAATGGCCATAAACTGGAGTACAGGAAGTTCTGTCTCCAGGTGAGGAGGAACTTCTTTACTGTTAGGGTGACAGATCAGTGGAACAGGCTGCCCAGGGAGGYTGTGGAGTCTCCTACTCTGGAGGTCTTCAAAACCCGCCTGGATGCCACCCTGTGCCACATGCTCTAGGTGTGCCTGCTTGAGCAGGAAGGTTGGACTAGATGATCTCTAGAGGTCCCTTCCAACCTTGAATATTCTGTGATTCTGTGAGACAGCCTGACACCCTCCTTAACCCCCAAAACCTAACCCCCAAGCCCTCTTGCTCTGTGCTAACCCTTGGCACCTCCTGGAGTCTCCTGCCCAAGAGAAAGAGCAGCTGTAGAAGTATTTACCAGGATATCTGAGCAAAATCACCCACAAACTTCCATTTCTCAGCATCTGTCTTTATTTCATTTATACCTACAAAGGTTGTCTAGGAGCTAGCATTGTATTTGCTGGGGAGCCTTCAGCACCATGTAGCTTCCTGGGTCACTTCTTACAATGAAGAAATAATATAATTTTGCTGTCATCAAGGACAACCACTTCTTGTCACAGTGTTAAGTATAAAATATTCATCAGTGATTACACAAGATTTTTGGCCTCCACACACTGTTAAGCAGCTTTGCTTTTGCCCATGTCACACCTGCTGCAGCYACCGAGTGTTCACTGGCAGTCCTAGGTGAGGATTACAGAGATTCTTAGGAAGAGCTGAAAGAGTTGGGGTTTAAGGAGTTATCAGTAGTACTGATGTGTTTCAGCAATAGGAGACAAGGGGTTAGCTGCCTCCCAGCTAAGTTATTTCATGCTTTCACAAGCAGTCTGATTTCTGCTGCTGATTTTGGTCTCTCCRCACTAGATTTCTTTGGCTGGATAATTCCACCTCGAATTCCAAGTGACCTAACCCTCGTGAGCATGGTCTGGTAACAAAAAGCATTGAAACAAGCAAACGAAACAAAGAAAAACAACAAAAATTATTAGCAAGCTGCTTGTGAACCACAAGCACATGCACAGAAGCGGAGTGGAGCACATGGTTTTCTGAAAGGCCTGCTGTGCTATTTGGAGCATGAACCCAGCAAGAGAGAGCTACATGGCAAGMAAAATAAAACAAAAAAACCCACAAACTCTAAAATCTCATCATCCAAAAAGATTTCACTGTAAAGAAAGGATAGCAAGAATTTGCTAAAGCACTTGACCTGCCAAAGTTGCACAAGAAGAGGAGGTAAMTAACCAAATAGTAACATATTCTTCCTCAAAGCCTTGCAAATTGATACTGAAAACTGTTATTGCAATCTTTTAAACTGAAAAATGATGCTGAGGCTCCATTGCCAATACTTAAGGAGAAAGCTACGCTTTTGGAATAAGCTCTAGCACCATCCTGGAGGAGCACATCAGAGTAACAGAGGGGAGCGAGATAAGAGGGACACTAGTCATAAGTCAATGAAATGAGCCTAGTTATCCAGGATCTGGACAATCCAAGATTTATAGACAAATGTTTCCATACAAACAGCCATGTGCAGGTATTCAGATCCAGAAAAGCTGAGCTTATCCAAGAGAAATATATGACAGGTCTGGGTAGTGCCTTCTGAGGGCCTGAATTTACATCCTCTCAAGAGACAGAGTGGCCTATGTGGAGCCCAGACAGTGATGAAACATCAGATCCAGGAGGCTTTCTCCATCCTATACATTGAGAAGTGAAGGAGACTGAATGTTCACCAATCTCATGACTACTCTCTTTGTGCAATAATATTCTCATTTCTTTTTCAGTAGTTAATTAGCAGATAGATAAATGAATTCCTTGGGATAAAGCTAGAACCCTGGAACTATTCACCATGAAAAAGGGCTGCAGGAAACACACACTCACTCCATTCGTAGATAATCCCCAATCAGCAAAATTCATTGACTACATTATATGTGGTTAATTATTYACCAAACTCCTTCCACACAACTTGCTTCCCCCCACCTTGGACAAATCTCCAAAAATCAAAATGCTGATCACGTCCCAACAGTTTATACAGCCTCTCGCCTTGCTTGCTCCCTTCCAATTTCTTCCCTCCGGTTCTATAGCAACCCTTCTGGTTCAGCAATTTGGTAAAACAGGGAAACTTTTCGTTGCAATTAAGTGCTGCAAGGCGTTCCAGTCAGCAAGGACACCATCCAGGAGACCCACAGCTGCAAAAACGCAGCAGCTGCTTCCTAGCACAGGGCTCGCGTTGGCGACGCAGCGTGCAGGCCTGAGAGCATTGATTTATCAGAGCGAGAGGCAGTGTTAAAACTCTGTCAGGCCCATAATTTGCTCAGAATCTGCTACCCTACTTCAAAAGTATAAGATTAAGTGCAACAGTCCACACTTTCCTCGGCTCTGATCTGTTGGCAGGTGGTTTGCTTCTTTACTGATTCAGAGTAATTACTTGGGAAGAACCAGTCTTGTGTTCCCTACTATTCTGCACCCAAATGTGGAGCTGCTAAATTCCCCTTTTTCTCTCCCCACCTCTGCAGGCTTCATGGCCAGGCAACAGATTTCTGTGTAGTTTCCTGAAGCTCAGACCTGAATCCAGGCGCACTTCTTGTGGCAGCACTGCCAGGTAGTGCTGCTGGAGAAGCAAAAGCCAAGTCAGAGCTTGGAGCCTGACTTGGCTGACTTCTATCCCACTGCTTGCATAGGCTGACGTGGCATGTGCTAAAACAGGAAAGAAAGCACCAACGTCAGTGAACAGTCTCTTCTTGACTCATCTCCTGCTTTGTTTCACATCCTGCTCCAGGGAGCACTGTGAGCTCTTCGATCTTGGTCCTCCTCACTCACACAACCATGAAAACACTAACATTCTTCATTCTTACAGCATTTTTTTTTTTTGGTTTTTGTTTTTACTGCATATTATTATCACCTGAATATCAGCATTCATATCTTCAATCTTCAGGTAAAGAGGGCCTTCTTACAAGTGCACTTTGGGCTCCCTCCTGGTGTGACGAGGGGAGAGGAGGCAGCTGAGCCTGTGATCCGAGGAGAGGCAGGTGCCTGCAGCCCTTACCTGGCCATTTTGCAGCCATCTCTTTTCCACATGGTTAATAGGGTTATTTACTCTTCTTTGCTTGCCTCACTCCTAATATTTTCAATGTAAGAGCACAAGCCACCAGTGCCTGTGCTTGGGTCCAGCCCAGGTCTTGACTTCACCAGCATTTGTGCAGACTAGCTGAGGAAAGAACTTAGCTCGACATAGCACTTACAGTACATGCTGATCATAAAATAGCCATCAGCTCTTGATTCCTGCGTGAAGATGTAAATCCCAAGTCATGGCATAAGCTGCCCTTAGAGTGTGTTTGCAAAGGCTGTTAACTTGGCAAGTGCCCTCCGTTCACCCATCCGAGGAGGAGATATCTTTTAAAACAACGACACTGTCCTCCCTGCTCCTCTCCTGCAAAGGGGCTGCCAGAGGCCGGGGCAAACATTGCACATCTCTCTGCCTCATTCCCCACTGGGAACTTGACCTAAATTCTGACGCACGGCGGGAAAACTAATTTGAGATGGAGCACTTGATATAAGGAAAATGAAAAGGCGAGCGCTTTCCTGCGACTGAGATTGCACGGTGTACTGAGTCATTCCCAGGAGTGTCTCAGATGCTCTGTGCCTCCCTTCTCCATTTGTAGAACTTCTCCCTTCACACAGGTGCTAATAAGATGATTCAGCGTAGCCCACAAACCAGCACGGGTTTAAGTCAGTATAAACCATCAGCATTTTAAAAACTTCCACAGTACTCAATTCACTGTTTTGTAGCACTGAGTCTGTTCAGCTAATGTGATTTGCTCTGTAAATCCATAGCTGCTGAATAGAAGGCACCAGGGGAAGCAGGGAGAAGCCAGGGTTTCTATAGGAAATGATCAGGAGCAATTAAGTCATGTTGGCTATGGATTCTGCATCAGTAGATTCCAGTGCAAGCCCAGTTGCAGCAAGCAGTTTATATTTTCCCCCGGCTCTTGCTCTGAGCTGTCACCACATGTTCACTGACCTCCCTAAATTGCTCCACAGGCCACTCGCRCCGGAGGGATTTTCCTTGCAGCTGATCCCCAAAGGCTGATGGTGTCTCCAAGCTGAAAAACTGATGCTGGGTGGTCCTGGTGTAATGTGGCTCAGGGGAGCTCTGCCATCTGACAGCTGGGTCTCATTTACAAGTAAAAAGCAGAAAAAGTGGGGTCTGAAGAACAATCCTGAGATGAAGGAGGGTCCTACCATGAAATCCAGCGTTGCAGTTTCAGAGAGCAGTTTTTAAAATGCCTGTATGGGAAATACTACCTGTAAGAGGCAGTGTCCCGCTGGTCACAACTCATTGCCTGCCCTTGTGCCAACAAAACTGTCTGCAGGGGAGTCCTGCACAACAAAKCACCAAAATGCTCCAAGCTGAGGGCAAAACTCGGTCGTTTCCCCAGGTCCCTCCCAGCGCAGCCCCACAGCACCAGCATGGGCACAACCAAGGGAGCACTAAGTCACACCGGTGGGGCAGGAGCGTGTGAACATCCCCATCGCTATGGGGCTTGCAGCATGGAAAAGAGCTGCTCTCAGTGCCTTTTCCAGCAACGAGTTCTCCCTGAAATCATCCTCACCCACTGCCAGCACCAGGCAATCGATGAGAGCCCTTAGCCTTGCAGTAATCATTAATTAAAAAAAAAAAAAAAAAAAAAAAACCACCATAATGGAGGCCCTTTTCGTGACACACTCTCTGCAGGGCTGTCTGTGTATCATTAATAGCTGATAAAAAATTAATCCAGAAATTCTCCATGCCTTTTCCAGTGTCCTTTGCATTGCTGGCTGGTAGCTTGTGGAAAATCTGTTCTAGCCAGAGCTTTAAATAATGCACGGACCAACCTGCAGTTAGCAGCTCGCTCCGACTTAGATTTGATATTTTTCTTCAGGATTAAGAGGGCTACTTGCAGGGACAGAAAACTCACCAACTTCAAAGCTTACAGTCTTAGTTAAAAAGAAACAAATTACTTCCCCGGTGAATCCTCTCAAGGGAATTCAGCAGGATAAACCTGTGGTATTTGCATTAATTCATCTTTAAACAGCAGAGATTCTATTTCTGTAATATATTTTTACATTATTTAAATCACCTTGTTTTAAAAGCCAGTGACATGTTTGCTTTGGGGGTATTTTACACTTGTATTTACCTTTTTGTCTGGCGTTTCATTTTCGTAGCCCTACTGGAACTGAGGCAGGTGAGGATGGCAGAGATGCCAGAGAGGCTCCACATAGAGGCCGCTTCCATCCCGATTTTCAATGAACTTTTTTTTCAGTTTAGCAACGTTTGAGAGTGCTGGAAACCTTGGAGTGACAGCGCTGTCTCTTCAGGCCAAGGAGCTTCCTGACTGCCCCATTTCCTAGGATTGCTGTCCTGGGAAACCAGAGCTTTGCTTTCCTCCTCTCCAGCCCAGCCCCACAGAGACTACTGGGGTTTAGGCAGCTGCAACCCTGTCAGCCTTCAGGTTTTCTCCTGGTTGTCCCCAAAACATCAGTTATCACACAGAAATCAGATCAGGCCACACTGATTTATGTGGGCACAGTCCTCCCGTGAAGGCTTTCTCAATGTAAACGTGAGGATCTGTGTTTTTAACTAAAGCTAACAACTAAATATCTTGAAGTGTTGGTGGGAAAAAAGAAAAAAAAAAAAAAAAAACCAACAAAAGCAACACCCAGATCACCGGGGAAAAGCTTTGAGCTCTTTACTGGTTTTGAGATTTACTGTTTCGCCACCCCCCATTCCTGACATGTGCAAATGTTTGYGGTATTAGCAGGAGAAGAGTGATTTGTGGGCAGTGCTTGGGAACCACGACATCAATTTAACAGGGCCAGAGAGGGTTAGCACAAAGCGAGGGAGCAGCAGGAAGCACTTAAGAGTTTCCCCTTCAGCAATCAAAGCCCAGCAATTTTGAGCTTTTGCCTCCAATAAAGGCATGTATTGATGAGAAACCAGGTCTGATAATGACCATGGAAAAGCCTCATCCTGGCCTTCTGTGGTAATTCATTCCTGTAACTAGCTGGTCCAAGAGCAATCATCTACACAGTCCTTCAGCACCGTGACTAGTGGCAGAAGGCAAGGTTAGCAGATTTTTTTTTCCCTTAATGTGGCTGTCTTTTTTTGTTTTCTTTTAAAAAAGGACCCTACTTCCCAGCATCTCTGGCTGCTCCTCAGTGATCTGTCAAGCTCCTCATACCCGTTCAGAAATGCAGGCAAATGCAGCCCCATTAGGAGCTCACGGTCAGCTCATATTTGCTCAAAACATTGTCAGGTCCACGGCATTGGGGACCATCCRCTCCCCCTCAGCAGGCAGAAAGGTGACGCACAAACCACAGGACTTTCCAAGGCCACTTTGTGTGTCTCTGCTAACCCAAAGAGAGGTCTYGGTCTCAGTATGGTAGGTCTCAGTATTTGGGACCCGCTCCTTGCCATCATCTGCGAGGGGTGAGGACAGTGCTGGATGTTGTAAAACACCTACTAGCCTCACACTGACAATCACGGGCTGCATTTGAAAATTGCTTTCCTAGCAGGGTCACCCAGCTTGCTCCAACTCCGGSACTGAGGAGGAAAAATTGCTTATGTGGCACATTTTGTAAAGAAAGTACTGTATGAAGAACCGAGGGAAAAAAGACAAAAAATACATAGGGTCTCTAAGGCAGCAAAACAACTTCTCCCCTTGCAGGGTCAAGGAAGGTTTCAAGCATGAGCAACTCTTCCATTTAAGTAGTTGACTCTCACCTTACGCCTGGTGATGTGGTTCCCGTGATTCCTGAACAGCTCTCCTGAAGCCAATTTACTATCTGCCATCCATGCCTGATGAGACCTGTTATTTCCACTTCGATTTTTCCCCTCCATATTCCAAATCTCTGACCTTTGTTCCTCTCCCCGCTGCACTGCTCGTTCTGGGGCACTAATGGTGTCTGATGCAGGTACCACCACTCGTGTGCCCTGATGAGCAGGGAGAAAAGCGAGAACATGTTGCACCTCAGCTCAGGACTGCAAGCAAAGGGCAATATTCTGGCATCTAGCAGTGCCTCTAAGCCACGCTATCCCCATGTCTCACTCTTCAAGTTCCACACTGTTTAGTATTTGCACTTTAAATATAATTCCTTTTATTCTTTTTATTCCCAAAAGTCTCCCCATAGAAAACTAGCAAGCATGTCAAGTTCCATCTCTGCAGGAGGCTTTTTCATGGCATTGCACCTTTCCAAGAACAAGGCATTTGAAGAGAAAGCACCTGTTTTCATGTGCAGTTTTAAGGTAAACAAGCCCTGCCTGTCTCCCACCTCCACCCCTGAGGCCGCTGGCACCGTTCACATTTTAGAGASTGAATTAACCTTCGCAGCATCCCAGTCCTCGAGCTCTGCAAAAATAAGTGAAAAAACGCTGTTAGCTTTCCCTCTTCAGTACAAGGCCCTGGAGGAACTGGGCTAGGGAATGTTAAAATATAGATGTATAGACGCGTGGCTGTCCTGCTTCCTCCTGCCACGCTGGCCTCGGCGCCCACAGGACTGTGTGCAGGCAGCTTGTCATCCATGCTGGCATGTCCCACCCTCGCCAGCCAGTCCTTCCCATCAGGACCTCAGACCTGAGCAGAAGAAATGGTCAAGGAGAGCGGGAGACCTTCTCAGAGCAGCAGTGGGGTGCAAGGGARCTGTGACACAGGATGCCCCTGTCGTTCAGCTCATGAGAGCTGCCTACCTGCAAGAGCCCCGCGTCCTCTGGGGCATCCGATGGCATTTCAGGCCTTTCCGTTCTCCACAGCTGCTAAGATGCTCCACCAGCTAAACAGCTGCCAGCAGGAGGTAACTGAGGAGCTTCCCCCTCAGGGGGATGGAAGTGCCTCCCTTGTACCTACCCATGGCACTGCAGGGAGGAAACCTCCTCGTGCGAGTCCCGGCTTGCTGCTAGCACAGGAAGCTGCTGCAGTTGTTCTTCAAACGCTGATGATCCCCGAGCAGCACTTCCCATGAGGACAGAGCTTTCCAATGGCATCCAGGAAACGGCATTTGCCAGGATCTGTTCAGACCTCGCCGGGCCAAGACGGAGGTCTCCCAAAGGCCAGCTACGGTACTGCTGTTCATAGAAAGCAACCGGAAAGTTAATTTTAATATGCTGCAATTAAAGGCTTAATACAACCATGTTTCTGATGCTACCCAAGTGCAGCAAACTTCAGGAAGCTCTTTCAAAGTAACAGTGGCTTCAAGCAAAATAGCTCGTTTTATTTCGCCTTTGTTCAGAATAGACCATCTGCGATTTACACGCACCTTCTAATTTGAAAAATACTTTATCTGTAGCACGTGTCCTGTGTGCTGTGAATTCCAAAACACAGGGTGTAAAAATCTACATAAAAGCTCATACAGATTTATTGTTCTGCCTTGAGATTTATGGCTGAGGATAAAATATTTCTTATTAGTATTTGAAACTAGAAAAGCCTTAGAGACAGATAAAAAATCTCCCAGTGAGCAAGAATTTTGGTTAAGATTTACTAGAAAGGTTTCTACTTKTACTTTAGATAGTCACATTACTGTGTAATGTCATAAATAACTTTTTTTTGTGTGTGTGTGTGTGTATGTGTGCGCGTGCCCATTCTGTGTTTTCAGGGAACAATCACAAAAATGCTGCAAAGGAAAACCTCAGGTTTAATGAAATTAATAGGACAAGTCTTACCGATTTCAGCTGGGTCAGGGCTTCGCTTTATAGGAAAGCCTTGGTGAGAAAATAATTGTGGAGTTTGTGCAGCACTGGTGGGCTGGAGGACTCCTCTCAATCCAAGCCAGGAGGTAGCTCCAACATTTTRTAGCATTGGCCAGGAAAACCCAGAACGTGCTGGAGATAGACAACTTAAAGTAGGCTTTGGTTTCAAGACAGCGTTAGTATTTAACAGGAACACTTAAACCTCCYAGAAGAGAAATTGTTGATAGTCAGAATTTTGATTAATATTCCATAATTAACTTTTCAGCACAGAACAGCCTTTGGCACCAGCCCTTCTTTCTTCTGACACTTCAAAGACTGGAAACCGTGGTCCTTCCCATGCCAGTTGTCTGGTGCCAGGGTAAACACGAGACCCTCCCCCTTTCATCTGCCCACACCTARAAATACTAATGCTATAGACAAGGTCTTTAATGAAGCACGTAAATGATTCATTCACTCCAGCTTGTTGGCTTAATCATCAACCTCCTTGCAGTGTAACTGACTAACATTTTCATTGTTCTTCCTTGTTTCTCCCTTAGACTTTCACTTCTCTGGGGATCCAGAGATGTCCGAATACATAAGCTCAACATATCAGCATACAGCAAGGGAAAAGAGGGAGCTAAATAAAGGCTTTCACAACTCAAGCTTCAAAGATACTACAGGAAACCACCATTTAAGAAACAGTTTTATTTGCATGTTTAATGTGGTTATACACATTCATGAGTCCAACAAGATCTGCACTGTGACATTAAAGGTACAGTACAATAACATTCAACATGAGGTACTTCTTATTTATACATCTGTCCTTTATAAAGAACGCCGTCAGTCTGCTAAGGTCGAACACTGCTCCAGCACAAATGGGTGCTGTGACCTGAAGTTACCAGAGTTTACCACAAAAAAAAAATAAAAAATAAAAAACAAATCAGTGCAATAAGTATGTAGAAATGAGAATGTTGACTTAAATACTGGTTTCGATATGCAGAAAGTATATTACATTATTCTCTCTAACAGAGACCCCCTCATCAGCAAAACCCAGCACAGGAGTAGCAAAGATGGYCCAGGTGCAGTTGAAAGAGCATCTACAGGGGCATGTCCAACACTTTGCTCCACTCCATTGCACTCGTAAGGCCAGTGCTCACAGACACCGCTCACCGTGCTCAAAGTTGGACACGACCACAAAGCAAACGCTTAGCAAAAGCGAACGCTTAGCAAAAGCGAACGCTGCACGCTGAGATACCCGTTTCAGGGGCAAGACGTCCTAAGGGGCCTGGCGGCAGCCCCGGCTGCTTCAGGGGCGCCTGTCCGCAGCCCCGAGCTGCTCTGTCGGGATCGGCGCGCGGCAGAGAGCGCCCGGGTCCATGAATCCAGCCCAAAAGCTCGAAACGCAGGCAGCAGCTCTCAGAGCCTGGAATGGGCTCGGGGGAATTAAGCCAGAGGTAGCTCTCACCCTACTTTGTTGGAAAAACGTAACAAAGGTAGCAAACAAAAATCATAACTAACAGCTAATTGTCTACATTATTACAGCTATACAGAATTCTGATCTATCTGCTCCAGCCCTTAATGCGGGAGAGCGCTCACCTTTATTTGCAGATAAGTAAAACCCAACAAATAAATAAAAGCGAGAATCCGAGCTTATTTATCCCAGCACAGCACTCCGATCTGTCCCACCAGCTGAGGCACCTCGTTTGTTCCAAAGGGACTCAGAAAGCAGCCTGCGACTGCGAGCRACCTGCAACCACTCCAAGCAGCAATCAGATTGACTCCTGCCAACTGCTAAAGGGAACTTAACCCATTGATTAGTGTCTCACTTGGCTTTCAAACGTATTTCACCTAAGCAGAACTGCTTCTCAGACAGTGCCTACAAGCAGACGACCATTTTCCCACAACAGTCCTGCAGTTCCTGTTGCAGTCTCTTCAGCAGCTCTTTCTCCAGTCCATACAATTATAGCCTGGTTATTTTTGGCTGCAGATCTAAATATAATTAACTGGAGGGCTTTTTTTTTTTTTTTTTTTTTTTTTTTTTTAAGTCTCTCTCCGGGAGTTTTCCATGCAGCATTCTGTTTAGATTTCACTAGCAGCCTGCTTTATGTACATCTGTTCTATATAAAAAAAACTATATATTTTAAGAGTGTTTTCAGAAAGAATGTTAATTTGCTTTATATATATCTTATATATATATAYACAYAYAYAYAYACACAYRTGTGYGYRYACACACACAYATATWTTTATTAAAAAATTAACATGAAGATGGGTGAAGAGCACGAATCCTGCAGCGCAGTTTTTCACTTGGCTCTCCTGTCATTACCTAGAGAGAAGAYCTGGGCTTTTGCCCTAAAATATTTGATGTCTACACTCCAGTTTTCCTTGCTTCAGACTGTACTTTGGGCGCTGCAAAGATRTATTGACATTTGAAGATGGCCAAAGGCCATACAGCCAAGAAACACTTAGAGTAACAGTATTAAGCTGGTAAGAAATCATACGAGGAAAATAAAATATATACCAAAAACTGACAAGTGAATTGAGGGTTATGCTACATTAATGTGCTGATATAACGTTAGTCTTCGATGCATCTAAAGATTCATTTGGTCCTCCCATTTCTTTAACACACACACACACACACACACACAAACAGAACCCATTTTGGAGACGACAGGAACGCGATGCACTGCAAGAGCTCGTGTCCCTTTTTGGGGCAACTCTCTCAATGCAAAGGTGGAGAATTTCCTCATGTTTCAATAGTACCTGTATCTCCTATTTATACTGATTCCTTCCCTGATAGAAAGCCATGATCCCATAATACATTTCCATAAATGATAGAGACAAATGACATGAAGCTTGGATAAGAGTTCAGGTACAGGTTTTGTGACACAATCCTCCGACTGATGTTTAACCACAGGAAAGAGATTCAACAGCAATATATTGGAGAAGACTCTCTGCTCCTCATTGTTACTGCATTTAGTGCATGTCATCAGATGTGACCCTATATGGGGATTTTCTCACCTTTGTCTACCTTCCCATTGATTACGTATAGTTATAAAAGGAAGACATTTCATTTTATGGAAAAAAAACGCCCAAGTCAGTACATTCTTTCACTCCTCTACAATCTGCATCTAAAATGTTTTGGAGGAAGAAAAAAAGACTCAGAAGAAAGRAAAAAAAAAGCTATCCTGTCTTGGATTTAAATAGTTACTCAAACTAAATACAGCAAAATTAGGTCATGGGAGCAAAAGTGTAAAAGCTAAAAGCTTCTTACACAATTTGTGCACATGCACGGACATCCCTGCCTCCCAAGTGGAATTCCTAGAATGTGAATGTGGGGGAAGCAGCCGGGCGCAGCTCCTCCACAGCGAGCTGTGCAGCTCCCGGAGCCGCCTGCTTCTCTCCCTCTCCTCCTGCAGCTCTCCCGAGCAGCCGGCCAGGGGAGAATCTCGCTGGGGGAAGGCATGAGCTGCATTTCCATCTACTTACTGCTGAGGTGCTTCTTTCAGCTGCCAGGATAACAAGTGATCAAGCTTGTTAGGGTCTCTTAAGTCTGAAGAGCAGACAGAAGAGAGCCGTAAAACAAGGCTCTCCACATTCTTCCTCTCTCTCACTAAAATACTGACAAACAGGCAGTCAGGGACGAAGAAAAACTGATCACTGAAGACAATGTTTAGTGTAAGGAGCCCTAGAACCCACGGCATCATCTGACCATTGCATCAGCAAAGGAGCGTCGGCATCACCGCCAGACAGGAACACGCTTCTCACAAAGCTTGAGAACCTGCTTGTTCCAAGGAGTTCCAGTTTAGAGTTAAATATTACATGTAAATTTTATCACCAACACCGCTACAAGTACAGCAAGCCAGGAGCTTGTCCACAGCGTTTAGTTGCATACTACCTGTACTGCTCACGTATCTGCAGGTAAAGAGCTAAGCATTGGGAAGTCTGAACCAGAGAAGTTCCTCGTCGCAAAAAAGCTGCTTCTCTGCACAGTTTTGCTCAAGCATAAAATATGAGCTCGGGAATCTGCCCGCCCTGCACGCCAGTGCCATTGGTACTGTCYGAGGAGCACTGGAACTGAACCGTCACTTTGCCACACTGCACTTCTGTCATCCCTTCTTGCCCGAAATAACTCAGCTCGTTACCGTCCAGAATCACGCTCGCCGTGTAAAAGGTGTCAGGCTCGATCTGCACCGGGTATTCGAACCACACGGGGAAAGTGTTACTAGAACCGTCCGAGAAATATTTGCTCAGGTTCTGGCCCAGGATGACTCCTTGCCGCTTGAGTTCGATCTTGGCGCTGTACTCGGCCGAGCCGCAGCTGGAGCCGTAGAGGCCGAAGCCGGCGATGAACACCCTCTTGTCCACAGCAAACTGGATGCTGTCGCAGCGGCCCCGGTAGCGCCACTGGTTGCTGCGGTAGGCGCAGGACTGGAAGCGGTGGCACCGCTGCGGCACGAGGCCCTTGCGGGGCTTGCTCACGAACTGCAGCTCCGGCTTTTTGGCCGCCGTGTACCAGAGGAAGATGTCGTTGGTCTCGTTGAGGGTCAGGATGCCCGACTGCGCGGCGCCGTTGGCGAAGTCGTCGAGCGCCATGGTGGGGATGCGGATCAGGTAGAGGGCCTTGCCCAGCACCTTGCGCTTGTTCTCGATGGTGGCCGTCAGCTCCTGCCGCTGGCACTCGACCTCGGCCCAGCTCAGAGCCGCCTCGAAAACGACGAGTTCTTTGGCATTCAGAGTCTCCCTTCGGAGGATGCTTTCGAGCGTCTGGAAGTCGATGTCGCAGAAGCCCTCGGATTTCAAAGCCAGCTCGGCCTGGGCATCGATGACCTCCCAGCAGCGCTGGGTCAGGTCGGGCTCCTCRAAGAGGCAGCTCTGGGAGAGCAGCACGCAGGCATTCTTGGCGCTCAGGCTGGTCTCCAGGAAGGTGACGCAGGCGCGGGCGAGGTGAGGGACGATGTACTTCTTGGCAGCGTAGAGCGTGGCCAGCACTGTGTCCGCAGCCAGGTCGATTTCATCACAGTAAATGTACCTGAAACACAACACACGTGGGTAGCAGCGCTGCTGAATGCCAAGAGCACCATTTGTCAACAACATCTGAAAACGGGAAACAAGGAATTCTTAAATGACTCCACACCAGAACTAAGCAATGCCCTTGGAGAATATCCATTGAATTCATAAGGAAGGTACAGGCCAAATTCACCATTGACATAAGCCAATGGAAGCCAACAGGTTACAACAAGCAAGATTTTACATTTCAGGCTCCTGYCGCACAGATGCTGGTTCCATTCCCAACCTGGAGCCCCCTCCAGCTCTGCCTTCCTTTGGCACCTGCCGTGCCTAAGGCAGGACACCCTGCCCAGAGCAGCTCACACGGCCACACGACCAGCCTGGTGCGCGGGGACGAGCTCTGCCCGTCCCGTGGTGCCAACCTGTGAGGGTTCACTGAGACAGCCAAGCAGCCTCTCACAAGGGAAACACTATCCGAGCACATCAGCTGCTGCCCACCTTCATATTTGATGACTACACAGTTTTGTCACAGGATGGTGAAACCCACAGGAAAAGCAAACCTGAAAATAAGAATTCTGTGTCTCTATTAACGCTTACAACATCGCAGCTCTGATAACAGAGCTTTTATTCACAGTCTCAGTGCATAAGGGGGAAAAAAGGCTTTACTGCTAGGCTAGTATGGTGGAAGAGATGAAAGTTAAATGCTATTTATGTGACTAAACTGCCGAGATTCATTGCTCACAGGGGAATGAAGAAACAGAGTTTGTTTTTTTAATAACTCATGCTTCGGGGCCCCATTTGCAGCTGGTAAATGCAGTGTGGTAAAACCACATTAGACACAATTTTACTCTTCATATGAATAAAGAAGTCTTGATGGTTATGGCTGATCACTGCGACTTTCTCCAGTAAAACTGAAGTTAAATGAAACCCAGTACTAATTAAAATGTTCCAGTTAGCACGTTTGTCAACACAAGACATTTTCAGAGAGCTGAATAAACACTATAAAAGGGAATTAGCACTTACACTGATCTTACTATATTTTTAAATATCTTCATTTATATTTTTGCAGAGTGTGATTCACTGATATTCTGACCTGTAACCTGATTTCTAGTTAGTGATGAAAATGACAGCAATGAGTAAATTACTAAGAGCAGTTATAATTTCTAAGGTAGAATAAATTCTGGTAAAATTGGATCTATGGTTAAAATAAACTTGCAAGAATGCTCTTCCCCAAGTCGTATTTTGAAAAYAGGCTTAGAGCAGATCCTGCCCAAGCAGTACATTGAAATGTAAGTGGTTACCGAGAGGAAGAAGGCTGACACAGGCCCAGCTCTTCTTGCCTGCCTTCCTTGGTTTCAGCTGGGCTATTTGTACCAACAAAGATGACACGTATAGATCACAGGTTACAGGCTTAGCTCCTTTACAGCCCCAAAAGTGTTCCATATTTTAATTAATTCCTTTTCATGACTCCAACTCTCTTCTCCCTTTCATTACTTCTCTTTGCCTGTTAATAAAGCAGAAACTGAGGAYGCCTGTTTTAAATTTAAATAGTATAATAGTTGTTAATGTTTGTGAAAGTGAAGAACTAACATCACCGAATTACAACAGACATGGACAGCACGGATCAGCTGTCTGCAATATTCCTCACTTCTCATTCTGCCCATGCACCTTGATCCTGGACTACAACTGCTGATATTCCAGTTTCAACCTTTTTAGTTCTCAAAACACAGGATTTGATGATACACTCCATCCTGGGATAAAATGGAATCATGGTTCTCATGTTAACAGTCATAAGTAAGACAGGATACAATACTTCAAATACAAGAATTCAATGCATGAGAGCATGAATTTAACAACCCCTTAACCCTGTTTTTAAAACTGTAGGAAACAGCCAAATCAGTTTTACAGGAGGAAGAATTAGTATCTATCAGTAGGGACTATATTAAATATGTTATATGGAGCAATACTTTGAGACTCATATTTGTCATCAGTGTGCCCACCACACAGCTGAAGACAAATAACATTTAAGGCAAGAGAATTCATGGTCCATCAACAACGAATAACAATAATTGAATGTATTTGCTCACAAAGATTATGCTGCACCTCTCCTGACTATGCAGGAGTCTCCCCAAAGAGGAGGGCTACTTAGGGATAGGTCAAAGCTTTTTCCTTTCCAGCCTCTGTGTTCCCAGCCTTCCGCTTTCCAGCGGCTGCAGCCCCTGCAAGGAGCAGAGGGGAGGATTTGCCGCGGGAATGGGAGCAGGGATGGGGCGGGAGCTCCCCGCCAAGCTCCACCCAGYGCAGCGCATGCACCGGGATGCAGGGAATGCTGCACTGCATCCCTCCCCRCGGCTGCGGGCAGCTCTGCCATCCGCAGGCCCCCGCGCGCTCTGCAGCACCGCCAAGGTTGTCCCAGCAGCCACAAAGACACAAAGTTGGCGGCTTGTTYCAAATAAAAGCTCTAAGGATAAGGAACTCGGTGGTTCTGGAAAAAGAGCACTGCAAAAAGCAGCGCAAAAAGCACCTGCAAAAGCAGAAAGGCCCCAAGTGGGGATCTGTACTGCACCTATGTACCCAATACTGTATCTTAACTTTAAAATCCAGACCTATACAACAGCAGGGCGAGTTTAGTTTCCCTGGTAGCCGCTGCCCAAAGCATTTCTGATGGCCACGCTARCCCCTAAAAACACTGTGCTACAAACTCCATGTGCAGCTGTGGACATTCATCCACAGATGCCCTGCAACACACAAGAAAAAAAGGTATTCCAGCCGTGAGCGAGGCAAAACAGCCTATGAAGTGCATTAAGTTCTTAGCTAGGGATTGCAGCAGCACATGGAACAAAATAAGCAGTATATTAGAAGGTTTCTATCACTTCTGATGTATACGTTGAATGCAATGATGGTTGCTAAAGCTGGAGAGAGAAAATCTCCAAAGCCACAGTATTCCTGTGACAGAGAATGTCACTTTAAAAATTGGAGTTTCTAGATACATTCAAGGGTAATTCAGCAGGGAAACTGAGTTTCACTGAGTTTGCTTAGGAAAAAAAAAAAAAAAAAAAAAAAAAGAGAGCTGTTCTTATTCAGCCTGTGGGAAGAAATAAAATACACAGAAAAATAATGATTATGTAAACTGTCTGTCTTCCATTAGTAAAATAAAACCCCAATCATTTAAATAGTCTCTTTATCACTTCCCAAACACGTCAATATGATACGTGAGCAGAAATTTAACCTTCAGAGTCTGTATTCGATAATTTAGGATCATTTTTCTAAGTTCTACATACAGCAAGCTTACGAAAGAGCTAGCACTATGTCAAAACATAAATTCAGCCATTCTAATTTTTTTTTTTTTTTTTTAACTTTTCACTATGCTTGCAAAGTACAGCAGGCTTTTTTGTTACAGCTGACAATTCTTTTTAGTACCTCCATTCCTTTGTGTAACATGTGTAGTGACAAATCAAATCAATAGGCATTACAGTATACAATGTGCCCAAAGATCCCCTGTCAAAGTCATTATTTATAACAGCCTACATTAGCTAATATGTGTGTGCCTCAGAGTTAGAAGGGGAACCCAAAAAGAGGCAAAAATGAAAGTCTGAAATACTTGAAACACAAAAGGAAAAAACATTTTTAAACAGCTCCTTCCTGTCATATATTCATCTAATACTTTAACCGTGACATTATCAGTGTGAATATCAGTGTACACATCATAAAGAAAACACATATCTAGCAGATGAATGATGCTTACTTCAGCATAGCGAGAAAAGCAGCAGGCTCAACATCTGGTATACGGATCTCATCTTTGTCCTCAGCGAGCTCTCCGTAAAACATTGCATGGAATACAGAGCTCCCAACAGCAAGGACATACTGTCGAGAGAGGGGAAATCTTATTTCATGCTCTAAACTGAAAGCACTGCCAATAAAAACAACGTGGGAGAGCCACTCTGAATGTGCGGGCTYCACCGACTGACACGCTTGCATGAGAAAGTCAAACTTAGGAACAAAACAGCATATATTTTCTTTGCATTTACCTCTCCTGGGCACACATGCACTAGCTACTGGGAAAAGCTGGCATCTTTTACAGAAGTTCCTTATTTCGAGTGGAACTTCAGGAGTAATATTAACCAACCGGGCAAGCGGTATTCTTAGCTTTACAGCGAGGGTCTTATCGTGACAAATATAATATTTAACTGGACACACACAGAAGGGTAAAGGGCAGGGTTTCAGTGAATGCAGCTGTTTAAAACAGAGTGTGGGTCTGTCCCGGGAGGCGCCGCCGYGGGAGCCCCCGGCCACCCTCCCTACCAGGGCAGCTCCTCCTTACTTTGTGTCCCGGCAGCCGCTGCGTCGCACCTGGTGGCCCCACCACGAAGTGAACATCGGCCATCAAATCGTTGTTGAACATCACGGCATTTCTACAAGCAGAGGCAAGGAGTTAGCTCCGGGAGCCCAGTGATCCCACGCTTGCTCCCAATCCCAGGGACTGAAGCCCTAAATGCCATGAAGTTGGGGAAAGGAAGGCAGCTCACACGTTGCTTTGAACTATTTTACACATCACCAGACACATATACAGGGGGAGGGGGGGGAGCAAGGTTGAGGGAATAATAATAATAATAATAATAATATCAATAATAATAACTTATTAAAACTTTTCTGAAAGTGAAAATCACAAACAGCATGTATCGCCACAAACCTACACTGACACCTAAGAGCAAATCTCTACTGCTATGTTGCAACTTGCAATTTTTATTTACTCAAGACAAACAGCTGCACTGTCTGAAAAACAGACCCTAAATGTTTTCCACTACTGCAACATTTGCTTAATGCAAAATAAAAGAACTGTGCTTTATTCAGGACATAAATTAAAAACTAATGTAAGCACGACAAACATTTTGACACTGTTCACCCCTCAATCTAAACAGCAAAAATAAACTGTCCTGAACTTACCTCTCCCTGATGGTGGGGTAAAGTCCTTGCCAGTTAGGTGCTGGGATCGTGTTGTTGTTATTGAGGTTTTGCTGGTGGTACTGCTGAACAGCAGTTGTATTCGTGTTGGCCGGCTTCTTTCGGGGAAAAATATCAGCAGCCATCTTCTTCTTCTTTTTGGTCTTCAAGGTAATGATCTCATAGCAAACCGGAGGCAATTTGCTGCTGCTGCTGCTGCTGCTGCTGTTCCCCTTCTTAGAGCTCTTCTTGGACCTGTTCTTGACCGTCTCTGGAAGCATCAAGAAGAAGGTGAGACATTTCATGTTCTTTCCCTTCTCATCTACCATGAGGATACTTGTCTGGACAGCTAGACAGCCTAACTTGCTCCGAGCATCCAGRAAGGCGAGGAGGAGCCGCTGAAGCTCGGGCAGCGGAGCCAAGAGTTTGCGTCTTCTCCGGCAAGGCAAGGTGACCTTCCCCAGGTACCGCGGAAGAGCCYGGCTCTAAGTTTGATCCAGTACTTGAATTGTTAAATTCCCCCCCATCATTCCGGGCAGGCCTATTCCTCCTGTGGGGTCGTGGCGGGGATGGAGGGGCAGGCGCGCGGGCCAGCGAGGGCGAGCGGCGCTCCAGTTGTGCGGGGACGAGCGAGCGAGCGGCGCACGGCGGAGGCAGCGAGCGGAGCAGAGCGAAGCGGAGCGGAGCCAATGGCTGCAGCCACCGGCAGCGATTGGAGCCGCCGCACGGTGACACCTTTGGGAACGCGCTCGGCCCCCGCGTTAAAGCGGCCGCCGCGGCGCCCCGAGGTCCCCCGAGCGCAGGGAGCTCGGCCAAGCCGCTCCGAGGAGAGGCGCAGCGAGGCTACGCGCTGCCGTGGGGGTCGGTATGAGGGCTCTGCAGACCCCTCCCGAGATGCTGGTTCATCTGGGAGCACTATAAGGACCAGAGGCGAATTGCGCCCCRGGAACGGGCAGCAGCGAGGAGCTCCCTTACATGATCCCTCTGGAGCAGCCAGYGATCCGATCCGGTGGGACATGAATAGGGATGAGGTCAGCGCTCCGGCTTTAACTCCTTGCGCTTCCCTTTGCCAGGACCCCCAGGTCTCCCCCCCGGCAGCACTAACAAGGGCAGCCTGCAGCGGGCATGGACACGGAAGGGCCGCCCGGACATGCAAATCAGGCCCCAGCAAATCCCAGCGARCACGTTTAATCAATATTTCAAATCAGTATTTCAATATTCAATCAATATTTCAAAGGGCTACATGGAAAAGTCCAAATGACTTTGAGAGACTCCGGTAGAAACCACTCCTTGAGAGGCAAGTGGGCACAGATTTCATTAATAAATACTCCTGAAATAAAAAGGATAGAGGCTTAGCCAGCCAAGCCATTTAAATAGGCAAGAAACCTATTTTTCAGTCATTAGTTTACTAAGAACTTAAACTCAGATTGGATTTCCTTAATAGTAGGTCAAGTGTCTAGAAAACTGGCATGCATGACCACTAAAAAAAAAAAAAAAAAAAAGCAAAGGAGAAAAAAAATTAGATAGCAATTCTTCACATCTTAAAATAACATTGTTTTCCCTTCAAAAAAACACAGTTCAAACATCACTCTGTACTGTTAAGAGGAGGCTTAAAGAAAAGCCTCCTCTTTGCTATCAGTACAAGCTCACCCCCATTTAGCCTTGATTATTTTTCCTGGACAAGAGCAGCACAGTSAAGTAACAGGGATGGAGATGCTGGAAAACGGGGCCAACCTTGCTGAGATCCATGGCCAAATCCTGCCTGGCCTAAACCCAAGCCCTGGGATGTCCTTTGGGCTGCTCCCCCAAACGCCCAATGTCCTGGAATCATCTGGACACTAGTGGACACCCCTACTGGAATCACCCAATGTCTTTAACCCAAGAGGTCCAAAACCAAAGTGCAAGCAAAGATTCACTGATAACTTGGTTTCCTTGAGCCACCCTTCACCTTATAACTAAGTTAAGCCACCGGCAGACGCCAGTCYGCGCCTACAACTGCATGGCCTTGAGTTGGTTTTATTTCCAGCTGCCCCCTGTCTCTGGGGTTATGGGAAGGGGGAAACACAGGGAAACGTGTCTGCGCCTCAGTTGCTCCATTCCCCCACCTGACACCCCAGTGTGACATCCCTTTTGCCGGCAATTTGCAGGAAGACGGTGGGCGGTGCGTGCCTGGCGCTGGGTTATGCAATTTCCAAAGACTCCTTTCCTAACAAGCTCTTCTCTCTCCCCATCTTTTTTTTTTTTTTTAAATCTGTGACAGATTGATTTGGGAGAGAAATAAACGGTCTAAATCCTGTTGAACTGCAGAGGCAAAAAGAGGAGCACAGGAGGAAAAGCAGCGTAGGCCCCAGATGGGTTGTTTATAGCTGCTCGCAGCTGAGAGCTTCTACTGGGGTCGGGGCAKGTATTCCCAGTGTGAAATCTCGGCTGCTTAGGTTTATGCAACTTTTTTTTTTCCCCTCCCTCCTTAAACAAGTTTCTGGACCTCCTGATTATGAAAATAACCTTTTTGCCTCTGCATAGGAATGATTTTTCACAAGAAAGAAGCTTAAAAATCTTTAAAGATACACTAAAGCAAGAAAGAAGGAAAAAAATGAAGTGTGTTCTTCAGAATTCTTCCAGCACTGCCAATGGCACAAGAAGGGTAGYGGAGTTTGGGAGAATCACATGGGAGATGTGCTTGTAATTCCGTGCATCAATCTCATTTATTACTAAAGCACACACCGTTTTTTTTTTCCTCAAACCTTCTGACCAATATGAATCCAAAGATTATTCACATACATCACTATCACCAGATAAGGACACASGGAGGCTTCAGAAATAAAACAGGGTGACTGGCCCGCTCGGGCTGGGAAGGTGCAACCCGTCAACCTGCAGCAGTAGGAGCCACGACACCTTCAAGCTCCGGGATGTCCAGCACACGCTCTGCTTCCCTGGGAAGGAAGGGAGGCACCAGGAGCCATGATCGAAGGTTATCCAAAGTCATGCACAAACTAGTATCCAAGAAAATAACTTGGGTRGGACAGGACTGGAGTCTACTCCTGCAAACAAATGGTGCTGATTCCTCAATGGGCTCCAAAAGTTCCTACAAAGGACTGCAAACCTCTTAGTTTTTAATACCATCTTCCACCAAACTTTTTATTAAGTGTGAAAGAAGATGTCAACCATCAATCATTAGACACACTGAGTCAAAAAGAGAAGAATTTGTGCCAGCCACCACACTATGCTTTTTG
Organism: Nothoprocta perdicaria; assembly: GCF_003342845.1. NCBI lineage: Eukaryota > Metazoa > Chordata > Aves > Tinamiformes > Tinamidae > Nothoprocta > Nothoprocta perdicaria. The sequence continues at coordinate 2,432,818 of NW_020456232.1, read as the reverse complement.
CTTCAGTGGCAACTTCAATCTGCTTCCCATAACGTGGCGTTCCTTTAGCATCCACACACTCTTAATGACTTCACAAATCAATACGCTAGCGATCAGCACAAATAAGCCACGAACTACTCCCTGCCGAAAGAAGGGTCAAAATCCCAAGTTCAAATCAGTCTCTGTCTGATGAGAGGATCAAGGAAATTGATCTCATCTCATTGGAATTTCTCCTATTCATTTCTCAAAAAAAAAAAAAAWAAWAAAATAAAAAAAATCTCACCATGTGTTCCCAAGTCTCTTCGATCATTCTCATTTTTCTTCATCAATTCTACATCAACAGAACTTCATAAATGCCACTTTAAAAAAAAMCACTTTGCAAAGGCACATAAATCCTGATTTTATAAACAATTGCAGTCAAAACAGAAGTATTTTGAAGGGTGTAGGAAATTCCACATTTAGACATAGGTATCATGAACATGTAAAATGCCAGATGTGAAGAGCTGAACAAAGGAATATATTCTAAGATACTGAGCTTCAAAAGTCTCGTTATCCTTCAGATTATTGGGGGCAATTTATAAGCCCCTGGAAATCAACTCCCGGTCTTAAAAATCCAAGTACCAGTTTTGTTATTTAAATGATAATCTGTGTACTATCTCTGCCACTCTGGTTTGATTTATCCTTTAAAACCATCCTGTGCCTTGGGACTGCTGTGAAGGGTGGCAGGGGAGGCATATTCTAGTGCAACTCCTGGTGTGCAACTGTGAACAGCGTGCCAGCAATGGGATTAGGTAAATTCCCATTGAGAAATAATTTAATTTCCAGGTTGACACAAGTATTCTTCCTCACATTACATCAGTCTCTCATGCTGCAATAGTAAGTCTCTCTCTCTCTCTCTCTCTCTCTCTCCTCTTTTTTTAATAGGCTGGTTTTGTTTGTTTGTTTTCCCCCTATATCTCTCATATTTACAGCTCAGTTTTTCATGTAGTATCATGAACTGGGCGATTCAATAAAACCCAAAATTTAATCAAAATCTCCAGTTTTCTATCACAACTAGTTCCTGAAAACAGGAATGAATTCTAAGTAGGCAACGAGAAAATGCATTTATTTCTCCTCTGTAAAACTGCCAAGTCTCTCCCTTGGCACAGTTGTTATGTCTATGCATTATTAAAATTCTTTGTTTAAATCCTGGATTATTATGAAGCACAATTTAGAAAGTAAGCCTTGATTAACCAACATAAATACATGTCAGCGTTTAACAAAAACTACCTGTTCGCTGCTACTTTTCATTGAATTCAAGTTTACTTTAATCAGTCATTTAATGATAACATATACGATTAAAAAAAAAAAAATGCTAAGGAGCCTAAATCTATTTAGGAGGAAGCCTAGGCTGTGAATTGTTTAGTCACTTTAAATCTTGCCAACCTCCTTTCCAAGTCTTCTGTTTGCAAAAAGAGCCCCTTGGGAAGGGGACTGAGAGCTCTTCTCCTGCCTTCCCTGTGTGCAAACACAGCACAGGCAACCAAACCTTCCAGTGCCCTTGCTCCTTCATGGGTTTCTGATGGGCRGCACCAAAACCAACCCAATTCCTATCAGCGTCTACCTGCTGCATGGAAATGCTGGACTTGAACTCTTACTAGAAAGGACTCCTACAAAAATAAATAAATAAAAATAAAAGAATAAAAAAAGGAAAAGAGAAGAGTAATTTTGTAAAGACTCGGAGAAGCTAGAACTTAGGAAAAGAAAAAAAAAARTGTTTCTTTCTCCAAATTGCCAAGAGCTGGGAAGAGCAGAGTAACCTCAAACAGAACTGTAATTTCAAGTCCACGCAGTGGTTCTTCTAGGGCTGCCTGTTGAATCAACACTTGGAGCTTCCAACTGATGCCCAAAATAGCTACATGCTGTTTTGCTGTAGGTCTTACACTGTTGGTAAATATTCCTCCTAACTCTGCTTAGTGATTGCCTTGTTTTAGTTTGAGGCTTCATCATTTTGCAAGATCTCGTGCACAGAGATGCTTTTACATTTCCTTCCTCCCATCAAATGCCCTTCATGCTTTAAATAAAACAAAACCAAGGAGGCTTGAGCTGCCAAATAAACAGATAAGTACGGCTAGAAATCAATTAGATATTTAGTTGTCTTTTCATTCTCTGMTTCTTGTATTTTTTGGTAGTATGTAGGCTATATCTCTGCATGTATGCAACTTCTTACTGATCCTGTAATCAGAGCAGGCTTTATCTTTTTATTCCATCCATCCAAAAAACCTTTCTAAATTTGCAGTCATTTTCATGCCCCTCCTGACTTTTACAACAATATCCTCTTTGAAACAAAGCAATCAAAACACAACATTGTATTTAGGAATAAGGAAACTGCTTATTCCTCTGCCCACATGGCGTGAAGGTTTCCCTCTGGAAAGATTCCAGCTGATTGTTTTAAACACCACGCAGGCCCACGATGGGGAGGAGAGCAGGGCTCCAGTTCACTAATTCCAATAGTTAAACGAAAAATAAAAATAATAATAAAAAATGCTCCCAGAAGGTCCAAGGGAACTGATGTGCCCACCAAAAATCCCTGGAAACCTCCTAGACAAAACTGGCTAYCATGAGGCTGTTCCCAAGCCAAACRCCACCTCTCCTCCTGCCACCTTTTTGTGAGCTTTCTTGCTCACCTACCTGAAGTTCACTATTTAACCTTAGAGTGAGTTGGTCCTGGTCAAAAATTTCTAATTTAGGCTGAAAGCATGTCAATCTAACGGAAACGAAGACTCCTACACTGTAAATTTTTGTCTTTAATATTTTCTTCCAAGCTGGACAAAAATAAATATAGCTAGCATACTGAAGTGAGAAAGAAAAATATGTTTAAAGGTATACTTGTATATTCATTWTAATTTCAATAACATGCTTGCTGCACAAATGACAGTCCACATAAACCACAACTATATAGAGTATGGTTCAGGTCTATGCAACCTACAGTGCTGCAGTCTCRTATTTGATGCTGCTACAGTGAATTATCATACAAACATTCTCCCCTGTACAAATGGAACAGCATAACAGGATAAGTTTTATCACAACACAAAATAGATGATTTTGTTACATATCCCCTAATGTCATAGTTTGGCAACTGCAGTAGAAAATATCTCAGAGCAGAATTCACAACTTATCCCATAAACATTAACTTGCTCCTTGATAGTTCAAAGTAAAAGCAAGAATTACAAATGAGCTCAGAGATGAGAAAACCTGCAACTACAAAATGAGAAATTCAATTCAAGGTTACAGGAGATAAGCCGCTTTCCTACAAATTTGAGAGACAAATATTACTTTTCTTTCCATCACYGATGCTTTAGGTTGCACATTTCACTTAATAATGAGTTTTGCTCCTATCAATCTGTGGGATTACAGAAAAACAAAAAACAAGCAACCAAAAAAAMMCCCTCTCTTTCTCAATGACTATCTTTCTTCTTTTTTTTTTCTTTTTTTGCTTCTAAATACACAATATTGCCAACCTGAAAGCATTCAACCCTCTGTCTAAGGCAGAGGTCAGCTTTAATTCCATTCTGCCTCTTACCAAAGCTGGTGTACAAAGAAAAGATCAGATAGCTCAGGAAATTGGTAATAAGATACAGTGGTTTTCCGTCTCTAGGTCACTAATTCTAAATTGACCGAGGTCAACAGTAATCAAAAGTCATTAGCATTTAATGATCCTTCTGTGCCTTGTGAGAAAAGAGCAGCCAGTGATCATAGGGCACCTCCGAAACTGCCACTACCACCAGTGCTCACACATCCAGACCAGCATTGGCTGCCCAATGGGCAGAACTTCCCTTCTTATCTCACAGCCGGATAGCACCCGTGCAGATAAACSCTCAAATTTTAACTTTTAACCCTTAATTTTAACTGGAATCAGAAGCTCTTCTTTAAAACCCAAGTTACAATAATACAGGGTCAGTGGAAGATGGGGTTGAAAGGTCCCGTTCCTTTAGATCAGTGGTTCCCAATCCTCTTTGTCCTCCCACACACAGCTCCATGAGGCTGTAGAATATAAAATGCTAACACAGAAAAAGAGAAGACAACTTCTCAGTGAGTCCCACCTTGGAGAACTGGTGGTTCCAAAAGAATAACCATCCCATGAGGACCCACAGAGGCGACTGCATTACTGCTGCTACACCAGTGCATAATTCAAGGACTGCATTTTCCATGTCAAATAATAACATGAAGAACATGAGAAATKTCAACCTCCTGGGATGCTACAAGCACCTTCTACTGGGTTAAGAAGAATAGAAGGGGCTTTTTTTTTTTTGGTAAGGCGCTGCAATGCAAGTGTAATTATGCTCTCTCATTGGAAAACCATCTCACGTTAGTCTTCCTTTAAGCGGTAATTCTCTAAACTTCATTACCCATCTTCCATTTGGATCTAGAATGGCGGTCCCACAGGTAAGATTAAAACCTGGCAACATTTTTCTTTATCAACTGTTTTAGAAAACACCATTTACCTTCCTATGCTGCATCTATTTCAGTCACTCCTACCTTTTAGATCAGCAGTACTTTAGTATTGGTTAGGTTAACTTCTTTAGAGTTGAACAGCAGCTTCTTTGCAATGATGAATTTTCAAGATGAACATACACGTACCCATTAAAATAATAGTTTCAATACCTACATATGTGCATACATATATTTCAGCCATTAAAATGTATTTGTCTACAAACATTGACACATCTTAAATGCCTGTTCTCCCTCTCTTGAGAACCTAGGACACGTCAGAACTGCCGTACAGGAAAAGATAAAGAGCAAGGAAGGAGCTAGTAATTGCACATAATGGCATGATGCTATTTTAAGGGACTGTGCAAGTTAAATGTATATGCACAGAAGCAATGTTGCAAACTTTTATATTGTATGGAAGTCTTTGCTCCTTTTTGGTACAGATGGTGCAGTATTGACTTCATGTTAAAGAAGAGCACTACCGAAGACAAAAGCAAGTAGTACTAAGGGAAACTGGGTRCATATTTACATACATATTTATGTTATGCAACCATAACATCACACTCTATGGAGCTATGTGCCTTGACAGAAGCTTAGGAAACTAAGAGGGCAGCAACTGCATTCAGCTCTGCATTAAAATGTATGGGAGGACCCTAAAGGGTGGCAAAACACTGCACAGCTTAAGGCACCCTTATATAAGTTATATGCAACTATTTTTAGTGCCTTCCCAGTGTTAAAGAGCCTGTGCTCCCCTCTATCCTACATAGAGAAGGTGGCATGCCATGACTGGCACATGGCATGCCATGGGTTAGGTTTTAACCTCTGGCATTTTGTTCCACCAACTCTTCCAAGCCCACATACAAAACCTCACAGCTACCAGGTATAACAACCCAGCTGAATTTTATCCAACAGAAGGGTCATTTTCTATTCAAACTCTTGGAAAAACTCTACAAGCAAGCAGTTTTGCAGTAAGTAGGAGACAGCCTGGCTCTAGAGAATGTAATTTTTTGAATCAAAGTGAGTCCTTTAAGTTGCTTTAGATTATGAAGAGCAGACATTGCAGCTAAGGCGGATACAGTGCAACCCAGTAACCAAATATCCTGTCACTGAAGGATCAGAAAGTCATTCAGAAATTGTAACCAAGAGGCAGATAATCCTCTCGTGGAATAAAACTTTCACTCAGGGTACAAGGTAACCTCAGAATTTGGGCAAGTGGGCTGGGCCAGATGCCCCCCAAATCTGTCCTCTCTGATTCTGGGCCCTGCACATCCAAGCGTGTCAATAAACCATTCCCGTGTCACCAACCCACCTACAACTGCTTTAAAAACACAACTGGGCTCATTTGGTTCTCTTTTACTCCATTTTGCAGATGGGGCCATATGAGCAGGAAAGCGGCAAGGCCGGGCCCAGGAAAGCGGCAAGGCCGGGCCCAGGAAAGCGGCAAGGCCGGGCCCAGGAAAGCGGCAAGGCCGGGCCCAGGAAAGCGGCAGCTTTGCAAATGAGTGAGGACGCACTTTACCTAAACTCCCAGTTTTCTGATAGGGGCAAGTGGAAAAGTGTTTTCTGATACAAAGAGGGTTTGCAATTAAGGCAGAGACGGGAATTCACCTTTGTTTATGGCAAGAAAACAGAATTGGAGACAACTGAAGATGATGATGAGACTGGAGCATCTTCGCTATGAGGAGAAGCTGCCAGAGCGGGGCCTCTCCAGCCTGCACAGGTTCACAGAACATCTATCCCCTACATGTCCTACGACAACACAGCACCACCAGACCTCTGCCTTAACTGACCCTACCCTAGTAGTGCCAATTCCATCACAGATCTGTTTGTAGCTTCATTTAATCAGAAGCAACCGTTTGTAACTTCATAAAAAGTTTGTTCACGAGCTCTAACAAACTGGTGTGCGCAGAGCAAAAACGACTATTGCAAACGGGATTTTTTCTGAGCTTTAGTGGGGAAGCTGCAGGAAACCCCCATGTCTTGCAAGAGGCATTTCCCCAGGTGAGAGCTGCTCTGCTCCACAAAGTTAATTTGCACTTGGCGGCCGCGCAGTGCTGGGGATAAACAGGTACTGCAGCCTCCCAGCTCCACAGCTCTGGCTCTCTGCAGTTCAGCGGTCCTGCAGAAACAGGATTTTAAGAACATGGACCAAAAAAGTCATGAGAGATTTAACCTGCAAAGTTCAACTACCTAATTAAGCAGCAATGCTATTATTTGTAACATAATGCACTTTCTTTCTGCAGGAAGTGGTGAGACCAGCTCTTTCCCAACAATAGAAGAACCTGGCTCAAATTCGTAATAGTAAAAGCAGTGCCAAATACAGCATTTTATATATTTATTTTATATATTTATATGTGTGTTTTTTATATATATATATGTATACACACACACACACACACAATCCAATACCACTCTTCTCCACAAACACCAGACAAAGAGCCTGAGAGGCGGCTAAAAGTTCAGTATAATACTAAACTATGAAAATAAAACACAGGGAAAACCACCAGCCACACATGACACCCTTCACCAGTGTCCTTCAGATACAGTGCACAAAACCTTAGTTTTAATCAGATATTCCAGCAACCATTTTCCAAGCATTCAAATATTATCATCACATCTTAAACTTTTCTTCAAGTGAATTTGGGAGCTCAGCCCGGAGGTCATCACAGAGAGAAGTGCTGCCCGTTCTCCTGCTTCTTGAAAGGGGACAAGCAGGAAAAATGTAGATACCAAAGGCAGGGCCCTTAACCCAGGCCACATTCTGCAGACACCTGCGGACACTTGTCTGGAAGTCCAGGAAAATGGAAAGRGGCAGTTGTGTTCACATTAAACGGGGCATTAGTTGTACTTCTAGGAAGTTTCACTTAAAGGCACTTAAAAAATAAGGCAGAGAAACGATACTGTTTAGATGTACGTAATTCCAAAGGACTTTTTCCAATTCAACTTGTAGCAACCAAAGCAACTTGTAGTGACCAGCCCCTGGAGCAGCGACGCCTTCCCGCGCTCGCCCTGCACGGGCCGGACATTGGGAACGGGCACGGACAGAGCCCAACTTCGCTGCTACGCGTGCCTCCCGCTCGAGGTTTAGGGGACAGACCCCAAAACTGGGGCAGACCCCAACTTCGCCGCCCGCTCGAGGTTTAGGGGCAGACGGGGCTGGTTTGCAGAGAGCAGCGCGCGCGGCGGGCGACTGCGTACGTTCAG
>NW_020456232.1:2400559-2424598 GCF_003342845.1 Nothoprocta perdicaria | reverse complement strand
GGGCTGCATGGATGAGAGTTATGGGGCTGCATAGCGGCAGGGGGCATGGGCATTATGGGGGTGGGCTACATAAGGGCAGGTGCATGGGGGTCATGGGGGGCTGAATGGATGAGGGTTATGGGGGGTGCAGAGGGCCAGGGTGCATGGGGATCATGGGGTGCATGGGTGAGGGTTATGGGGGTGCACAGGGATCGTGGGGTGCATAGGGGGTGCATGAGTGAGGGTTATGGAGGTGCATAGGGGCAGGGTGCATGGAGATCATGAGGGTGCATAGGGGCTACATGGATGAGGGTTATGGGGGGTGCATAGGGCCAGGGTGCATGGGTCATCATGGGCTGCATGGGTGAGGGTTAGGGGGGTGCATGGGGCAGGGTGCACGGGGATCACAGGGGTGCACAGGGCTAGGGTGTATAGGAACCAGAGGTGCAGGAGGGTTACGGGGTAGATGCATAGGTGGGGAGAGCCCAGGGGGTGCATTAAGGCAGGGGGGCTATGGGGGACAGTGAGGCAGGGAGAGCCTGGGGGGCATGAGAGGTGCAGGGGGCCCCTTGCAGCCTTCCTCCCCACCAGCACGGGGCAGGCAGACTGCTTTAATTTCCGAGCTCCTGGAGAAATGATCTGCATTAAGAGCAGCACTTGCTGGATCAGTGCCCACATTTATCCCCAATCCCCCTAAATGAGTATTTCCCATGATGCATGCGCATGCAGCCACATGGGAAATTAAAACACGTTGCTAGCATTTATTTTTAAAAGCAGAGCCTTTGTCTGAGGCTTCGACGTTTTGTTTCTCCTCTTTTCAGAGCAGTTGTGTTTCTGGAGTCAGCACTGAACTGGCTTTGGGGGTCTCGAGACCATTCGCTTCCCTATGCCAGGTTATTTTTACAGTTACCTTTGCCATGGGAAATTAGGCATAGCTGGGTAATCAGTACCTTGCCGTCCCATTTTAATATTTTATCCATTAAAACAGATTAGACACTAACCAGCAACAATAAGTATATACACATTCTATAACCATTATGGATTTTTTTTTAAACCAGCAGAGTACATGCCTTAAATTATAGTATAAATGATTTAATTAGGACCTGGGAAGCTAACAATAAATTCACTTCAGACAATGAATATTAGCTGTGTTTAACTTGGCAAACACTGTAATTTTCCATCCTGTTTTCCCAAGCGAAGGTAGAAGCCCCCTTTTGCAACTTAGACAATTTAGGTGGGAAATTGTAGTAAAAAGCCCTTTAATTTAGCAAAAACTATTTTGCAACCTGAATTTGTGATCACCTAGGAGAGAAAAATAGAGGCCATAATTTAAGGTAGCCTATCAAGAAATTACAGAGCCAAGTGCTGCAGCGCTTTGGCACACACATCCCTTTACAAATCAGTTGGGGCTTTGTGTGAAGCACAGATTTGAGGAACTCCCTGGCAGACATCGCAGCTTCTTCCCTTTGGTGTGAAAACCCACTTTTCCACGCATGGGTGTTCATCAGTGGCAGCAACAACTGCACAGGCTGTGCCCTACAGCTGAAGCTCCATCACTTCATAGCTTTCAGGTACTTCCTCCCCACAGCCTATAGGTTGTGTACATTACTCTCCTGACCTCAGCCTATCGAGAGAGCTCAAAGCACCCTCAGTATCTGCAGGCAGCTCTATGGTTCAGGAAGGCACAAGGCAGCTTCCCGGCTGGGTGCAGTGAGACCCACTTTAGCCTTTTGGGGCTATAGGAAGMTGATGGTTTCCAGGCCAGCCTGTTTAGATGCACACCAGGTGCTGGACCATAACACCAAGCATTCCCTGAAGAGCTCTGGGCTTAAGTTTGACACCAAAACAGTTACCACAGCCCAGGAATACTCTCTCCAAGGAGAGAAGCTGCTCTGCTACAGGTAGAGGTTTGGAGAGGAGAACAGAAGGACCCTCTCCTCCAGCTGCTGGGCAGGTTGCTCCAAGCATAGCCAGGCTATATCTACACTTGCTGGGAAGGGAGCATCCAAGCAGGACACTGCTGTGGTGCCAGGGGCCTCCCATGTGTCCAAGGCTCCCAGGAGCACCTTCCTACCATGGACCAACGTCCTGTGCACCATCCAGTCTCCCCTCCTGCTGCATGGCTCGGGTCACGCACACTCACTAGGCTGCCTCACACAGAGCTGTTCTAGTCCCTACTCCTCCTCCTTTAAGTGCACACCTGGCATGTTATTTAGCCACCTGATACATTATGGTTAAGTGATACCCATTAAGTAGGCATCAGTGCCATTCACTGCACCTCCCGTGGCTCAGCCCAATGCCGGGGTGAACCAGAGCTGCAAGACGAGCCGGGGCTGCCCCAAACCACAGCACCACCTGCACCAGCACCTGCACCAGCCCCCTGCCACCTAAACCAGCAGCAGGAAGAGCCCGAGCTCCAGGGGCTGCCGTGCAAGTGTTGGCTTCCTTCCTCCTCTTGGGAAGCCACCTCAGGCCCTTGGCTCYCAAGCAGGGTGAGTTATTTCCTTATTGGGAAGGAGGCAACCAGGATACATTCTGCTTTGGGGCAGGAGGGGAGTGGGAGGGAAAACACAGACAAATATTTGCATTGAGTCATATCCAGATGCATCTGTTCTTGTGCTATGGGCATGTTTTTAGGTGTAGAGCTGTGCTTTCCAGAGACTTGCCAACTTAGAGCCCTTTAAAATATTTTAATATTTGTTTCCCAGTTCAACTTCCCTCCTGGGGAGGTTTCTCTGGGTGCTTCAGGATATAATCACATTTTCTCCAAAAGCATCTTCCTACTGCGCACTTTGCTAGGAATGACCTTATTCCATCCCCCCATCTTATTCCTCCTTCACCTCTTAAAGTGTCAACGAGTTTCTGAGCACGGCTTCCCAGAAAGGTTATCATCTTATGCTTAATAGGGGGGAAAAGGCGCAAGAGATTTACTGCAAATGGGAGCCATTACTGGCACAGTTATCAAATGAAAGAACAATATAATAATATCTAGTCATAAAGATATGAAAAGCTGCCTGTCACAGGCAAACACTCAGCTTGTAGGTGTTAACTATGAAGCTGCTGCAGGCGAGCGAAGAGAGAAGGGAGTTAAATGCCTGGGTACCTCAGATATCCTGCCTATAGCAGAGGCATCTAAGCTTAGACCAACTGGGGGTGACATTCTGGCCACTTTCCTGGAGCCCAAGATTCGTGTGAAACAGAGCTGACCACAGTAAGCAGAGCCTCCAGCTCAGGAAGGTGCCACGTATCCACAGTGCAGTTCCCTGGTGTTTATTTAGGCATTCAGTGTCACCAAAAGGTAGAGCTACTATCTTCAGCCAAGCCATAGCTCGTTGAGGCAGCCAACTTTTGAGTTAAGCATTAACTAAATGAGAACAGATGGTGCTAAATTTTGTCCACCTCTTGACCCATGAGGTCAGCCTACAGTTCAAAAAAGTGATTTTAGGCCAACATGTTGACACGTTTCTTATCTTCCCCAATTCTACCCTCCACAAAACAGTCACAGTAACTCTTTGAGTCTTGTTCAAGGGTCTATTAAACATTTTAGAAAAAAAAATTGCTAGTAAGATACATTACAGAGCAGGAATTCACTTGACACCTTCTGCTAATATTACAGGTAACACATACGTTCGGTCAGTAACATGAAATACCAGAACCCCCACAGTGAATTACAGCCTCAATCCAGAGAAAGAGCATTTATGCCCAGGCTACTTTAACATTCAGCCATCTCAACTTGAGAGGGTCATGGGATAAAAAGATCTTTCATGGGACAACCACGTGCCATTTCAGGAGGTCATTTTTCCAGGACTATCACTGCCCATGTAAAGGTAGATTGCAGGGCCAATGCCAAGCAGCCCTATAAACCACAAGAAAATGGAGCTCACTGCAGGAGGTTATTACACTAAAGCAGCAACATCTCCAGAGCATTACAGCTCTTCCTCATCTCGTCAGCTGGCCCACAAGTGCCACTACAATCTGATAAAACTTGAGGGGAGCACTTAGTCTGACCATCTTCTCAACATCTTGCAGGACAAGAGAGTACTAATCCAAATTTGTAGGTGGGTGCCCAAGACCACAGTCATACAAACTGTCTATGTGCTTACCTACCTTCACTCATTGCAGAGGGACTCCACAGATGATGTTAAACAGCACAGATGCCTGCAGGATCCAGCTAAAGCAGCTTTCCTCACTAAGCACCCCAAAACCATCAGAGTAGAGATTGCAACTCAGCTCACATCCAGCTGTGGTTTTCATGCTTTCACCTTCCCATCCAGTCTTCATCTTCCTCAGAATAAGGATCTCCAGCAGGCACTTCCCACACAGGCCAGAAACACAAGCAAGATGATAGCAGCATCACAGCATGAAGGCCATTTGTGCATACTGCTCAAGGAGCAAGCACTAGCCTAATGTCTCCAGCAGACACCTTACACCCACTTTCACCAGCTTTCCTTGCCACTGGACTTCACTGCTGCCACTCCCAAGCTTGCTCATGCCAAATTAAGCAGCCAGGCGGGTGACCAGGATGTCCTCATTGTACAGAGCCTATTGTGCAAGCAAGGTATGAACTTTCTCCTTATTTCCTGAGAGAGGCCAAACCTAGACCTACCCTTATTCGTGCTGAAAGGCAGCTGCTCCAGTCTGGCAAGAAGGTAGATGGGTTAYGCAAATGCTTTTGAAGAGGGGAAACCAAACATCACAAGACCAGAAGACAACTAAAAGGTAGAAGGTTTTCCTACTGCGAGTTGGGGAAAGGCTCCCACAACATCCAGCTGAAACCTGTTGAGCAAGGCACGCAGGTGCTGGCTATATAGGTTCTGCAGAGACATACAGGCAATTTAATTTTTCACAAGAAAAAAGGTAGCAGATGGTACCCAACACTACATCACATCATTCCCTCCACAACGTGAGCCCTGACCTATATCTTCTTTTGCACCTCAGGAACAGCTTGGTCAAACATCATTAAAAGAACACACACCTGCAGGAGTAGCTATAGGTTCTGCCTACTACAGCACTGCAAAAAATCCAGGTTACCCCTACATCAAAGGCAAAGAGAAGACAGTTCTGCATCTTCTTCCCCCCTTACAAGATTTAGAAAGAATGTGTTAAATCAGTCTTTTTCACTTTGTTTCTATGTACAAGTTATTTGAGTTTCAACATGAAGTAGCCAGTGCAACATCAATYCTGTGGCCTGCTCTCACCAAGTGTGCAGCCACTTTCAGATACTCAAATTCTTCAACACACAGGCAGCAGCTCCAGTACCTCAGTCTTCCTTCCTCTGAAAATAACTTACTTCTAGCAGCAGTGTCAGTTCTTCATACATCCTTTCCTGCCACTCACATGGTGTCTTCTGCCTCCAACCTCTGCTAGAAGCCAGCTCCACCTTCTCCCTTTCAAAAAGGTGCTATGGGTCTTCTGCAGCCTTTTATAGCTCTGCCTTCCCAGCAAATTGGCCTCAAGTGCATCAGTTCTGGGCTGCCCAGGTGCCTTTTAACCCTTCCTGGTCTGTCCCATGAGAATCAGTAATGCATAGAAGAGCCTTGATAGCAATACCTGTTTTTAAACAGCCAGGAGATGTATTCCTGATTTCTTTAGCTATATCAGCAGAACTAGAGTGAGAGTTGAAAGCTCTGTGGAATCTGCAGAAGCATCTGCTCTTTTCAAATATTTAAAAGATGTCTTGTTTGACAAATCCAAGGGATTCCAAAACCAGAAAGGTTGTTCTTCAGAATTGCCTTCTGGAGACAAAGCTTAAGGGTCATCTTACAGAGAGCCTGRCTGTCTGCTGAGATGGAAAAGACAGAAGTAAGCTTCCCTTAAATTGAAATTTTGGCTCAACCATTGAAGTTACAGAGGGACAGTATTGCCTGAATATCCAGATTTTGTTGATGAACAAGCTTCTGCTATTGCTCTGTGCCAATAAAAAAATAAAATTAACCACATACTTTGTAGCCAAGGACTATGAACCACAGAACTATTTTTTTTTAATTATTTCTAGGTTGTCAATCAAAGGAAAAGAGAGAAAAGGAGGAAAGATGGAAAATAACTGAGGTTTCCTGTTAAAGCAAGGATGAAGTTAGTGATGAGATATGGCTACAAGAATAAGGTGTCTGAGCCTGCGCTCCTTAGAAATAAAGATAGTTATAAAAATTAAAAATACTGAACTCTCATGAAAGAAAAAATGCTTAATTTCATTCTAGAAATGGCCAGGACTGTTGGTTTCATATAGCAGCAATATGTCTGACTGGCGATACGTCTTCTGGAAGCATGTGCTGAGACACCTAAATGCTAACCATCAAGTTAGCAGGAAAATCTGGCAAAAGTAACAGGGCAATAGATGACTCCAAAAAGTCTACTACAGTGAGTGAATAGTCAGCCCTTCTAAAACCTGTGGGCGTTAACTGCAAGCCTGCCTCGTAGCCTCAAGGTCCCTGGAGAGCCTCTTATTAACCTGTGTAGTCTCTGAAGAAACCTGCTCGCAGGATCTGATGAGAGTTGCACAAGCTCCTCCAGTTTCTGTATGGACCGTCAGCCCAGAGCAGAAAGAAACTCCACCAGCAAATGAGTTTACACAGAGCCCTAACTAGGTTCTCAGCTATAATAGCAGAATAAGATGGTGCTTTAATAGAAAATTAGAAAGGAAAATGGTTATTGAATTTTACTACAAGCCCCAAGGCAGAATGGGGAGTAGGATGTAAAAATGTTCACGGAAATTAAACTGGCAATAAGGAAGGGCASAGTGTTAATAACAGCAGGCTTAATTACCATAACTTACAATGGGTGCACCCTGTAATGATTTTCAAGTATCATTCAACTGATCACAACAGGTTTGACCCACTGCCTCTTAAATAAACTGCCACAATTATTAATATGCATGTATTATCAGGAACTGCCAGAAACAACATCGTGAGTCTATTATTGCTGAACGAAAATGTGGATACAGATCTTGCCCTTAATTTTATGTATATAGGCTATGGACTAAGAGGGAGTTGAASGATGTGAACGAGTCGATGCAGCAGTACATGAGTGCATGAGCAGGTGGAGCTGTGCAAATCTTCATGTCCTTCAGAATGATTAAAGAGGTCAAACACACCTTGTTTTTGCTCCAAATAGACCAGATTATTCTTCCTCAGTTATCCTTTTGTATGTTTTTGACTACATTGCATGAAAGGGGTCAGTAATCCCACCATCCATCAGACTGGTCAGCCCCACCACCTCAGGTCTGGGGGGAGAACTGGTCACAGCGATAACCAGATTTGCCCTCTGCTGAATAAATGTGTATTTTTAATCCTGTCCTTTTGAAGCCTGGAGGAAGAGCACAGACTCCCTCTGCTCCTTTCTTCAGCACAGCAGAGGGCATTAGCCCTGAGTAGGGAATCTTGAGAGACGCGACCATCTGGCTGTCATTAGTTTGATTTGATTTGATGGAATTGGACAAATGTAACAATTAGTATAGCAAAAAATATGTAATTAAAAAAAAAAAGGGTGGTGATGATTGAGGATGGATGAGTTTTTAATTTTGTGCATGAATGAAAGAACGCGTTAATTAAAATCTAGGGTTTATTTATTTATTATTCTTATTTTGCAGCAAGCTGCTCCAAGGTCCCTGAACCTGGCTGACAGCTCACATCTTTGTACCACAGCCCTTGAATTCTTTCACACGAGATTTCTCCCTCTCTCCTCCCCTCCTTCCCTCCACTGCTGTTCTTCTACACCTGCTGTCTGACAGCTCAGCCATCAACCAGAGAGCTGGGTTGGCTGCCACAACGTGCAAGGGGTAGCTAAGGAAAGACCCTCGAATTGCAGCATATTTATTTCTTGTGTATTAAGGATTATTGCCTCAAAACACTGATGTTTCAAATCCAAATGCTACAGATGCACGAGCCATTCAGTCAATGTGATGCTAACTGACATTATAGGTACCTCTGTGTGGGCTACAAGCTATACTTTAGGCTCAATAAGTAATCCAGAGAAAGCTTCAAATGGGAACTAACTATACCTCAGGATAATTAGTACAGTTCCCCATTTGCAGAAGTAATGTAAGTAACAAATCCTGCAGCAATATAATCTGCTGGCGGGGGAGGTTGCACAGGCTGCTTTGACCTGACCCAGAAAGCTTTGGCATGGGAAAGGCCTTGATGGGAGGATAGCTCAGCAGCAGCCGTTGGAAGAGGATGAGCTCATGCCAGACGTTTGGGAGGAAGAAGGTTGACCACCTATGACACGAGGCTTGTCTGACAGGTTTTCCTCTGAAATGCTTTTGCTCTGGATAAAGATTCGGCAATAGGAAAGCTGGATGGTCACCTGTTTAAGGGAAAATGAGCTGGACCAGACTCAAAAGAAGGGCAAGAGGCATTTGCCATAAATAAAATGTTGGCTTCAGCTGGAGACCTAATGTGAGTTGCAGTGCTAGGAAATGTAAGAGCTAAAGGGCCTGGAGCAAAGCAGGGAAATTGTAAAGGAGCTGTGAAGAGGCTGAAGGAGAGATGGAGTGCTATCCAGCATGAACTATAAGCTATTTGCTATCCTTATAAAATATAAATATATTATAAAAATATAAAATATAAGCATAAAAGTGCAAGATAGAGAACTTAAAATAGTACAGAAGTGACGGATTCAGAATGACATTTCTTACCTAGGTCAGTGTCAGACTGCTTCATGCAATCAAAAAACCCCTTGCATAAGAGAGCAGAGGGCTGCTAGGCTGTGCATGAGGCTGGGCCACCAACCTGCTCTTTTTCTGGAGAGTCCCATTTTGTAAGTATTGCAGGTTTAGCCTTTCTCTGTACTGGCTGCCCTAGCCAATCAAGAAAACAGCATTTCAATTACGCCTCACAAACCCAAGGCTCAAAGACTTCGCCCTGCTCCTGCTTTTGAGAAACTAATATTACAATTCAGGATTTTGGGAAAAGAAAAATTATTCCTATGCAGGCACACTTTTATTTCTTTTAAAAATGTCTCTGGGGGGGAAAAAAAAAAAAGTGATTGGAGATCATTAGGTCCCTGTGAGCCCTTTCAAAGGCAGCTCCCTGACCAGTGCCATCTCTGCTAGGAAATCTCATCCCAGCATGCTCATGTTAGTACCCCAAGAGTCTGCAGAGCCAGAAAATTGAACAGTTGCAAGAAAAACAGTATGAGAGAGGTAATATGATTACAGAAACAAAAAAGAAAGGTTCTGAGTACAGCGAGTCATCAGACAGCCCTCGTGATGAGTTAGCAGAATCCTGCCAATCTCTTCTTGCCTGATGGATTAGGAGCAGCAGATCCTGCCAGAGCAATCAGCAGAGCAACAGGAGAGGCAGCCACAGGCTCTCTCAGACTGTGCTTCTCCTGTTCTCGCCCCTTATTGATCCCCACTTAGCGCACTGATGTCTAGATGCATCTCCCAGACGTGTGACATCAGACCCATGGGCTGCACAGCTGCATCCATAGGCTTCCCTGGACTCTGTGCTGCAGCTAAGTAATCATATAGGCAAAAAAGACTCAGATTTCAGCCTCAGAATAAAAATACCTAAGAACCTTAAGGTAAATCAACAAAGAGATATAAATATGTACCCAAAGGCCTTTTTTTTTTTTTTTTTTTTACTAAATTTTTTAGGACTATCTGTGTGAAATGGTTCAGTTTTTCAGGTTGAAACTACACTTTTTCTCCATTTAAAAGTAAAAATTAGGATGAATAGATGGTGAAGAGAATTAAAGAACCTGGAAATGAGCACAAATATTTTGAAAGTTTTTSCCCAATTTTCTTCAGTTCAGTCAACAAACCAAAAAAACTCAAAAAAATCAATCAAACAAGTCACTCATTATTCACACAATTGAAATGAGCATTCAAGAATTAAATGCAATTAAATATGTCTACGTAACCAAACAGCAGTGATTCTATGCAAGCTGTCTTGATCCATATTAAGAGCTTGCGTTGGTGAGCTTGTCACCAAGGTACATAATTTCCCCTGAGATCAAAACAAATCAACATTTTCCCCACTCAGTCTTTCCGAAGACAACATTTCAGTAACAGCTGAACAGCAGGATCTGAAAGTGAAGTTGATTATAGACAGAAAGAATATTAAAGCTGAGGAGAAAATAAAGGACTAAATGAGCTCAAGGGGAAGAGGAGAAGGAAGACTTTTTCTTTTTTAATGATTTGGGTTTTAATGATCCAGTATATTGTTTTTYACACAGATTAAAAAAAAAAGTCAGTGCCCTTATAAATTACAARCCACGAAGTAATTTAATAAAACTAGACTGTAACATGGTCAAGAAAGAAAATTGAAAAAATATGGAATGGTTTCAGAAGTAAGGGCACCAAGCACTAGACACATGAGAGAAGTCAAAAGTGCTTCACAGTCTCAGGGTGAGGTACCTTGCAAACCATAATAGGTTTACTGCGGAGTTTTCCTTCTCTGGAGATACTCAAATTTCACCTGGATGATCCTGTGCAACGCGCAGGGGACCCTGTTGTGCAAGAGGTTGGACTAAATGATCTCCAGAGGTCCCTTCCAACCTTCTTCATTCTGTGTGATTCTGCATACAGTTCTCCAGATTGGGGAATAATTAAGACATTAAACAACTGTTTTCCTCTGATTATAATTCTAAGTAAGATCTGCATCTTAAAATCTTTGCACAACRCCCTGTGAGTGCTCTTGCCGTTTCTTTTCTCTGTTAATCTGCAGTTTTTGTCTCCTCACATTCCAGCTTGGCTGAAYGCAGGCTGGATTCTTTTCCATTAAAGGAAATTTTTCCTCGGGGAAAAGAAGTATTGTATCACATCACTGCAGGAAGGTGCACTTCCACTTCTTTTTCTTTGTTTCTGAAGGCTAGCATGAAAAGTCTGGTTTGCTCATCTGGGGAAGAAGCTGAGCCSGTTTTCTGCAGAGGTTTCAGAAGCTGCATGAGCTGGTACAAACAGGTAAGTCCCCTTAACAACCAGCCACAGCCCGCACCAAATAAATACCCATCCTGTTTGACCTTGGTGGGAGTAGGTCTAAGAGTCAATAAATGACTGCAAACTTTGCACTGAGAAAACAACAGTTTTGCTTTGTTTTTTTGATCACAGTAACATATTTACAAAATTCGCAAGCCTAACTGCTCCTGCTGTAATGTCTCCTTCTGAGAATTAAGCAGAGGCAGGAATCCTTTAGTACGATAAAACAGCAATAAGAAATGCTTAGCTTGGCTCTCACAAGTAGGCTAAAGCCAGCGCAGCTGTGCCACTTTACACCTGCAGAGATTTTGGCCCAAATCTTGCTGTAGTTGAGCTCCAGTGGAGCTACAGCTGGTAAAACTAACATTGATTTTCTATTCTCTATGTTAAAAATGGATTTCTTTTCTTCTGAAGGCAAGCAGAAGAACATTACCAGAAGAACAGATTTTCTTAGCATGGAGCTGAGCTCATTGACCTGGAGCTGCTTGTACAGCCAAAACCCAAACTCACAGAAATGAGCATTTGTATTACTTCTTTTTTAATTATTGTTTACCACCAGTGCTTTATAGTAGTAAAGAGACAAACAGTGGAAAATAATCCCATGGAGGACAATTAAAGTTCTAAATAAATTCTAAGAAAACTCCTCCCAACCAGGAGGGGCTTCACCTCACCAGTGTCTCTGGCTGGTGATGTGCACAGCAGCAGGTCACTTAGTCTTCAAACCTTGGCATGCCCCTTTGCAGCTAGGTCACTGCCACAAGAGCACGGCACCAATTTTAAGGTAACATTTTTTGGACCTACCAGGAGAGGCAAATTGGAAAAATTGATTCTGGGGGGAAAAAAAAATCTGTGAAAGAAGGCATTGATATTTGCTAAAGGAAGGCTGGGAGGAGGGAGCTGGGGGTGTGAGCAGCACAAAATCAGGTGTTACCTACCCACAGCTGTAGCTGTGTTAAAAACAGTATGTTGCTACTTGCCTGGTGCAGTGAACAGATTGCTGTGCTATAGCAACCACCCAGAGCTCCTGAAAATGATGGTGACTATACGAATAAAATTAACTATTTGCTATTGATAAGAGCGCTGTCAAAAGGAGTGAAAATAAAATAATTTTAAAAAAATCCATAGACATCTTGCCTCTCACGTACAAACTCCAGTATTTGTATCCTCAGGGTAGCATGGCAGTAATAGGAAATGGTTCATCAGAGTTTTGACTGCATGAATGAGACTGCATTTCAAGTTAGTTTTCATGCTACATTTACATGATATCTGTGTGCCCCACCTGGAAATAAACATAAAATGAGAGCTCTGCCATTCTGTATTTCTGCCAGAGATCACAGAATGGTTGAGTTTGGAAGGGATGTCTAGAGATCATCTAGTCCAACCCCCCTGCTCCAGTATGGACACCTAGAGCATGGGGCACAGGACGGCATCCAGGTGGGTTTGGAAGACCTCCAGAGAAGGAGACTCCACCTCCCTGGGCAGCCTGTTCCAGGGCTCTGTCACCCTCACAGTAAAGAAGTTCTTCCAGATATGGAGATGGAACTGCCTATGTTTTATTTTTTTCCCATAAAATACCTTAAGATACCTTAAATATTACAAGGATTAGAGATGATGGAGTTCCAGGACAATGTCAGAAAATACCAGATGAAGCCATCAACCTCTACCAACTTACGTAGCTGGACAATTTTATAAAATAACTTGTTTAATTAAAGACCTTCTCATCAAACATCCATGGATGATTTTATAAAATAACCTCTTTAATTAAAAATCTCCCCATCGAATGTCCAGTATAAGGCTACTTATAGATAATAAGGAGTAAGGAGAAGGTCCTGTAGCCATCTTGTCCCACCCTTTCACTTTTCCCCAAAATTTTCCCACAGGTATTCATCCTACTAGATGCTGAAGTGGCTTATTTTTTGATCATTATAATTTTTGATTTTGATCAAAATTTTTATCAAAAAAATCATTTTGATCATTAATTCATTATAAAGGGGATTGTAAATAATCATACCAAATGCAGTTAACTAGATATGCTCTCTTTAATCACCACAAATTGCCCTGGCTATACAGCAGCCAAATGGTCAACACCTACAGGCTGCAACATTTCAACTCCTCGCAAGCTTCTGCAGCACCACAGAAAGGAAGAAACCTTTGTCCTGGCCTCAGCTGATCCCAGGTCTAGAGGGTGGCTTTGCTGCTCCCACAGAAATGCACAGCATCTTCAAAGGCCCTAGATTTTCCTTACCAGTTCCCTAGTATTTCACAGGCAGCTGAAGCAGCCCTAAAACACAGGTGGAAAATGCTAAAAGTCAGTAGGAGCAAGGGAAAAGGCAGAGCAAAAGGAAGTGGCAAGGAAGCCTTGCCAACAAAAGCCATCCCTATGGGTGACAGCTCCAGCCAGCTTACACTTCACTTCCTTCCGTGACAGTGCAGCTTGTGGGACCACTGGTTCACTGTGACTTCTGATAAAAAACAATAATCTGCAACATAGTGATTAAAGTCACTACTCACTCTCTCATTCCAAAATCACCTTGGAGGTATCCCACTTAGTTACTGACCAGCTCCTCTGGCCCTCCAACTTAATCAGTCTGAAGGGGGCAAAGTCCTCACTCCTGCTGCCAGCATAGCAAGCAAGAGCCCCCTGCATGCATCCCCAGGGAGGCGTATTTGCATCATTAGGATAAACGTGAAATTGAATCTTATTTATGCAATCAAAGCACCTTTGATGATTCACTTCCCAACATTGCTGTGCAGCATTCAAGATATAAATAGCTGGTTTGAACATAAAAGGCTTGCAAACCTTCCGCTCAGCGGCTTTCTGTGCAACAGAACAGCTCCAGCAGGGCTAATGGCTGCTCTTGCTGTGTATAAAGGGAATATCAGTCATAGCTTGTTTATAATCAGAAATCTGGCATGGACACACGCTTTGCAGAGCACGACTGACAGGCCTGTCAGGATGCATGGGAATCAGTTAGTAGGACGGACCTTTTCATCTGCAAGTGAGACATTCAGGGTGAAAAGAGGTTAACCACGTCATGACGTGTGCAGCATCTCTGAGCTGGTCACACRGAGACAGGTAGCATTAGAAATGGAGCTGTAGCTCCTCTTGGCCAAATACTAATTAGAAGGAATGAAGGAAAATAAATGTTTGGTGAAAAGCCTTTCTGAAATGGTGATATGGACTGCATAATCTTTATAAATGCACTGGCTAAAAAAGCTGTTTTAATAATGGAAAAGTACAACAAGTTTCCAATGCAGGTCAGGTTAGTTCTGGTTCATGGAAAGGTTAGCTCCATGAAAGCATGGGGCTCATCACGAAATGTTTTCCATTAAAGATGGCAAACACAGGGCTCAGCAGAGGCAGCGACCACCCTGGCTGCTTGGGATGCAAGCCAAGGGGCCCATTGCAGAGCCTCCTTGCCATCAGCACCCTGAAGCTCAGCTGTGGCAACCACACCAAGCGGTGGGCTGAGCCCTCTGAGAAGCAAGTGGCTACTAGGGGTGCTGTGGGGTGAGTCAAAGGCTGCACTAGGAGCCCACTGTCTCACAAGACAAGAGCTGCAGAACCTCATTTACCTTCAGGGCAAATGAAGTACTGCGGACTGGCAACAGTTATAAGGGCCAGGCATTCACAGCATCACTTAGCCCCGAGTATTTGAAACTGATATTTAAAACTAGAACTGATTAAGTCATGCTCCTAGGTGGGGGCGTTGTACTGCAAAATATTCAATCATTGTAGTGCTGATATTATATCCTGTTATCTCCCATTGTGGTGTGTTGTTATGGAGGGATTACTCATCCTCCATGGTTTTTGCCAGCTTGAGGTTTGGGGAGAAAAGAAAAAAAATTAGGACTTGTACTGTGGATGTTCTGCAGTGCTCAAGGAGAACAAAGCTGCAAGGAGGCAGCTCAGCCTGYTCCTCAGGGAGCTTGTTCAAAGGGAAGCACCAAGCAAGGCAGACTCGCCATGACATCTGGAGGAGAAGTAGCTGCTGGCCACGTACCTAAGCGCCTGCACTCTGCTTTCAGTTCAAATTACTGTGCTCAAAAGAAAGCGAAGGACAAGGGAGCTGAAAGAATCACCTCCTCTGGGGACCAAAAAAGAGAGAAGAAAATCACATATGAATTCAGATGATAGCCATGTTCAGAAAAGCCTCAGAGAAGCAACTTCATGACCTCTAAGATGGAGCAGCCTCCTATGAGGAGGAGTGTAGGGTAACGCAGGAGTGATGGTTTAGGTTGCACATAGCTTTTCTTAGCCTTTAACACGGACCTCCTGCTTTCTTTCACCATCCACGTGTCCCCTTACACTGCTGAGCACCTTCTGCAYGCTGTGGAGTGGAGCAAGCAAGAGTGGGCAATGAGCAATAGCCTGAGAGACGTCCAACGAGGGCTCATCAGCAGAAGATTGATGAGAAGGAGAAWTTTGCAGGGAGATCAGTGAACCGCTCCCAACGCAAGACAAGGCAACTTGGGTTGCTCTTTAAGGAACACATTTGTTCATGAGCTAACAACTCTGCTACAGTTTCATACGCCATTAGGCTAATGTTCTGTTTAAATGGAGTTATCAATCATTTTGTGATTAAACCCTTTTGTGCCTGGCAACAAAGAGGTGGGAAACAAAAGCGCRAGTAGGTTGCCTGAAGATTACAAAACAGTACTTCTGAAGCTCCCACTGCTTCTCTGGAAGGTGAAAAAGTGCAGAGGAACTAATTGGTAGTGCCAAAACAAGCCTCCAAAAGTGCAGGGTCTTAAACAGAACTAAGCTGTTGGGGTTCCTTTCTAGTCATTCTGACAATGCTTAAAGCATCTAGTGTACATTTGGGTCACATTTTCAGCTTTTTGCCACAAGTCCCAGAAATTGCATTTCTTTAAAACGGAAAAAGTAACAGAAAGCTAAGATTCTCAGGAAAGCTATAATTCAAGCAGCTTGTGCTTTAAGGAAGATGTGAGCTATCATTAAACTCTTTATATACTTTTTGAATTAAAACCACTATACCCTCACTCAGAAGCTTTTAGATATCTAAAAATCTATTTCACACTTTTCCTTGGATGTCTTCTTTGTTTTAATAACTAGTTTCAGAGAGGTACTAATAGCAATGTCCTCATTAATTCTGTACTGAAGTTTTGCACTTAAATCATGCATAAAATTCCTCCATTTCTCAATTACATCAATTGGGTTACATTTTAAATTTGAGTCATGCTTTTTTCAGGAGGAAAAGAAACAGATATTATGCATCATATCCGGTATGRAACACATTTTTACTTTTTCTAAGGAAGCATTTAAAGACCATGTTTACTAGTCCTGCCAAGAGCAGCTGCTGAAGTAACTGTGCTTGTTCTCCACTTCCACAGCTGTGGCTCCTTGAGGAGGACAAAGAAAGGTCAAACGAGATGGCAGCCCCTTTTCCTGCATCCAGGTCTAAGTGTTTCTCCAGACCTTACCAAGCACAAAACAGAGCATAACTGTGAGTGATGCAGAGCAGGTCAAGAGCTATTGCTTGTTCCCTCTGTCTTCCAATACAAGACTAAGATGTCTTCAGATGACACAATAGCCAGGTTCAGAAACGGGCACAAGAAGGTGTTTGGCAACACAGCAAACAGGAGATCTTGGGCCTGCTTGCCAAAGGATGCTGCAGATGCACAGATTCAGGAGCAGCACTTGGATTGCACCAGCACAGGGAGATCCTGTGAGGGTTAACCAAAAGACAAGCTACTTTGGGCTAGGACATCCACCAGCCTCTTCCTAAACTCTGTGGAGGCTCATATGGGTTTGGGGGTAGGTAGAAAAGAACCTGCTCACACCGACCAGGGGGGAAAGCTCCACTGTGCTGAGGCTCCAGTGCAGGGACGACMAGCAAGGACTTCAGGGGGAGGGTAGAGCCTTGTACCAACCACACAGGAATTGTTATAGTGCCAAGCAAATTTCAGACACCCACCTTGCACTATTGATGCTGCCTGCTCCATCCAAACACCAGCCACATCTGTTCCCTAATCAGGGCTCTATCAAGGGACTCTCCTACTTACTTGAATTGTAAGTAATGAATATGGAAAGAAAGAGGATCCTGAAGCTTGACTGCCTTACTCCTGGATCACATCAGCAGGGGAGGAGCATCAGCAGCCTCCTGTCTGCTTCCTCAGCCCCACAGCACCTGATTGCAGGCGTGAGCATCACTTGTCCTCAGCTCCAGTTCCTCGGAGGGGAAGGCAGCCGCAGCCACCTGGCAGCCTGCCCAGACTGGTTTACAGCRACTCACCCTTCAGCGATGCTCCTCCAAGCTCCTCCATCACTGGCCTTGCAAGCACACAGCCCTGCGCTCCAGCCCGGGAGAGCAGAAGAGCAGCTGAMAGGCTCTGTGAAGCCACACAAGCAAAGTGTATCTCCTGACCATGTGAACTACATTGTAAGAACAAAAACGGTTCCTAAATCCTTCTTCAGCTGTTAAAAAAACGCCAAGCACAGAAAAAGAGAGATTCCCCCTGCAACATTATCTATAACATCTCCATGTCTCAGAATGTTCGGGATATGTATGAATTTATCATTTTTTTCTTCCAATAACAAATACAAGAGTATCATGAAGTAATCTAGATCATAATAAAATATCGAGGGGAGGAATAAATAAATGCACTTTTTCTCCTCATAAGAAGTAGAGCCATTCCTTAGAAACAAGACAGATCTGGCAGAATTAATCCGACACCCTGTAGATCTGTTGCCCTGATGCCATCCTGGGAAGCAGAGTGAAAGAGGATGGTAAAACCACCACAGAAGGTTTCTGAGACCAGAGCAGGCAGAGGATGTCCTGCCTTTTGGTGGCTATGGTTTGCCCCATTGGTTTAATCATACCTATATAATCCAACCTACCTCTCTGCTATTAGCATCTCCAATCTTTTCCACACCCTTCTAGTACAAGCTCTGTTTCCTTCTGATCTGTCTCAGACAATAGACCCAAAAAGTAAACTTGTTTTCAGATAGTGCCACCTGGAAACATTTTTTATTATTATTTTGCAATTGCAGCCAACAGCCTTAATTCTTTCTTCAGCACGAAGTAGACAAGTAACCATGACTAAGCCAGTTTAGCAGGAGTATGGCTACTGAATGAGAGCAACCTTAAATCAACATTTCTGCACATAAGACTACTTCAGGGCAGAGTTAAGGTATCTTGGGTGTTTATTTTTTGCATTTCTGCATCTTAACATTTTTGTAATTTTCTCCCAAATRTAAGGAATTTGCATTTAGATTTGAATATAGATTCTTGGGTGTGTATTTTCGTGGGGTTAGAGCATCCCAGTAGTGTGCTTTACTCAGACACTCTACCGTAACTCCCTCCTCATGCTGTTTCCTAGAACTGTAGTTGAATGAATCACGTTAATAATACATATTTAGCCTGCGTGCTGTGTGCTGTCAGCGCATCCTAAAAGAGAATCCTTGACTTCTGACGCAAATAAGTGCACTATCAAATTGATATATTTTTTCCACTTGTTTCAGGTAGAGGAGACTATGAACTGCGGCACCTGGGGCAAGCGTAGACGGGAACAGACATCCYTTTATCCTGTGCACTCTTAACGTTTTAATGCAATTAGTTAAAAGCCTTCCCAATAACATCATTCTCCAGATGGGATAAAGTAGCGTAGCCTTCCTGGGGGTTCAAGGTAAAACCATGAGTGATGAGGGACCGATAGTACAAACTGGYACAACACAACAGCACAGGCAAATTCCACAGCAAACAACTACAGCAAAACCCCTCTCCTTCTCAGTGCTGCCAATGTCTCAGACTACAAGAGAAAAGAGAGCAGCACTTGTAGGTGACATAACCRTAACGTGGTAGCTGCACTTCTGCTGGTCATGACAGCAAGAAACCAAACTAATTTGTCCTTCACTGCCCGGGTCTGCAGCAGAAAGCTGTCGCAGTTTATAAATGCTAAAGAAAGATAGTGCTTGTGTTACTTTAACCTAGAAATATATTGAAAAAATTCCAGGCAACTTATAGAGTCCTCCCAAACTGAGGTGAGTAGGATGGCCAAGATTACTATTTTTATTACAYTCAAAAATGAGAGAAGAAATCAGGATGCCTCCCTCCCCTCATGCATCTGTGACTGTGGTCTGGTCCCCCTTTTCCTTTAGACTCAGAGCTGCCATGAGGCCCAGACCTCCCCACCTTCTTCCCCCTCCCCACCTCCAAGCAAATCCCACTGGATTGTAGCCCTGAGTAGGGGACACATGAGTTTTTCTCTGTGCTGATCCTCACCACCGTTCCAGAAACCTGTGCACGTCTCCACTGCTCACTCACGCTCTGGCAAACGCTGCCTTGCAGGGAATTTCCCACTGTGCCTGCTTTTCCCACATTTCTGCCTTCCTGGCCAGAGCTGTAAGGAGGCAGCTCCAGCTCACCACTGGACAAGCTRGGGAGCAATATCAAGGAATCAGCCATCTGGCTAGTGTTTTAACAAGACAGAAGATGCTTTGGTTATGAAAAGTATTTCTGTCTTTGGGCTGGGAAGAGTTAAACATCCCATGTCTATTGGATAGCACTGGCTTTTCCAATCCTTTTCCTTCTCTCTTTGACTGGGGCTGTTGGCTTCCCTTTGGGACTAGCTCTCCCTCACAATGGGCAGATTTTTCAGCTAAGCTGTTTTTTTTTTCCACTTTTAGTCTTCAATAGAGTCCAGGTGCCCATTGTTTGTGCCTTGTCCCCACCTTCCCTTTCCTGCCTGCAGTTTAACCCCTTTCTCTCATTCCCTCTTACACAGGTGACATTTGCTCAAATATTCTCCCCTAATATTGAGGGCTGATGAAGGACAGCCAAGCTGCTTGTTGATGGCCTAGCTATAGCAGGTAGGAGTGAATTACTAAACACAAATCAAAACAAATGATATTCAAAGCTATCCCACCCCACAGGTCTCCCAAAGCTAAAGGGGAGATGAGCATCAACATGGAAGCAAAGCAAGACTGAACTACTGGGAACAAAGGGTTGCAGTCAGCACCCTCCATGGTTTGTTCTGAGGGAAGAAATATAGATGGGACAAAGGCAATAGGATCTGGAAGTGTTTTTTTTTTTTTTGGGCACAACATTTACATCCCAAGCAGAATTTAGGCATGAAAGCTCTGTGATTTATTGTATCCAGATTCCTCCTTCCTCTGCCTAACTGGTAGTCTCCAAGCACCATATGCATTAAAACCTATCAGCACCTGATGTTCTGCCCAGAAAGGTCTCGTCCTTGGTAAAAGAAGTCCCCTCTGGGCTTTTGGAAGGGCAGGGGTTTAAGAGGAGGTCTTGCATGAGAACAGAGTTGGAAATGTGGAAGGATGGATTGAAAAATATATAAGGCTGTGAAACCTGAGGGGGTGGAGAAATTAAAGGAGCAGATGTCCCAAATGCAGCCTCTTTGGCCAGGGAAGACAGCTAAGCCTCAAAGAAAGCACCAGGAGCAAAGCCTAGGAGAAGTTACTGGAGCTTTGAAGAGACTGCCCAAATCTAAAGGAGGCATTGAAAAGTGGTGCCTTCCTTGGGGCCAAAACACCTAGAAAAGGTGAAAAATATAGCTGAAAACAAAACAAAAACAATTCTCACAGGGAAAGCAGGATCTGCAGACCGCAGCAAAAGCTCTGGTGGGACCCCAACCTGGGCACGTGCCCTTTTCCTTGGTGGTCACCACAGAGGTGGTTCCCACTTTCTGCACGGGTTTCAGGCTGCATCCAGGTTGCTGTCACGTGCCAGGAGCTGCAGCAGTGGTTAATGGCAGCACATTACAGCCCTGGCCTAAGTAACCTCTGTTTAATTGGCCTGGGAGTTTTTATTTATCCAGCACAATCAATCTGTGTGATTTGTGGGCTTTCAAGACATCAACACAATGTGTCTTAAAAACTGGTGGCCTCCACTGGCATTGCTGGGGCATCTGTGGGAACTGAGCTGGGAGCAGGGCACTACTAACTCCATTTAAATTTATATTTTTACTTTTTAAAGAAAAATAGGGTACATAATAACTTTGGGTGTCCCCAGTGCATTTTGTTAATAGGCTAACATATGTAGTCTTTCTGAAGGCCCTACACCAAATATGGATTTGGAATCAATGTAATGCACCGTGCTTTATGCAATTTTTATGCAATTATACCTACCAAAGCCTAAGTGAGAATTTAAATTAGCATTAAGCTGATAGCTTTTGCTAAAGGCAGACAAATGTGAACAGGCGCTGGGCAGATTTTCCTGTAAAGCTCTGACTAGCCCCATCAGCTCTGAGGCACTGCTCCAAATATAAACCCTGGTTAGCTCCTTAGCAATTAGGTCCTTTCTAGCAATAGTCTTTATGCCCAAATGAGTTCAGAAATGAAACCCCCACCACCTCTGCATTAATCACGTCTCTTGTGTCCAAACCTTCAGCATTTAGCCAGAAGACACTGAAAAAAAAAATCACAACAGCGAAGCAGCACAACAAGGTCTCCCCTCCACATTTCAGTCAATATTACTCTTACTTTAAGGTTGGAGAGGATATCCTACCTYCTGAGTAGGACGAGAAAGACCAAGCTCTCCTCAGATGTGCAGGYAGAGGAGAACAGCTGAAAGGCAGACCACTAGAACCAGCCTGTACATCTGCACTTCTCCCTCTGTCCACCAAGCTTTTCTAAATCCAACCAAAATAGAAGAAATATCACTTCCAACCATCTGTCCAGAGACCTGATTTATCTACGCAGTTGAAYTTCCTCCCCCACTCTCTATTACTTCACATCCCCTATAGAAACAAACTTATTTYATAAACTCTCACTTACTGGAGTGAAAGGCTGAGTTATCAAGCCACATGCAGAAAGCACCACAGACAACAGAAACACAGTAGCAACAACCATAAATGMAGCTGTTTTAATGGAGAACATTGCCAATTCAGAGCTACCCAGTTACATTTACCAGGAGAATCCCGTCCTCACTTCCAGAGCCAACCTGTTTCACCTGGGAAGCTTTTGAAATGGGGTCCTTTGAGACTWCATGACAGGATATTAAGATCACTATGTGGAGGCTACAGTGGCTATATATATGTATATTTATATAGTCCACTGTGGGCAATATTCACAACCACATGTGCATGTGGTTATGTGCATGGTGTCATCACTGATGTCCAAAAGCTAGGATGCAAAAACAAAGTGCCTCTATTCTTTGGCCCAAAGTGGTCTAARTGACCCCAAATTACTCCGGAAACCACAAGAGTCAGGATTTGGAGGGTGCTGCATATGCTACCAGCTGTTCCAACACTTAGCATCAAGGTGAGATGCAGCTCTCTGCAGTTCCTGCGGGCACTAGACACACTTGGATAACAGAGGGGCAAAAGCCAGAGAACCAGCATCTCAGAGGTGCCTRCTAGACTGAACCACAACAACTAATTACCTACTTTTAGTGCTTCTTGCACAGGCAATATCTCAGCTGCCAGAGGATTAAGGGACTGTGCAACATATCTCTCTTAAATACTGACTTTTGCAGACATGGCACATTGCAGCTTCAAAGATACCTATAGCCCAAGGGCAACCTTTACTTTGTGACCTTGATAAACCTCTGAATTTGTCAGCTACTCAGTTGGAAGGAATTTCTGATTTATCCAAGCCAAATCAGTAGTGTTTTTATCAGTCTGTGTTAACTACAGAAGACTGCAGGGGCAACGAGGTTTTTATCCTGCTGCTAATGAATCTTAGGAGAGTCGGCTTCCCGACGAGCTGGAGGAATTGGCAGCAAACACAGAGCATAAAAATGATTCAGAGGCAGCCTGATACTCTCGTTTTGTTGAAAACCAAAGCCATAAGATCCATAAATAATCAGATGTGGTAGGGAAATTATCATCTAGAGAGAAGCATTTGTTCACAGAAGAAGTGGCATCAGACTCGGACCTTTTCCTGCTGGAAGCAGGTGCAGGTACAGCAAACCAGGATGTGTGAGGATGATCTGCCCCTCGGGGCCTTGCCCATGCATAAGAAGGCAGCCTGGTAATGGAGAACTGCACATCACCTATTATGCAGCAGATTGTGGTTTCCTYACTTTGCTGCAAGGAAGCACCTCCTGATTAGCTGGATAAATCCACAGCTGCGCACCCGGTCACCTTGGCAGTCTACCGCTTGGAGTAGTTTCTCCCTTGAATAGCTCTCCAAGTTAGCAGAGAAAGGCTGGTAAGTTTTTAAAAACACCTGGGAAACATTTCTGGAGCACTCTGCAGAAAGACACGACTAGATGGTCACGCACCAGGAGGCTGCGTTTCCTTCCTGCAAGCTTTGCATGCAAAACACTGCGAAAAATTTGTAAAGGAAGGACTGATACTCAGGCAAGCCCTTAGCACTGGCTCCAGAGAGGGAGCCCCTTTTATTTGCACCACGTTGGGGCATGTCCATGTCCACTGCTACCCTACAGAGGTGTGCAGAGGTCACATCTGTGCTCTGCTTTTTCAGGAGAGCAGCAGGCAGAGCAGAGGGCAGCGTTAAYGCAGCTCCCTGAAGGGAGAGCATGTGTCTAGAACAAGTTTTGGGTGGAGAGAAAAGTGAGCGCACAGGGTGGTCAACCCAGCCACAGCTTGCAAGTTCCCCAGAGGAGAAGTTCAAGCAGCAGTGGTGTCATTGAATGCTCCTCCATGAGAGCCACGAGGCTCCTCCAGCCTTGGGAGACAAAAACTCACATCCCTAAGTGCGCAGCAGACGATTCTAAAGCCTGCGAAAAGGCTTCGTGCTTCTCATTTCTCCTCTATTTCTACATGAATAACATGACCTTGGAGAACCACTTTGTATTTTAGATTTTTTTTTTCTGTTTGTTTTATTCTTTTTGAATGACAAAGGAACAGCTGCAGAGCTTCTTTGTCATTGCTTTGCACTGCAAGATTTGCATGCTGAACACTTAGGATGTGCTGTTGGGAAGAAAGCACTTTCAACAGAGCGACTCACGTGCAGGCGCATGATGCATGATACCACTGCATGCAGGCAGTCCCCATCCATCGGTGYCCTGCTACACCAACACAGCACCTTCCAGGTGCCTGCAGTCCTTGCAGCTGTGAGGTGAGTTTCTATTTAACGTCAGGCTGCAGCCAGGCAGGGATTGACAATAGGTCACTTAAATGTTTCATCAGTTAATAATTGTTTTTCTGAACATTTTCTTTCGTTTCACCACTAAAAAAAAAAAAAAAAA
>NW_020456232.1:2393067-2399074 GCF_003342845.1 Nothoprocta perdicaria | reverse complement strand
CCAGGGAGGTTGTGGAGTCTCCTACTCTGGAGGTCTTCAAAGCCCGCCTGGATGCCACCCTGTGCCACATGCTCTAGGTGTGCCTGCTTGAGCAGGAAGGTTGGACTAGATGACCTGTAGAGGTCCCTTCCAACCTTAAATATTCTGTGAATCTGTGAATCTGTGAATCTGTATTCAGGCAGAGACCTGCTACTAAAGCACAATAATCCTGTTATTTTCTTGCAAGGGTAGAAATGTATTATCCTCATAGTGCAGACTGGAAATGGAAACACTAGTGCACCTTTACCGTGATGACTTGCCTAAGGACACATTCCCATAAGCAGAAGAGAAACTGGGCTCTGGTCTCCCGTTGGCTACTCAAACCACTGCTAATGACTTGTGTTTATACTCTACCTCCTTAAGGTTCTGGAGATGTCTGGTTAGGTGAAAAATAACTTGAAGTGAACTCCCTTTCCCAAGGCCAAGAGGGAATTCAACACACTGGACTATTGACTGAGGTGCATGACAGCAACACAACTGCTGGAGACACTAGCTGGTTCCAAAAGCAAACAAGCTCATATGGCTTCCTCATGATTAAAATTATTTAAGAGAAGATACTTTTCTAAGTTACATTGGATCTATGGTCAACAGGCCTCCCAGTTAGTGAGGCACTAACCTCACTTGAATCTCTACTAAACTTGAGGTGTCTGGTCTCAACTAGGCATTCTAGAGCTCTTCAGCTGCCAACAAGAGTCATCCACTGCAGATAGTTGAGGGAATTGCTCAGAAAGTCTCTTGATAGTGTGATATTGCTGCTTGATCCTGCTCTTCTCCAGCTTGGTAGCCAAAGGCAACCACCAAGCTAAACTCAACCATAGAATTCCCTGACACACTCAGATTAAAGCGGTAAGCTTGAAGCAGAATTTGCATCAAAACCTATAGACCCAACTTTCCTTACATCTACTGAAAGACTTATATTTCCCCCTCCTTTGCCAAACTTAGTGCCAAAAGAAACTTTGCAAAAAAGCATGAGTGCCGGAACTAATAAGGCTAGAAACCTCTAACTCCAACATAACAAAGTTCATTGCAGYGCTTTCATGTCTGCAGTTAGCTAGATTGAGCACAACACAACTCAAATCCAGGTATTTCCACCTAAACCGTTTCTCTTGAGGGGGCATTTTCACCCTACATTTCTGAGCACTGGTGCCTTTCCAGCATCCAGAAGTGCTGAGCCCTGGTATGCAGGAAGGTGCACATGGGATACACCTTAAGYCACAGATGAAGAAAGGCTGCTGAGGAGCTGCATGATTTGCAGTATCACATAAGCTTGTGATACCCAGAAAGTGCTGGTCAATCTGATACCACCAGGCTTTAGTCTCATTCCTTTGGCAGGTATGGCACAGAGGGGCCTTAGGCAGGTGTGTAGTAGCTGTTGGAGAAGAGCTGTTGGAATTTGGCTGTGTGAATTAAGGATACTCCTTTCTGGTAGCACTTTTTCCTGCACAGAAATCTACAGTGCTCAAAGTGCAGTCACAGCGTGGTCCTGAGTACCCAAGAAAAAATAAAAARGACCCTCAGTAAGATTTTAAATTAGGCTTATAAATCAGGCTATCAATTATAAGCACTAATTTTGATGCTTAAAATTATTGTTGTAACAGAAAATTGATGGTATACATGAAAATTTGAAAAGTTCAGGAACACAGAACATCTAATAATCACACTAATTTGAGCTAATAGAAGTAAAAAAGACTAATTTGTAACAATAAGGTGAAAAAGATTTGTATGACTTAAAATTTTTTGACATTTCATTTAATTATAATGGTATTATAACTATTAAGTTGGAAAAATACAAGGTAATAAAATCATATTCTTGCTGGATACTTTGGCAAGGTTGAAATAAAAACCAGACAGCGTCCAATAGCCTTGAGTGATCCCAGCCTCTGATCAATCATATGGTGAGTGCTGAGAACGTTTCCCTGAGCGTTCAGGTTTGGCATGCAGCGCATGGATTCTTAGTCTCCAACAGTTATTTCTGTGCGTTAAAAAGTTTCTTGTGAATTTATCAAAAGTGAAAGAGCAGCCAAAAGTGAACAGAGCAAATAGTTGTCATGGATGCGATAGGAAAAGTTCAGAGAGACCAAGCACCACAGTGCACCACTCTGTCTGAGACTCTGCCTCAGTCTTGGCCCAGCTTGCATGCAAACTGTGCATTTTATACAGAGTTCCTATGCATACTCATTCTTATCTGTTTGCTGCCAAATTCACTTTTTTTTTTTTTTTTTTTAATCATTCAAGTCTTCTCCATGTATTTGTCAGCCAATATAACCATTACATAGAGTCTTTGGCAGGAAAAAAAGAAGAGTAGAAAAGAGTAGGGAGATCAGGAGATCACTGGTACCATCCATTARTTTCTTAATAAAGTTTTACACAACTGTCCAATACTGACAATAGCTGAAAAATACCTTGTAACCCTCATAACTAATGTCCTATCTAGAGTAGGACAAAACAGAAAATTTGAGAATGAAATTCTATGAGCTTTGTTGTGGCCAACTTGAACATATATTATAAATATATTATAAATTTTCATACTATTTGGAATCAAGAGCAACTTAAGTTCTCTTTTTTATCTTGCATAATATGAAGTGCTCAGGCCCTTTACTCTGTATTTTTTTTTTTTTTTTTTTTTTTTTTTTTTTTTTTTTTTTTTTTTTTTTTTTTTTTTTTTTTTTTTTTTTTTTTTTTTCATACCAACCAACAGGATATTGGAGATAACTAACAAAATGTCATTTTCATTAGACTGGTGGCTAAGCAGTGGCTATGCTCACTTTGGCTGAGCATATCAACATTAGGGTCAGTCAACAAAAAAAAATTATCATGAGTCCAAAGGCTGAGTGCTAAGGGCTTGGTCCTTATTCAAGCGAGCACGTACAGAACAGCTGTTTCTCAAGACACTCCTGGCCCGTCTACATTATTTTAAAAAGCCAGCTAGTCTTCATATGTTTCCCTTCCACATTTTAGAGCTGGGTTGTTAACTCTAGGAAGCCTGTTGCCTTTAGCAGCATGGTGGTTAGCAAGAGAGATGCTAACCCTGGCTCTGCCCTCCACCATGGGACTCTGCATCCTACTTCTCCCCCTGGAAAAAGGAGGAGGGAAAAAAAATTACTCCAAGAATAATGTGGAAGAGCTTGTTCTGGAGCTGACCATCTAATGTACAGACAGACTCCTGACATTTTTATTCCACTCACCAGCTGCTAATTAAGACACTTCTTCTGAAAAATACTTTACATGGTGTTCAAGCCAAGCTGCTTTTCGTTTCTTAAATTTTCATTTGCTGAAACTTCTGATGAATATGTTATGCCAATCAAAACAGCCCTTGATTTCAGKGACAGCTTAAGTCCCTGGGGAGATTTAATTTAAACAAAATCCACTATTTCCATTTGGCTTATCTAGGATATGTCTGCGGGATGGGGGAGGATTTACTCCAGTCAATAAAAGCTACAATAAAACCTCATGTTACACTAGGATTGCCAGATTAGGCCCTAACAGAGCATAAACTAGAGGCAGAGCCCTTCTAGGTCTGCCAAAGCAAAGTGCCTCTGGTCTTAAACCAAGGCTGTGGACGGCAAACGACAAGCTCTTCCATTTGCTGCATTTCTACAGTTAGCTTCATAGCTACACTGCCAGGAAGCAGAGCTAATACATGCACAGGCTGTAAGAAAGGCTAAAGAGAAAAGTAATTTTTAAGAAGAGATGCTGCTAGCGTACTCCCTGAACCAACACCGAAGCAGGCTGTTCCCCACCTCCACCAGAATCCAATCAATTTGTTTTTCCTGGAGCATCCCATGCGCTATTAAAACCCAAACTGCCTCATCCTGCAATTAGAAAAATGATAGTCCAGAACTGTGACTGCTGACCTTGAAACTCCCGTTTTATATGCTGTGTTTCTAGTTGACACATACTACTGAATTCCGGGCAATGGCAGGTTCAGGTTWTGAGGGAGCATATCAAATTGTCGAACTATAATCACACAGGCTTATGCTCCTTGCTTTTATATGAATGGCTGCATGTGGGACAACTTCTACAGGCTGATGTTTGGTCCCTCTCTCAGGAGAAGTGTTTTTTCTTGAAGATCCTTTATAGTGCCCCATTACTGCAAAATATTCTTGTCTTCTTTTATTAAAGTGGAAACCCAAGGGCATTTTGCAAGGTGAGGGGAAGAAGAGTTTCACTGCTGATTTTAGAAGCCCACGAGCCTTGTGTGACCTTTGCCTTCTGCACGCAGCAATAACTTATCCAATCTGTCACGGGAGCTCGGGGCTACTCCAGAGCCCTGCCTCGTTCACAGCTCCTAATGCGAAGAGAGCAGGAGAAGCAAGGCTTTGGCAAGGAAGAGTGCAAAACCCCTGGGAGAGGGAAAGGAAAAAAGGGAAAAAAAAGCAGCAGAAACAGTGTGCTCTATTGCTTTGAGGGAAAAAAAAAAATCCTTGACTGAAGAAATGAACCAGTACAGCCAGTCCTGGGCTTCCCTTTGAAGGAGAGCAGCACTCAAGCGACCAGGGCTGTGCGCTCTGCACAGCACAGCGGGCTCCGGCTGAGTCTCCCTTCTGCTGGCCAGGCCTTCTCCAGAAGGTGAAAACACGCACGCATTTAATACATTCACAGAGCTGAAAACTTGCCCCTCCTATTTACCCAAGACATTCTATTGAGGGAGTTTTTTATCTAAGCACAATGCTGAGAATAAGACGGATAATGAAAATGCTGACCTAGCACTGCATTTATATGTTCAAAGGTTCCATGCAATTTTCTGCGCTTCACGATGGTTCTGTCTCAACCTTTCTCTCTTCTACAGAACACTTGCTGCTTCTCCTCTGCCCCGCCTTTCTAAATAAAGCTTTTTAATCGATTCAGGACTTCTTGTTCACTCCAGATGCATGTCACTAAAGCAAAGAAATTGGTCAGCAGGATTTTATCCTGCTCCATCCCCGGGAAAGTGATGGAGCAGCTCATCCTGGCTGCTNGGAGTACCACCGAGGGTAAACACTGAAGTAGCACCGAGGGTAGACATCGAAGTAGCACCGAGGGTAAACATCGGGAGTAGCACCGAGGGTAAACATCGAAGTACGACCGAGGGTAAACATCAGAGTACGACCGAGGGCAAACATCGGAGTACGACCGAGGGTAAACACTGAAGTAGGACCGAGGGTAAATATCGAAGTAGAACGTAGGGTAAACATCGGAGTAAGACTGAGGGTAAACACTGGAGTAGCACCGAGCGTAAACATCGAAGTAGCACCAAGCGTAAACATCGAAGTACGACTGAGGGTAAACATCGGAGTAGCACCGAGGGTAGACATCGAAGTACGACCGAGGGTAAACATCTGGGTACGACCGAGAGTAAACATCGAAGTAGCACCGAGGGTAAACACCGGAGTAGCACCGAGGGTAAACACTGGAGTACGACCGAGGGTAAACACCGGAGTACGACCGAGGGCAAACACCGGAGTACGACCGAGGGTAAAAACTGAAGTAGGACCGAGGGTAAAAATCGAAGTAGCACGGAGGGTAAACATCGGAGTACAACCTAGGGTAAACATTGGAGTAGAACCGAGGGTAAACAGTGAAGTAGCACCGAGAGTAGACATCGAAGTAGCACCGAGGGTAAACATTGGACTACGACCGAGGGTAAACATCGGAGTAGCACCGAGGGTAAACATCGAAGTAGCACCGAGGGTAAACATCGAAGTAGCACCGAGGGTTAACACTGAAGTAGCACCGAGTGTAAACATCCGAGTAGCATCGAGGGTAAACACTGAAGTAACACCAAGGTTAAACATCGGAGTACCACCGAGGGTAAACGGTCGGATGAAGGTTGGATGAAGGGCTGGAGTGCTCCCTCAGCAAGTTTGCCGACGATAGCAAACTGGGTGGAGTAGCTGATAGCCCTGAGGGCTGTGCTGCCATCCAGAGGGACCTGGACAGACTGGAGGACTGGGCGGCGAGAAACCTCATGAGGTTCAACAGGGGCAAG
>NW_020456232.1:2373306-2392297 GCF_003342845.1 Nothoprocta perdicaria | reverse complement strand
AAAGCACTGGAACAGGCTGCCCAGAGAGGTTGTGGAGTCTCCATCTTTGGAGATCTTTAAAACCCGCTTGGATGCAGCCCTGTGCCACGTGCTCTAGGTGACCCTGTGTGAGCAGGGGGGTTGGACTCGATGACCTCTGAGGTCCCTTCCAACCTTCGGCATTCTATGATTCTATGATTCTATTTGTGTACTGTATAGCATCTTTGACTCAGTACTGTACGTGCCAGATGGACATGCCAGGTTGCTGCTAGCCCTGGACTCTGACACCTCTGGTCTGGCTCAGGTGAATGCAGACACCATGAGATGGATTCAGGCAGGCCTCATGCGCAGCATAATGTTACACATTTTCAGAGTAAAACCAAAGTCAGAAGGTGTGCCTGAGCACTCCGGACAGTCAAGGCTGAGATAAGTGACTCCTGGTCTCCACTTCTGTATTTATGTCACACACACACACCTCTCGACGTTAATAAATGGGGATGCTTTTCCATGAGTAGTAATGGCATGCCTTGAACAGACAGCAGGTTATGTCAATGAACATCTCTGCCTCACAGCTTGGGCTTTCTGCTTGTCCTGCACACTGTCCTGTTCTCTACTTGTGAGTGCTGTGATAAGGACTTTTCCTCTCCCACCACCCCCAGGGCCTTCCAACTCCAAGGGGCATTAAGTGAGCACCAGGAGAGCCTGATTGCTCAGATCCACCAGCCTTTCCTTTGGCATGGCATTTTCTCCACTCAGTCTCAACTCAGAGGCAGTGGTGTTCTGCCAAACATACTACTAGACCTTGGATCAGAGCCCCGTAAATGTTGGGATTAGAACAATAGCAGGATGCCCTGAAAGCTACTCATTTAATGGACTGGTAAGAGATTATTTATGCTGTAGCATTAAGGATCCTGGAATCTGGGCGTCTTGTCAGCTTGAGACATGCCCTTTAATTCCTTCTGCCTTGCTAAAATCTTGTGTCAAATATGCTCAGAAGCAGCACGGACCCTGGCAGCATCAAAAATGAATCACTTCTAGCTGATAGAAGACAATTTTTCCTGACCAGAATCACGTGTCTGGGTAATAGGTTGTAATAGGAAGGTGGTAAGGGATCTCACATCGGTTCAGTTCGGAGGGAAGGATTAGCTCTCTAAAAGAGAAAGGATTAACCTTTAGGAGAAATGCCTCAAAAAAAAAAAAAAAAAAAAAATCCAACTCCTGACACAGACACTGTCATTCATTCTTGGAATGACCTGCTATACCTAAAATACTTCCTTTATAATGTATGAAACAAGTGACATTTTTATAAAACTCAAACCTGTTAGGAATGGACGCACAGCATGTCCCGCACACCCCAGTGTAAATCGTACTTGCAAACCCATAGACCTTGCATTTAATAAGGCATTTTGAACAAACAGCAATGTACAAGACACACTTCAGTGACTCTACGAAATACGAGAGCAATCTCTCTGTGGATAGAAATTACACAGAAAACAGTGTGCCAGAGCATCACCCGCTGCCTGCCCTCTCCATCCACTGGGAAACGCAGCATGCCACTAATGTGACCTCACATTATCAATTTTGTTCATTAAATCATAAGTAATTTCATTACTAATGATAATACTATTGTCGTACTAATTCAGTACGACCGAGAGTAAACATCGGAGTACGACCGAGGGTAAACATCAGAGTAGGGTAAACATCGGAGTAGGACCGAGGGTAAACATCGAAGTAGCACCGAGAGTAAACATCGGAGTACGACTGAGGGTAAACATCGGAGTAGGACCGAGGGTAAACATCGGAATAAGACCAAGGGAAAACATCAAAGTAGCAACGAGGGTAAACATCGGAGTAGGACCGAGGGTAAACATCGGAGTAGGACCGAGAGTAAACACTAAAGTAGGACCGAGGGTAAACATCGAAGTAGAACCGAGGGTAAACATCGAAGTACGACCAAGGGTAAATACCGGAGTACGACCAAGGGTAAACATCGGAGTACGACTGAGGGTAAACATCGGAGTAGCACCGACGGTAAACATCAGAGTACGACCGAGGGTAAACATTGAGGTAGCACCGAGGGTAAACATCAGAGTAGCAGCGAGGGTAAACATCGAAGTAGCACCAAGGGTAAACATCGGAGTACGACCGAGGGTAAACACTGAAGTAGCACCGAGGGTAAACATCGGAGTACGACAGAGGGTAAATATCGGAGTACGACCGAGGGTAAACATCGAAGTAGCACCGAGGGTAAAGATCGGAGTAAGACCAAGGGTAAATATCGGAGTACGACCGAAGCTAAACATCGGAGTAGCAACGACGGTAAACATCGGAGTACGACCGAGGGTAAACATCGAAGTACGACCGAGGGTAAACATCGAAGTAGCACCGAGGGTAAACATCGGACTACGACCGAGGGTGAACACTGAAGTAGCACGGAGGGTCAACATCCGAATACGACCGAGGGTCAACATCGGAGTACGACTGAGGGTAAACATCGAAGTAGCACCGAGGTAAACATCGGAGTAGGGCCGAGGGTAAACATCGGACTACGAACAAGGTTAAACATCGGAGTAGCACCGAGGGTAAACATCGGAGTAGCACCGAGAGTAAACACTGAAGAAGCACCGAGGGTAAACATCGGAGTACGACCGAGGGTACACATCGGAGTAGCACCGAGGGTACACATCGGAGTAGCACCGAGGGTACACATCGGAGTACGACCGAGGACGAACATCGAAGTAGCACCGAGGACAAACATCGAAGTAGCACCGAGGACAAACATCAGAGTACGACCGAGGGTAAAAACTGAAGTAGGACCGAGGGTAAACATCGAAGTAGCACGGAGGGTAAACATCGGAGTACAACCTAGGGTAAACATAGGAGTAGAACCGAGGGTAAACACTGAAGTAGCACCGAGGGTAAACATTGAAGTACGACCGAGGGTAAACATCAGAGTACGACCGAGGGTAAACATCGAAGTAGCACCGAGGGTAAACATTGGAGTAGGACTGAGGGTAAACATCGAAGTACGACCGAGGGTACACATCGGACTACGACCGAGGGTGAACACTNAGCCTGGAGAAGAGGAGGCTGAGGGGGGACCTGATCAGCGTGTATAAATACCTCAAGGGAGGCAGTGAGGAGGAGGGGGCGGCCTCTTTTCAGTGGTGGCCAGGACTAGAGGAGACGGCCACAAGCTGAGGCATCAAAAGTTTCACAGGAACTTGAGAAAACACTTTTTGACAGTGAGGGTGACAAAGCACTGGAACAGGCTGCCCAGGGAGGCTGTGGTGTCTCCTTCTTTGGAGATCTTTAAAACCCACTTGGATGCAGCCCTGTGCCATGTGCTCTAGGTGACCCTGTGTGAGCAGGGGGGTTGGACTAGATGACCTCGGAGGTCCCTTCCAACCTTAAGCATTCTATGATTAACTTTGACTCTTGGGGACTTCTTTTTTTTTTTTTTTTCTCCTTTCTTCCTTCATTTTTTTTTTTTTAATAAAAAATGTCTAAAGGCAAGAGTGTCCGAAGGAGGAGATAATTACCGCCCACTCACAGGAGAAGATGAATAGGCCAAAGTGAACTGCCCTGATCCTCATGTCTGATCTTTTGCCATCTCCCAATGAGGTTTGAACAATTTGCAGTAAATAAAGTGTGGTCTTGATTTACTATCAAATTCTGACCCCACTACAACGGGGTCTGGAACAGCAGTCACCTCTTTTCTGGCACAGATGCCCATTGCTTAAGCAGGTCAGTCTATCCTGGTCCACACATAGCACCGAGGTCTCACCATCAATACTGGACAAGCAGTCTCTCTGCTGCTGATTGCTTTATATTTCCAGGCTTGAAAAGGCCACACTTGGTGTGCACTTCACTAGCCCCCAGCACGGATAACTCCTGGAGGTGCCCACATAGCTCCCACACTAGCAGCCCTTAGAGGGATGCTCTTAAAACAGTGTCCCATCCCAGCAGCTCCATCATTTCTGTCTCTGTGCTACTCTTCCAGGCTAACTCAGCATATAAAGACCAATTTCTATGTTGTTTTCTCTCTCCTATGTTCACACCTTTGCACTACACTGCAGCTCCTTGCTTCTAATCTCACTTCTTGTTTTCACTGTTGCCCTAATGGCCTAAATTGGAAAAATAATAAAGGAAAAATCCCACTTGACACCTCCCTGCTTTTACCCCTTGGATTCAAGGTATTGCTTCCTCCTGCAGAGATCCTGACTGCTAACAAGGGAGCTTGGAAGCTACCAGAGGAGTCTCCTGCTCTCACCTTCCAGTGTCAAGCCCAGAGGTACATCGGYGCATCAAACAAAGCTCTTATAGATTTTTTGCTTCCTGGGCTACAGCATGATTTGTCAGGTTAAGGAAGAAGAATAAAAGAAAAAAAAAAGATAAAAAAGAAAAACACCACTTCTTTTAGAAACAAAATAAAAGAGCAGTGGAAACTGCAAGCCAAAAGGCTAAACGCTGGCAATCTACAAACAATGGCAAAAGATCTTACAGTAGGGAAATCTTAGTGTTCAGGGTGTAGAAGGCTCAGAACTCTTGGCATAAAGAGCTCTTCTTTGTTAATTTAAGCTGTATAATTTTCTTTTTGGTTAAAGCCTATGCAGATTATTYCATACTGTAGACTGACATAAACACAAAGCACTTCACTCCTCCCTCAACGTGTTGCTTGCTAAATCACATTAAATGGCCAGCATGAGACACAGATATATTGCTCTCGCCATGTCCTCAGGGGCCTGCCCACCTTAGGACCTGCAGATAATTCAATAGTTCTTTGTGCTGGCTCAGCTCAAGGCTTCTCTTGAAGCAAAGAGTTCAGTGCCATGAAGTTTGCATCCCAGTAAAGCCATGCTACGATATAAATAATGCCCATTTACTTTTGGCTGAAACCAACATATTCATTAATCTCAGCAGCTSGGGACAGTCTTGATCTGGCTCGCCACAGAGGAAAGGTCACTGCTTTGTCAGCTTTGCCGCTCAGCCTGCCCTCATTAAATTTCCATCTAGAAGCTGCACGCTTAGCTTGTTAAGAAGCAAGGATTTTTCGAATTAGCTTGACATTTGCCAGACTAAGCAGTCAGGCCGAGAGGGACCTTAGAGGAGGTCCAGGGGGCAAGGAATGGGATCCATGTGCATCCCCAGAGCATGGTGCTGCTGAATAGCTCATTTCAGCTGGGCCCCTCAAAGGGAGATGATCTGTTTGCCTGGGCATACCAGCTGCTATTTTAGGAATAGGTGAAGGAAGATGCAAGTGCTCAGAAGTTTTGCCTCACTAGATCAGATCTGCCCATGAGGAAMTATCCTAGCTTCCAAAAAAGGACTGACTAAGGCAGGATACCAGCAGCCTCATGGTTTTTGCATTCTTTCCTGCTTTTAAAACCAATGCTAGCTCATCTGCCCTAACCCAGCAGAGAAAGGCGATTGTGGACTCTGCTGTTACATATTTATCAAAGCAGGAAATGGCACAGCCAGGTTTGTGTCATCCCAAGTCTTCCCAAAGCATGAGGTGTACTGCTTTTGAGAGCACAAGGCTTTATAATCAGCTAAACACTGCATGAGTCTAGAAGGCTCTCAAGGCTGGATGAACAGCCTGGGGACAGTGAGCATCCAGGAAGGGCAGCGAAAAAGTCACCCTTTGCAAGACAGAACAGCCAGCCAGCCAAAGACTTAAGAAAACCCTAATGGTCTCTTGTCATTCTCCCTTGCAGATCTTCAATGGACGTGGGTCTTGCATACCTGCTACCATGGAGCACAGCTCTTCAACCCCTACAGCAGTCACCACGCTCCAGTTCCTGTGCACAGGGCACACATTTAACTCAACCAGTCTCAGCTAGGTAGCCAATGAGACTGACAGCCCTGTGCAATGGTGATCTATCTACCTG
The DNA here is from genome assembly GCF_003342845.1 of Nothoprocta perdicaria. Lineage (NCBI taxonomy): Eukaryota > Metazoa > Chordata > Aves > Tinamiformes > Tinamidae > Nothoprocta > Nothoprocta perdicaria. Next base: position 2,386,427 of record NW_020456232.1, on the reverse strand, counting down.
CAGGTGCTCCTGGACCTGGGTTAGGGGACTAAGGCAGCCTCCTCCCATCTATGCTAACACACATGCTCTATCTCTCAGCCCCACTAATCCTTGATTAGGTCCTTGGCTGCCCATTTGCAGGAGGGGGAGGTATCTCAGGATGCTCATGCAGGAGCCCCGTCCCAGGATGAACTGTGACAGACTGCCCAGCAGACATGTCCTTTGGAGAGCTGCGATCACCTGAGACCTTCAACCTGGGGAGCTTCATCAGTCCGATAAAGCTGGATGCTATCCATGGAGACAACTTTGTGTTCAGCATCTGCACTGCAGTGAGAAATACAACCCACCCCAACAGAAGGCACAGGTACTACAGCTGCCTCACCTAGAGCTCGGCACATCCTGAAGTACAGCTTGCACACAGCAAGGGCGATTTACCTGATCAGCCAGCACCACCCAGCAAAGCCCGTCTTCCCCACGTCTTCACGTAAAGCACCGCTCCACACAGATCTGCAATCCAAGCATAAACATGGATGGCATGGTCTCATCTATCTTCTACCAAAATACTGTATTCATCTCCCCAAAATACAATTTTAGCCAAAAATACATAATTATACCATCTTTTCAATTGAAACAGCACCCACATCACCTAGCAGTCCTACTGAGAAGAAACTCAGTTATTTGCAGAGCAACTACAAATTTGTGTGGCCCCACATATCTACATTTCTAGCTCTACAAGTTAGGGCTCCTGAGCCAAGACAATAATGAACTATTTAAAACACAAAGAAAAACTGTATTGACCAAAATAAAAGACTTCATCACACACATTTTCCTTCCTCCTGARAGGAAAAGCACGGGATAAAGTATCACACATGAAAGACATCAGTCAGATTGCCAGCAGGAGAGACAGACAGTTGATACCACAGATGATTATATTCCTCTTGTCACTGGATACATTCAGCAGAGATGAAAAAATCATTTCATGATGAAAATCCTTTGTCAAGCGCTCCCCCTTACAGAGTAAGCATTATAACCTAATCTGCTTAGCACAGCACACACCTTAAAGTGACCACGGGAGACAGCACTTGATGTGAGTTATAGTCTGCAAGCAGAACAGTGCATTTTTAAAGTGTTGTTCCAATTAACTTCTGCTTGCCCCTGGTTAAGATACATGTTTTATTTTCCGTGCAATAGATAAAGCAGAGCCATTAGAGATCCAGCCTCCCCTCCATCTACATCCCGCTGCATTGTCACCAGTGGGACTGGTTCACAGCACATGCAATACCAGGAAAGCTAAGACCCAAGTGAGCTGGGGAATAATCTGAACTAGCTTCAATGTTCATTACTATTAGATGTGGTAGGTCACCCTCAAGCCTCATGGTCTGTTCTACCTGCTCTACTCTTCTCTGTATCCGCTGCAGATTTCCCGAGTTCAGGGTAATTTGGCATTCGTAAAACGCTAACCTCAAGAATTTGCTGCTACTCCTGCCAGGTACAAACCTGCTTTGCAGCTGTTTGCTGTACATGAAGCATTCATAAGCTGCAGGGAGGAGACAAGATCAGAAAAACACTTTTTCAGCCTTTCCATAACCACTGTAAGGGGCCAAATCCATAGCCGGTGCAAAAAAGCACTCGATTCTCTACCTTGTTACATGGGCTGCTCAGGGCATTAGTCACTCAGCCCAGCCAGCGACACAATTAACACATTGTTTAAGGCTTCCCAGGCAATCTCCACCCTTAAGCAACCAGATATTTCACTGGGCAGAGGTTTTATCCTATTGACTGTGTAGGAGAGCTTCAGCTTCCCTGAAGCCTCTGCTTAGTCAGCCTTCTGCGCTTAGTCAGACACAGAGCCCCTCGCCCACTCAGGGCAGCTAGACTGGTTCAGTGGGTCCCTCTTGTTTTTCAGGTATGTCAGTGAGAAGAACCAGGAGAGCAGTCTGTGCCCCATCCTCACCCTGCTCCTCCTCTCCAAAACACCACTCAGGGTGGCCYAAACCACTGGAAAGCTGGTTTATCAACATTGCTCTTGTGTAGGAAGAGGCACTGAGGGGCGAAAGAGGGTAGAGCTGGCACCAGGAACCTATTTTACATTGCTTTGAGTAGATCCAACAACTAGAGGGCAAGGAGAGGAGAAGATAGCACTTACCCAGCTGCCGATGAGCTTCACAGCTCTTGCTCTCCTTTGCTTGTCATGCAAGAAGCTGGCAAGGAAAGTAGCAGGGCACAATCCTGCACTTCACAAGCCTTCTGGAGACAGAGCTGAAGCCCTAAGGCCAGCTCCAGAGATGAAGGGAAGCTTCCCAAGATTGCTGGAGGTGATGGGGGAAGCAAAAGTGAAACATTCCTTAGTAGGAGAGGAAGCAGGATGCACCACACTGGGCCTCCTGCAAAGCTCTTGGAGAAGCCTCCACATCCCTTCTGCAGGCATGGAGCAGCAGCTATGGGGCCAGCAAAGCTCCCCAGCAAGAGACAGGTGGGCAGCTGCTTTAGCAAGTGGGAGGGAGTACCCAGCTGGTACCATTTACACAGGGAGTGTATCCAGATCTCCACAGAAAAGGAATTCTAGCAGTAGAAAACAGCAGCTGCAAAATGACTGTTTTTTTTTTTTTTTTTAAATGTTCAAACTAAGATGGATGGTGCTGGGAGGAAGGTGACTCAGGTGCATCACACACATTCCTCCTTATGGCTCATGTCTGCGTCATCCTGCGTCAGAGATCAAACCACCTCTGCTTTACTTCTGCAGAAACCTGTTTTTTTGTGTTCTTATTTCCTGCCTGATGGTTTCTCGTGTAGGCAGCAGCAGTAACTYTACCAATGTTGCCCTCTTAGGAATCTGTCTTACAGCAGGGCCTGATGAGAGAGCTGCACTGAGAGGATTTCGTTTGTGTTTGAACAGGTACTGCTACTCTGGGGAAACGGGCAACGTATCCTTCAGTTCCAGCCAGAATAGCCTTTTTTTTCAGCCTGCATTTTAAAACCTTTGGGGAAAAAAAGGAAAAAAAAAAAAAGAAAAAGAAAAGAGAAAAAAAAGGAGAAAAAAAAAGGCCCTATAAAGCCTTTCTATAGGAAAAAGAGTATATCAGCAACTTAAGAATGACTTCAAGTTTGCGCTTTATGTTTACTGCACTAAAACCTCTGTGCCAAATCCGCCTGCTACAGCAGGAACCTGGCGAGGCTCTCCCTAACCTGAGCAGATATGTGGATGGTGGTGACAAGACAGCAGCACAGACTACCCAGCGCTGCCTTTGCCACYGGGTCGCCTGCTGCTACACGGAGAGGGTCTAGACAGTGCCCTGGGAAAAGCTGATGTGGCCTTTCTTACTCATGGACCTAATGATACGGTGTCTTATAAACAGCAGGAAGCTTTTGCTGAAAGTCAGCTCTACCACGGCCTAGGGGAGCTGGTTCATGCTGACAGCCGGGCAGATTTAAGCCCAGCTCTCTAATAGGATTAGCAAATGGGCATTTGTTTTCCAGTCCCAACTAGAAATCCCAATTATGTGGGTTTTTTTTTTTTTTTTTAGCTCTCTCAAGGGAGTTCCAAACAAAACCAAAAAACGTCCACCCTGACAGTCTCACCTATCAATGTGACTAAACCCAAAACATTAGGTCTAAMACCAGCTTTGCCTCTTCCCAGAGGCCCTTACTGTGTCTCCAGGACAYGGACCCTGAGAGGACCCTGTGTCCTGGAGACTGTGGCCTCCAAAGAGAGGTCTGGGGAAGGTCTCTGCCCAACACAAAATCTTTTTCTGAAACCAGAACTCGCAGTGAGTCACCCAAAAGGTCTACTCTTCCTTTCTGTCTCCTCCTAATTTGACTCCCTTGCAGCACTGGTGAGTTCTTAGCCTTGATATGATGGAAAGAATTAAATGATGCACTTAGCTGCAGGCTGAGTCTCAGCAGAAGGCAGCAGCTTTAACCTGAAGCACTGGCTGCTCTATGCTGGGATAGGCCACTAAGTGAGGGCAGCTGCATCTTCAACCCCTTCTTCCAGGGGCAGGACACACAGTCACCCTCTCAGAATATCTTTAGGATCATTTCTCCTCCCACACATTTCCCCAGCTTTATACTTCTACTTACTCCACCATGGGGCAGAAGGCTGGCGCAGGTGCTATTTAAAGGGTTTGTTTCTGCATTTTCAGTAACGCCAGAAGGGCTGCACTGCTGAGTTTTGCATAGTTGTCCTTCCAGGAGGTACCATTTATACCTCCATTCCCTTTGCAGCTGAAATATATGAAACTCATAAGACTGTAACTACTGCTGAAACATCAATGCTCCCAGCAAATGTGGCTAAAATCAGCCAACAGATTCAGGAGTTATTAAGGAAGACCTGGCAGGCAGGAAGGCAGGACAACCTTATAAGAAACAATTGGCTTTTTTCTCCCCAGGAAATAAGCCTTTAAAAATATCTATTTTTCTAACATATGTGTTCGACACTACCCTACTGACTAGAACAAAAGTCCATCCTGCCCTGCCCAGAGTGCTGGGGCTCAGGGAAAGAGCCAGCGAACTTCAGAGGATATTGCCAGACAAAAAAAAAGGTTTTCTTTGATGATTTTTACTGTAAGTAAACAGATCTATAGAAAAATAAGCAAAATACTACCCAGCAGGGTACAAACGGCAAAATGGATGTTTTTCCCTTTTAATTGCATTACCGGCTAATCAGTCCCCAAAATTAACAGACTTGGAATCAAATTGCTACTTTAAATTGGTGATATGGTCTTTCTTCAGCTCTGCAGAACAGGTCTCTTGCCCTCTTTCTGCCTTTGATTTCCTATCTATGCAGAGACTGATTTTACTTTTTTCCTCTCAGAGGACACAATTCTCATGCATACCATGAAATTCTCTTCATGGAAGGTAGCACATCAGAGCAAAATTTTGTTGCTATTAAATTAGGGACTATTTAAGAAGCCTGTRCCATTCTTTTCTCCTTACTGCTCATCTATAGGACAATTCGCTGCCAGCTCCGCTCCCTTTTTTAAATTTATAAATAGGCCTTGGAAGTGCATTGAGCATGATGGGAGTCATCACTCTAATATTGTTAAGCAGAGCCAAGCCAACACGCCGGTAGATTAAAAGCCTTTTTGTCAGCGCAGGGCAGGGATCTGCTGGTGAGTTATCTGCCATCCATTTCGCAGCAAAGATTACAGATAGAAAAGGGCAGCCTGCCAGGGCAGATGGCTCCTGCTCTTTAAAACTGGAAGTGCCCTGTCACCAAGGGTTTGTTTTTCGTCTCCTACTTGCTCTGGATTTTGCATCAGCTCCTGACCTCATTGGAAAGATCTAAAGTCCATGAAAGTGGTTGTGTTACCTGCTTCCCTCCTTCATGTCCACTTTCTTAGTTGCTTTCATTACTGCACAATATAACTTGGCTCAGGTCCATCAGGGGCACCCGAAATGCCCCTGCTTCTTCACTYATTGAGCTACAACTGCTCTGGTCAYGAAGCGGTGGTRTGCACCCATCCACCACCATTTAAAAGTTAAAAAATGGTCTTAACCCATCAGGTGGCAATTGCAGTATGAGACTGATGTSACAACCCTCAGTCTGGTACAGACAGGCTGCTTCAGATGCAGGAAAAGTGAACAGACTCCTCTGAAAAGAGGTTTCCTCTGCTTATGGCAGGGTCTCTCCCCTCCTCTTGTTAGAGGAATATGCCAGCTGGAATTTTGGAGAAATTTTCTTTCTTTTTATTTTTTTTTTTAAATGAAACTATCTCTCTGCTTGGAAACTCAAACCATTTTTTGTAAGCTTGAGATTTCAGCAAACAGTGAGATGGAACTTCCATCACTAAGAAAGAAAAGAGAGAAAAAAGAGCACACACAAGAGCGTGAAAAGGAATGTGTGAAAAAAAGGGCAAAACTCCCCAACTCCTCAATAGTGAAACAAAAATGTCTGCAAGGTGCTAATAACCTGTCACCATAGGCAATGGCATTTCCCACTCACAAAATAACATGGGCTCAAAACCAGACACTTTAATAGTCAGGAAAGGTTGAAGCTGGCATATGACTTACTAGTTCAAAATGCTTATTAAAAATAAGTCACTTTTAAATCTGAGCCCCTGAGGACTCTCATAGGAGAATCAATTACATATAAAAGAGCAAGCTAGYAGGTTACAGACCTTTTAGGAAGGGGCAAGGAGGAAACTCCAGGAATCTGCACCATTAAATCCAATGCTGCTACTTTCTCCTTTCCAGTCTTACTGTGGCAGTACTTGGGTCCTGAGGGAAAAGTTGGGGCACTGTAAGCTTGAGATTTTCAATCTTCCTCCATGAAAAAAATAACTCCAGGAACTAAAATAAACAGTGATAAATGCACTATAGATCAAGAATTGCTTCAGCAGCACAGACCAATTATGTTGCCTGGTTAGATAATCCCAAATTCCTGTCCCTTTAGGAATCTTAACTACATAACCACATTGACAGGAAAACATCCTCTCTGAAGTGCTGCTTTCTGTCCTTGTCCTTTTTTAGCTCTTTCTGCTAAATCTGTACAGTCTAGGGCTCAAATTACCATTTATGATCAGTGAAGAAACAACTGTTGAAATATTCATGATTTTTTTTTCATGCTTTTCATTGTGCAGAAGCAACAGCTGGCACTGAATTTGCATGATGTAACCAAAGAAGATATTTCAAGGGAAGGGTACTTCATACAGTGATAGTTACAAATTTTCATATTTTTAGGTAAATACAGCAAGTTTTTGCCCTTACTTGTGTGGAGTCACACTTTGCTTGAGGAGAGCTAACTGCTCTAAAGATGCGTAAATATGTGATCTGACCATGGGAAATAAGGCAGGGTTAAAACCCTGAGCAAAACGGCATTTAAATTAACAAGCTAAGTTTCCAAAACCCTGTCATAGAAGCTTGCAGAGATCTTTCAAGGCTCATCCAGTAAAGCCCTACTGCATTTTGTTCTTTTCCCTCAAATCTCCCTCTGTCTGAGTCAGCATCAGCAGGAAATTTCACATAGAAGCGTATCAGGTAAAATAGCTACTTCAGCTGCTTTTCAATTACCATTTGCTTTAGGGAGTGCTGAGAGGAATATGGTAAAAGCCATTTTTAAACTATGTTACAGTGAAGTTAGAGATGGATCATGCTTTATGCTCTTGCAGAAACATAAAATTCATGTATGCTTTGACACTGTATATGCAATCATTTCTCATCAGCTTTAGGCCTTCTTCATCTCTTCCTATGCTAAAGAGCTGAACATGCTGGTTTTCCGGGGATACTCCAAAGTTTTTGAATTTAATTAAATGCATCACACTTCTGTTCAGGGAACAGTATTGCTCTCTAAACACCCAAAACTTCCAGTTATGGACATCACAAGACTAAGCAGACTCGGCTCTGAGCCCTTGACGTGGGTCAGATTTTGATACCCACATTCACTTGCGGATACTAAGCGCAGTCCATCACCATGAGCTCAGGTGATAATTTACCTCTAGAAGCTGCTGGTACCCTACTTAACAGGCAGCTTCTTTGGAAACATTGCCTGAACATGACTCCGTCAGCCCAACTTGGTGGCTGGCAAGATGTGCTCTTAAGCACTGCTCTTGGTAGAGCGACAGGTTACCTTGCACCCCTCTCAGTGTGCAGGGCTGGGTATAAAAATGGGCCCCCCACCTCTTTCTAAAACTCGCATAGTTGCTTTGTCATGATAAAGACACACAGGGAATTACAGGGAATTCGTGAAGAGACAAAGGAAAACAAGGGCTGTCATTTCTCGTGCTTACCAAACTTGACAGCACCTCCTTCAATCTGCAGAGTGATCATTTTCAGAACAATGCATTTTAATTGGTGTTCTTACTCTKTTAACATGGTGGAGATTTTTCTTTCCGTATTCTTAATAGTTGGGATGTGTCATTTTTGATTTACAGTTTAATAATCGGTAGAATATTTTTTCAAATGAAAAGTGCCAAGAAGGGTATTTATGTGATATTCTTTTGCCTGGGGCATTAATGAGGTATGATACCACGCAGCAGGCAATACTTATGCTCTATGTAATGATACAAATTGAATGTAAGTAATACAATTACTTGTGGTGCAACACAACTGCTGCACAAATAGGCTTCCTGACAGTAAATATCATTGTTATGATAGGAAGGTACCRCTAATGCCACTAAGCATTACAATCAATTCCTGACAACATCATGAGAACCAAGCTAATACACTGGGAATTATATGCCTTGTGAATGCTTCTGTTTATATAGGACAGGACTTGTTTGTTAATAGAGTAACAAATAATCCTGCTGGAAAAACAGGCAGGCAGGCTGAGTGCGAACCAACCAGAACACATCCAAACACGGCATCTGCCAAGGGAGGACGGGAACTTCTCTGCAGAGGCTGCAAATGTGGGCACGACACCCAAGGTAGGTAAAAGTCACCTTCTGAATGGGCAGATTGAAGCAGAACCTCAGCCCCAGCAATAGAAACAAAACAGAAGCAAAGAGCAGCCTTGCTGGCTGCTCATCCCTGCTGAATTTCCAGCAGTGTGAAAACCAGGAGGGCTCTGGTGTGCAACACGTGGCTGGAGATGGCAGGAGGGGTGGGCTGCCTCCCCTTACGTAAAGCAGACCTCCCTGACGGGAGAAGGCTCAGCAGATCTTGAAAGACCATAAAATGAGAGTCAGCAGACCAGAAAAGCAGAAAACAAATTACTGGGAGAAGCTGCGCAATAAACTGCTGCTGTGCCCTGGAAAGGGAGCACTGGCAACTCTCCTGCGCTAGACTTCAGGGAGACATGGGGCTAACGCAAGTCTTGCCATTTGCTAGCAGAGAAATTGGAGAAATCACTCAAATGAGGCAGGGATTAAACTGGGACAGGGCTCTGGCGAGAGAGCTCAAGGAAATTTAGATTACAATGATGGAGAGGAGGAGAAGATTAAAACTCAAGGCTGAGTGAGTAATGTGCAACAAATGTATTCAAATGAATATCCTCCATCAAGGYGCTTCCAGGGCTCCCGTCCCCTCGCAATCCTTAATGCACTTGCTCTGCTGCAAGGAAGGCAGTGCTGTTATTTCTGTCTTTCACTTGGGGAATGAAAACACAGCGAGATTAAGTATTTTGCTCAAGGTGACCCCAAAAGTCCATTCCAAGACATGGAAATGTCTTGGACATTTCCAGGGCTCAGCATAGTTGGGATCATCACTCCTCTCCGCTCTGTGAAGGCTGTGTATAAATTTGGGAAAGATATTCACTATTCAGGGTTTTTCCCTGGGTCCTAACCAGTTGGCAATCAGTCTGTGGTTAAAACAGGCTTCTGGAGCCTCCTTCCATGCAACATCTGAGCCTGAGCTTGCACAGGTTTGGGGAACAGCACCCATGGCTATTTGAATGTGGCGTAAGCCAGTTTGCCCAAAGCTCCTGAAAATTACACTGCTTTTTTTTTTTTCTCACTGTTACTAGGCAGTCTGCTGGTGCCCAAAAGCTTGCGCTGGGAAATAGAGAAAATGCAGTTTTTCCCTGTGCAGCCAAGGTGCTGGCTGTGTGCCTCCTGCATGCAGCATTGCACTCTTAGGGGACAGCCTGTTCCTGGAGTGCACCCAGGTCTCCCATGGGGGACCACCAACACTCATYCAGTGTGTTGCCAGTGTAGCGTAAAACAGAAATGAAGGATGCAGGAAGCACAGACCAAACTCGGTCTGCTGTAAGGCCAAACCATTTGATTACAGACAGCTTGATCTTCCTGATCCTCCAGGTTGTGGTTGTACCTGGGTCCAGCTCCAAGGAGAAGCAGGAGTCATACCCACATCCTGGAGTCTGGGCAATGGGTGCTTTCTGGTAGCACTAGCTCCTCTCAAACCAAAGATGTCTTGGAATCCAAATCCCGGTGAACAGGTGATTCCTGGGCCTGACCCAGAAAAAGTCAGTCCACATATTAGGAAAAGAGAATCTTACTCCTAGCAGACACCTCCAGCTCCTCACTTTTAGACAGGCTGGAGTGATGGAGTGGTGCAGGCTGAGTGCAGGGTCCCAACTCCTGCAAGAAGGGGTTAAAAAAAATAGTGCTTTTCAATAAAAGCAGAAATCAGGAGTAGCTCGGTGCTCAACGTTTTGTAGACTAGCTCTCAGTGGCTTCCTGCTCAGCCCAACAGTCTCTCTCCTCTGCTCTTCAGAAGCACCTTCCCCTCACCTCTGTGTCCACGGAGCACCAGGCCATCTGCCTCTGCTCCTCTGGTGCTGAGTTTTTGTATTTATGGAATGCAGGTTGAAGCCTTCAAGTGCTCTTCCAGGCCTTGAGGTGCCTCTCCAGGATGTGCTGCACATCTGCGAGAGGGAGAGTCACGTTTGGAGCAGCTACTGGGACCTCCTCAGAGCCCGGCCTGCGGATGGTGGGGACTCCTCGACACAAAATGCAAGCTGATGAACATCTGTGAAGAAAAATAATATGCTCCCAGGGGGAAACATCTTGGTTCTGCAGGCTGTTGACTCATTTGCTAAAGGATTTTTGTTCCCTTTTCTCAGTGYTTCACACAAACCCATTTGCCCCTACTCTACTTTAGATGTAAGGCAGCTTTCTGCACTCTCCCCCCGCCCCCACGTGCTATAAGACTTCCACGTTTTCTGCACACTGCCAAGCTCCCCAGTACTCCTGCTAGGTGTTGAGCTCAGCCAGCAAAATGCAAGGGGGCTGCCTTTAGGAATTCTTCTAAGAGGCATTTTAATCTGCAGCTTGACTTCTTTATGGCCGCTTGTTCCAGACACCTATTACAGTGCAGAGAAGAGTTTTCCTCCACTTCAGTGAGCCATGGATGAGCTCTAATCACTTCACAAAATGGAGCTGCTCAGTGGCTTGTTAATCGCTGCCCCATCACTGACTAGAGCTGCTTTACCATCACTGTTACCCACGCTTACCCTCATGCCCCTGAGGAACAACAACTTGTGGTACCTTCATTGCACAGGGATGGAGATCGCTACAGGTAAGGTAGGGCTCCCCTTACCTTTGCCATCAGTATGAGTGTCCATATAAGCATGCTAGCAACTAATTTATATGGGCATGATTTACATGCTTAATTAGGTTGGCTTTTAATTGCAGGATTCACAAGGCAGAATATTCCCCYACGAAGTACTACACCAAGAGCCTGTTTGATTAACGACAGAAAGGAGCACATCCAGCAGCATAAAACTGAGCTACCAGAAAGTCAGTACATATTAAAGGATTTGAGGGACTTCTTTTTTTCCTCCCCCATAACAGAMCATGTTGTAAGAACAGCAGGGAAGGTAAAAATTCCGAATTCAGCACTATTTATGATTTTTTTTCTTGGTGCTCAGCTGCAAATGAATCTTGTGGGTCTAAAGAATAAATAAATAAATCAGAGTCTGTAAACTTCTTGTCTTGGTATTGAGCCTTGGAAAAGGGGCAACCTAACTGCAGGCAAGGGCTCTCTGTCTAAACATCAGCACGCTCTTCCAGTTGTCCCAGGAGCTGGCTCTGCTTGGAGAATTTAAGATGAAGCCCATGCTGTTTGCAGCAGCTCCCTCAAAGACACAGAATCACAAAAAAAATGAAGAAAGTCTGCGTGGCATTTTAGGGAGAAACCGTATGTCAGAGCACCATCTATTGGCTGCACTCTCGCTCATTTCTGATGGGACCAAAGCTCCACTGTGTAGTCACACAAGGGATAGGCCTGGCCTCTGAAGCCTGCTCTGCACCCACAGGCTGGCAGCAGCCAGGAAGAAAATGAAATAACCCAGCAGCGTCCCGAGTTATCCCAGACCCGGAGTTTGCCTGCCCTGCATGCCCTCTAGACCAGYCTACTAGTTGCTTCAATAAAGTATATTTCATATATCCTCTTTTCCTAAGAGAATAATCTGAGCAGCCCAAGCTAATTAATTCCAGGCAAGGATTTGGGAGCACGTAGGGTGTTTGGCCACTACTCCCATCTAATCTATCGTTTTAAGAACAAAGCCCTATAAATACACAGCAATTGAGAACCTGACTTTCCAATTAAGGATTTGACATGTTTCTATGCCTTTAAGTGACAATATTTGTCAGGCTGTTTGTTCAGAGCATTGTCTGCATGTGCAGTTACACAGAAATTGGTTTAATTAAGGTTAATTGGTGCATAATTAGAGCTGCTGCCAACACAAAAGAACCGCTGCAGACCAGGGAGAGAGTCAATCRCTATCCAGCTCCAAAGGACAAATAGCACAAAGTGGAGATCACAGCTGAGCAGTAAAAATCTAAATTGCTTCATATTTTAGGGCTGATTTTGTAGAACAACATATTTGGCCACTTGGCAGCATTTGCCCTAAGGCCTGTTGTCCTGTCCCATTCAATGAGGCATTTCTGGCAGTGAAGAAATGCTCATGCTGGCAGGTCTTTACGGCCAGGTATTCCCCTGGGCCAGTGTGGGTCTAACACAGTGCGGGCTGAACGGGATGCAATCCAGGGGGAAGAAAGATTTCCTCCAAAGAGGGAGTGATTATTGCGCAATAAAGCCACTGGGGGCAGCTGGTCTGGCGTGACCACAGTGGCTGGCCAGGTGATGGCAAGAACATTTTGAAGGACAAGTGTGGAGCGGTTCTGGCCACAGCCCCGCACAAGCAGCGCTCCAGCAGCCTTGTATCTGGAGGAAGAGATCCAGCGGGATGAGCATCCCTGGGCACTGCTTGTTTCCACACTAAACCTTCCTCCTGGGGGCACCTCATTGCCCAGCTCCACCTGCTGCTTCCCAGCCCAAGCTCCAGTTCCACCAGTCCAAAGGCACCATGAGCCAAGCCACCAGCCTCTCTCCTCCAAGGGGATGGTCCCACCACATTGTGTGCAGTCCAATCTGCTGTGCTCCTGAGAAGGAATTTCTAGATGACAAATGGGCTTGAGGATGAGCTGCCAAGTATGAAGAAAAACAAGAACGGGTGTGATGGCCACAGTTTACAAGAGCAAACAGAGTGAAAATAGGGTGAAAATCAGGCTAGCCAGGAGTTAGGGTCTGACTGCAATGGTCCTACACACATGCGTGCTCTGTTGGAAGAACTGAAAAGCAAACTAGGTGGAAGAAGGGGACAGTGTAGTGCACAGAAGCAGCTACTTTCTCCAAGATACCATTTTAGCACCAACCACCACCAGCAATAATTCAGAGCCTGCACCTGCTGAGGGGAACAGGATTCTGGGTCTCCTCCACAAAAAAAAAAAAAAAAAAAAAAA
>NW_020456232.1:2323066-2373287 GCF_003342845.1 Nothoprocta perdicaria | reverse complement strand
AGCACCAACCACCACCAGCAATAATTCAGAGCCTGACACGTCTGAACTCCAGTGGATTCTGGGTCTCCTCCACAAAAAAAAAAAAAAAAAAAAAAAAAAGCAAGGATCTACCCAAAAGGCAATTTCTTCTTCTGTTCCCCTCAGCCAAAGAATTTATCTGAGAAAAACTCTCCAAAACTCCACTATAAAATATTAAAAAAAAAGCCTTCCACCCCTAGCACATGCAAATTCCTGACTGTAACCATGGTGCAAAGGGAACCGGCAGCTCTCCATCTCCGTATGCACACGCTCCTCAGTCGGCAGCGAAACAGTCAGGAAGACAGTATCTGGGAGGAAAAAATCTGTTCTTGGCACAACTTCTCCATATGTCACCCTGCCAACAGCAACTCCCAAGACTCAGGGCAGTTTTAGGGGAGAGCAGTATACGCAGCTGCAGCAGGCACTATTGGAAGTATGTTATGCTCTTACCATTTTTGGGGGGGAAAAAAAGCAAATAATTTGCTGCAGAAAGCTCCTGAGAGCTCTACTAATTAGTGCATCTTCCCATGTGAACCTCTCAGGTGCCTCGAGTCCTGAGCAAACCCAGAACCATTTCCAGAGCAGYCTGCGGAGCGGTCGGCACTACAGCTTCGAGCACCATCAATTATGAATTACAAGAGGGGCCAGGAGGTGGCGGGGGGAGAGGATCACCCGTCTGAGACAGAGCCACATTACGTGGGTTGCTAAGCTGCAGGGAACGATTACGGAGCAGGCATCGGAGCGGGAAGAGCAGTGAAATCACTGTGMGATGGAAACCAGAGGGATCAGCGCGGAGCAGGAAAAACAGCTTCGCTCCAGCTGTACGTAGCACAGAAGAAAWGTAAATAAGCAGATATTCCTTCATCCTTGAATAAGTAGAGTAACCATATATATTTTTTTTAATGCCACAGGTTTATGTTGACTGTAGAGTTASAGCCACCAAAAAGCACTGCAGGACAATGATGCACCATGTCATTCAGCACGARCCATGGGGAGCATAGGGCTGGTGGAGGGTTTATCAGCCCACAGAGGGGCCGTCCCCCGGAATGCCAGCCTGTCCCAAGCAGATTCCCAACAGCCCAACAGGCAGACAATAACAGCCTGCAAGGGAATTTCTAAATATAACTCCACTGACTGCTGCTCAGTACTAATTGCTTTTTGCATAAAGTTGCTCCAAGCTTATACTAAAATAATCTGATGTATTTTCCAAAATAAGTCAAATAAACATAATTCAAGATGTAGAAAGAGCTCATTGTCCATTTATTCTTCACTAGTCACAGTAGCATTGCTGTGCTATCAACCCAGGAGGTTACTTGAGTTATTCTGCCCATTAGGTACTTTTACTCTGTTAACATGATGAACTTTGTGTCATCACTTATGYGGATATTAAAAAGAGAGGGTAGAATGGTTATTACAACTTGTGTAGTGAAATACTTGTTAGGCCACAACTTGGATACCAGATAAAAGTCACTTATTAAAGGGAAATTGCACTCATCTCTGTTCAGTCAAAGCAGGAGAAGGAAAAGCAAGCAGGAAAAGGGGATGGTGGAAGGGGACGTGGTGGCACACATTGGCAGTGGCACTCGGCTTTCACCAAGGGACATGACAAGTGTGTTGAGTCTGGAAAGCCCAGCAAGACCCACAACCAAAAGCATCACAGTAGCTTTCTCTTCCGCAGAGACCCCAGTGTTTGTGAAAATCCCCTCTGCTACCTGCAGGGGATGGGGATGGTAACGACACTGGCAGCTTGGTGCATCCAGAGGGGCCATCTGGGCTGAGGGAGCCCCAAGCTCCAGTTCCAAACAAAAAATAAAGATCACACACACCAACACAGACCCCCCGCCCCAGAAACCAAATGTACTTCTACAAAATCCCCCCTCCCAGAACTTGAAGGCATTTCTGCTGAAGGGGTCCTGTTTCAGAAATAAGGCTCCCTGTCCCTGGCCATAAGAGGACATAGCCATAAATGTTCCTGAATACCATGAATGTTGCTGCACCAGCTTTGTACCCGTAAGCAAATTTGCTCCTGTGTAATTTGCACTTCATTTCACATTAATGCAGTAATTGGGTTTTTTTTGAAATTATTTTTATTGGTGATTGCATTAGCAGTTTGGGGTGCTTCTAGATTGCTTCAATAAGCATTTAAGAAGTAAGACTTTAAGTAGGGCATTAAGTAATAGGAAGAATAAAGCAGAGTAAGTGGAAGGATTTTGGCTTCAGTTTTGAGCAAAACTGCAAATGGAAGCAGGTTGGTTATCACACATACAGTGCCATTATCTGCTGCTGACCATGCAAAAATCAAGCAGATTTTGATTACATACAGCTCTCGGGATAGCCAAGACACTTTACAAATAGGGGATGCAGAAAGCAGTGACAGGCTGTCTAATGCAGGGGTGATTTATGTGCTCACTGCAGCAGCTAAGAATGAGGACTCGTCTGAAAAGCCCAACAAAAACCCACATTTTGGCCCTTGTCTGCTCCTGCATTCTCCAAAACAAAAACACATACACACACACGCACATTGGTATGTACTCCACAGTACAGGTTTGTTTCCCCACGTTACACRGTGCTTTTATGTAACTGTCACAAGGATGCACAGAAATACATTTGGACAAAGTTTACACTATACAAATCTCTGCTTTCGAATGGCACCAAACCTTGGGCTTTATTTTCACAACTATTCACATGGCTACTTATTGTTGAGTTGCACAACTCGGAGCATTCAGTGTGTTTTTAATCGTTACCATGCATCTCACCAGGCAGAAAAGTGGGATCCCCGTCACCCAATTCTTCTTGCACGCTCAGTTCTGTCTAGCTAAGGTGGTTCAGGTCTGTGACACAGAAATCTGCCATGGAAGTAGCCGTACGCCCAACATCTGGACCCAGAGCTGCAATGCTAACACGTTAATTCCCCAGATTTGGGGGTCTCTGAACCTGTGAGGCTTGTTTCCCTTCTGCTCGTTTCTCCAGCTCCAGGCTTGCACTTGACTGCCCAGTGCCAGAAGTGACCTGACACACACCTCACTCTGACTCTCCTGGGAATTGTCTGCTTTCATTTAATCCTCATCCAGCCACGCTCTCTAGGGAAGAGGATGCTTTTCCCAAGCCAAGCACTGACAAACCAAATTAAAGCTCCATTTATCTGAAAAGAGGCACCGTAAGTCGATTTCTGGGCTCAGAGGGCCCTACGTCTGCAGACAGCTTGATAAATGAAAACTTTATTTTGATGGATCTTAGCCCACAGGGGGATTCACCCCACGGTTACCATTCAGGCGCTGCTCACACAAGGGCTTTGCCTTACTCAGCAGYGCCAAAAGGGATCAGCTGGGGCCAACAGACTGTCTCCGAATGCCTCTGGTGTACCTGGAGTCCTGCAGCAACCTCAAAAGGGAGATGGAGTGAAATGCTATATAGGTGACAGTCAGCAACAGACTTCATTAATGCTTGATTAAGACAGACAGARGACAATCTCGTTTGGCTAATTTGCTCCCCAGAACTTGTTCCTGTGCTTTTCCAAAGCAAGTAGGACAGATAACAGCAAAGCTAGTGTGGTGCAGCTCGCTCCATTTGCCAGGTGAAGCTCCCACTGTCACAGCCGGGATCAGGGACCAGCTCCCCAGGAATGCTGTCCTTACAGGCAGAGAAGGCAGYTGATGTGCTGCCAGAAGGCATCTGTTATGGAGGATATTGCTGAAAAGCAGCTCTGCCCAGCCAGCCTGCTCTGGAATGGGCAGGTCATAGCATGGGAACAGCACCAGGACGTGACTGCCACGTGTGACCACTTGCCTGCACATCTCTAGTGAGATGTGGAGCAGGCAGCTGCAATGCAGAGTGAGACAGAGCATCTTTCATTGGCCATGGGAAGCATAAGCATCTCCCACCCTCTCCAAAACTGAGGATTTTCTTCTTACCRCTTGCACTATCTATGGGCAGTAGACATAGACCTGGGGTTAGAGATCTGCTTCCTTTACAGGTTGGGCATTTACTATGCCCGCTTTTACCTCTGAGAATTAATATTTGGGATCACTYACATGTCATGCCAATGATTGCCGAATGACTTTATGGATTCAAAACTCAGATTTTTTTTTTCCCCCTCTTATCCTCYGGCTGCCTAGACACTAAAGCTTTGGTTTAGAGCAGAGCCCAGAATAGCAGAGTCCAAATCTTGGCAGAAACCCCTGGGCACCGCTATAGAGAAATTTGTACTGTATATTGACACATAAATTGTGCGCACACTTTATTTTAAAGACAAAAGATAAACTAAAGATGATCCAGGGGAAAAAAAAAAAAAAAAAAAAGAAAGAAAAAAGAAAAGAAAACAAATCGGTGGCAGGGAGTCTGGATATATTTGCATGCAAATGGCATCATTTACACATAGGAGCCCACCCCAGAGCAGACACGGTCGCACATGGGGAGGCGAGCCCTTCTTTCAGAAACAGCAGGCAATGCCGGGTATTGAGTCCTAAGAAAACACTGTGCTTCCCAAATCACTTCCACGTGTTGGGAATAAAGCAGAGGGCAGATCACTTGCTGCAGCTTCTTTCCAAGGATTACGTAAGAGAGCAACAATAATAAAGATGTCTAAGGAGGGAACATTTGTTCCCACACTATGAGCAACAGCATCCAAGCTTGTAAGACCAGGTGCAGCTGCATCGCTTGGGGAAATGGCCACGGAAGTACAGAGGAGCCATGGACTTCACCTTCCTTGACAAAAATCACAATGATCTGCTTTGGTTTTGTCACAAAAGGAAAATACACACAAATAAACCAAAATGAGGATCATGGAGTTATTGCCAAGTCTGGAGCTACCCTTCGCCCCTGCACAGTTTCCTCATCTCTAGCCTGTCTAGGGAAGCAAAGTGCTGAGCAGATGCGTCCAGGAAAAAAAAACAGCTCTTAGCTGTGTAATTATGAACAGTCAACATATCTGCACCAATGTCAACTCTGTTTCGATTATTACCTGGTTCCTGCTGTACACGTCAAGAGGTTCAAACAATGCCAAGACACCAGGTTAGTTCTGGAAGCTGCCTAGACACACGCTGGGTAGAGGATATTTTATATATCTCCATCCTGCCTGGGGAATAGGGGAAGATACAGCGCAAGATCAGTTAGCAGTACAGCTTCTTATGCTAGTCCTCATCCTTATATATTTTTCCCTGAGTAAAATCTTATGGTTGGCCAATTTTTATATATATATATATATATATATATATTTTTTTAGCTATCCCCCCAAGTTCACTGACCCAGATTCTCCCCAATGAACCAAGATTTGCTGTCTGCTTACCTAGGCACTCTTCTGCCTACAGGCTTTTAGGGACACACCAGTGAAGCCAGCAGGGCACTCTGAGGAGGAGCTCGGCCACATCTTTCTCAAGGAGGTTCTTCCTCGCCAGGCAAGAATCAAGTTCACATCATTCTTTGGCCCCACTTTTAACCTCAGTTCCAAATTCCCAACCCCAAGCTGGGATCCTGAGCTAACTGCCCTCAAGGGAGACAACAACTCCTGCTCCAGTTCTGCCACAACCAGTAGAGATAACCTGTAACAGCATCCAACCAAACCTACCATGTCAACAGCTCAGGAGGAGGCCAAAAAGAGCGAACCAGCTGGCCGAGAGCGGGACACACTTTTGCTGGTACCAGCTCTTGTGATTGCAAGACAAACCGATAATAGCAACAAGCAGAGATGCTGCGGATGGCACATTGCTGAAGGATAATATTCTCAATATCCTTCTATTGATAATCTCATGCTTTCATCTGAGAACCGCAGAGCATTTTATGCACAGAAGTGAGATTTCAAAACACTCCTGACTGCAATCAAGTATTATTAACCCAGTTTCCAAAGCCCTAGTTCCTGTCAGCCAAGCAATTTTTCCCCCAACACTTTTTCCACATATTCCATCAGATCAATTATGCCTCATTAGTGAGTCTCTAAACTTCCATTGCAAACGCACCATGACAGTGGAGAAAACACATCTGATTCTGTTACTTTCTTTAAAGAGCCTCTGTCATCTATTACTGTGTTATGGGTAAAAGCTTTCTCCAACACGGCTGTTGTGTAATTTGAAGCCAATGGTTTTGTTTTCAACTGAATCATCAATCTCATGAGAGATTTTAGTTTGGAACTAAAGATTGCACTAAACTAAAGGGAAAATGAAATTTGCTCCTCTCTGAAGCAAGGTACGTTCTGCCCACGCATGTTCACCCACAGGACCCAAATGAAAATGCCGCCCAGGGGAGATGGGAGCTCTTGTGACCAAGAGCAGCTCCCAGGCAGGGCACGGAGCACCCGGCAGGAACCCTGCGAGACTCAAGGGCTCTGTGCTGTGTTTGACCCAATGGACAGGGACCGATTCCTGTTCKGTGGGCATTGAGGCCTCCTGAGGGAACCAGAACTACGCAAATAAACAGTTCTGAAGTTTCCTGAATGAAACAAATAAGAAAAAARRAAAAARRAAAAAAGTTGCTTTGAATTAGCTCAAATGAAACAAAAAGAGCCAGGTGTTTTTTTGTACGTTTTACCACATTTTTCTTCAAAAAAAAAAGGGGGGGGTGGGGAAAAGCAATGTTTGAACAAAAACCTCTGTTTAACCCAAAATAGATGGCTTCAACGGGAACAGGCTGAAACATTGTGCCCTGAAAACGTCAGAAAAGGACATTTCAACTTTTCCAAGGGTGTTTACACCCCTTTAAAACAACTCGAGAACTTAGACGTCAATTCATGACTGCTATCAGTGTACACCAAATGGTGCTTTTCTGTTTAAGAATAACAATTTCAATGAGATCTTCCCCCCCTGCCCCAGAGTGCCTCAATCACCAGGTACCTTCTAGCACCAGACATTTTCCCACTGCTTCCTAGCAGCAGGGATTCATTTCCAGCTGCTAGGAAGCAGCGTTAAATTCATTTCCCCTCTCCCACCGCCTGCCTTGTGCATCAGGACAGGGTCTGTAGAGCAGCTGCCAGCAGGACACCTTATTCTTCTCCCTTAGGCGTTACGATATTTAGCATGATTAACAGCGCTGAAAAAGGAGGACAGTTGTTACTGCGGCATTCCTAAGAGTACAGAAAAAAATCCRTCTACTTAATAGAGCTAAACACATCCTCTGGAAACCAAACTGCCATGCCCTTTTCAGACAGTTGTCTTTCCTCCTTTCTACCTATTTATTGAAAAGTGCCCAGATGCCACAAATGATGAATACTGATCCTTTTGCTTCACTCCCACACTTTTAACTGTTCTTTCGCTACAGTTGCCTAATTAACAGCTTCTGGCTATGCATGGAAAAAAAAAAAAGGCTCTGATGTTAATTATGGGTATTATAATGCTGGGATAAAAGAAGAATGTTAAAAAAAATGCACACAACCACAACAGAAGTACAGCTAAAGAGCAGCACTACTTTAGTTACCTAAACACYGTACAAGTGTCCTGGTTTAAATCCAGAACTATCAGATTTCATCAACAYTCCTGCAAGGAGCAGCGCAGAAAATGTTCTGCAAGCTGCAAGGCTGTATCAGGGCACTCACSCCTGAAGCTTCAAGCTGCATAAGAGGAGAAGGCAGCTGCAGTGAACCAGCTGAGCCACATCCTTGCGCAAGCTGGGCTCTTGCAGCTCAATGCCTACACAAACAGTTTCACACGAGCAAAATCACTATGTGACATAATTTTTGAGAGATCACCCACACCAGAGACAAGGGACTTGGAAGCACAGGTTTAGAAGGTGATCCCTAAGCATGATCTTATGCATGTGAGCACTCACTAGTCTGCTTAGGCAATCTTCGAAGCTCAGCACTGTTTGTTCTGGCTTCCACAGGGTGCTCTCCCCTGCCCCTTTCACCAAGTCACCTGCTGGAGTCTGCATGGGAACAGCTGGCACAACACAAGGCAGCTCTCAGGTTYCTCCCATCTAAAGCTCAGGCCAGGAAGCAGTACTCCCATTTTCCTTCCTGCTGTCAGCAAGAAGTCTTTATAAAAACAACAACCAATCCTTAAGTCAGAAGGATGATGTTTCCTTGAACCACTCTAATTAAAATGTAACCATCTGTACATCACAGTTCCACCATGCATGCCATAAAAGCAGCCCTCACTGGTGTCTGCCATATAAACATGGAAGTCATACTGGAATTTGCCAAATATTTCTTGAAAAACTTCCATCTCTTGATAATAYCATGGGGCACACAACAGCCACAACCAGGTGATGATTACTTAGKGATGGTATGACATTTACTGCTTACTGCGGTGGAATTAAACAGCAGTTGCTTTGCTCATTTTCTCAATACATGACATGTTTAAAACCGAGCTGTGCGTGTTCTGCACCATTACGTCCTCCAAGTCCCGGCAACATCTGGGATCCAACAAGAAGCTGAATCAGCATTTCATGGCCCAGGACTCTCAGCTGGCTAGCAATATATCAGTACTGCTCAGAAGGCTTTTAAAAGGGGAAGTTTCACAGCAATAATTAGTTCCAGTTACTAAGTGCTTTCTGAAATCAGAGTCCATGAAGGTTCACCTTGAAAGCAATGTGAACCATTTCTGAGAATCCAGATTAAAAAAAATCAGAGTCCAAACTATTTTCTTTTTTTTTTTTTTTGAGAAAGGAATTCAAGGTAAAATATAGATAAAATGGAAGTACATTTCTCATCTCATTTGAATCGGGGAAGAACTCGCTCACCCTGCTYAACCTTCCTCCCTCCTTGATTTGAGGTTAAGCTCGTGCTAGCAGTTAGAGAGGGGAAAGAGATCACCAAGGCCAAGCTGCAAGGCAATGTCTCTAGCAAACAGACACACCTGAACCCGTGGTTTCCACATTTAGCTGCTTACAGAGCTGCTCTCTTCCGTGAGGCGAGTTGCTGCTGGCTGCTGCTGTTGCACACAGTTAGGAGATTAGAGTAGCTGAACATGGGCCTTGGTGTTTCCAGACRCATGTCTAGCAGTCTGGGGCTGTTTTCTTCAAATAGTTGTGGCTTGGAGCCCCACACCATGCTGTTATCTGGGTTAAGACTTTTGTCAGCATGTAGCCATTAGCCAGTTCTGATGAAAACATATAAAAAAAAGGATTTTCTCAGTAAAGTTGATGAGAAATTAAACCCTATCGTATTCAAAGAGGACTGACATCTTGTTCCAGGCATGCATGCATAGGGCTGAATTGGAATGCAACTTTATTTGCTTTAACCAAACTATCTTTATAGGGAGAAACATAATTCACAAAGAAGAATACAGAGCAGGCTGCTCCAAGAAACCATAAAACCAGACATTTGGCAAACACTTATCTGAACAGCTTTTCCTCATGATGTTTCCATTACTGTTTCTGGTTAGGCAAGAAATACCACAAGACAGCATGTTCTCTGGGAAAACCTGGAAGACCTAGCCCATATGTCAACTGCAATCATATAGACATAGGGCTACCTGCYATTTTGCAAGTGTCGATGCTTTTCCAATGTTGCTGGTTTGGTTGCTGTCTGGCATTTTGAAAGAAAGATGGACAACAACCCATTTACTCTAGAAAAGAAGCAATTGCAGCAAAAGCAGAGATACCACATTAATTTCAATTTTAATTTAAAATTAAGTTTTAAATAACAAATCTTTTTAAAAAAGAATTTTTTTTTTGAAATTCATTCTGCTTTGAAATTCATTGTCACTTTCCAATGCTACTTCCATCTGACAGGAGGAGCAGTGGCACAGGAATGTGTGACTACACTTACACCACMCCCCCATTAATTTTTTGTATCCTCACATGCATGAGGACAAACATAGCCCAACATACTTGAACTTCAGTGAAGATCTGCTTAACACAACAAGTGAAACACCCCTCTTTTTTGTGTGCTGCAATCTGAGAGCCGTGATGGCTGTAAGTACCTGCCAGGGTTCCTGAGCCATTCCTCAGTGCCCAGGCAGCCTGGGTGCGTTTCATCCTCACCTCTTCCACGAGCACAGTCTGATGCTGCTAGACCTGAGCACAGTGGGTTGRAACTGCCTTTCACAGCAAGTTGGAGCAAACATAGATGCTGCTTTTCTGCACCATTTGGGTGACAGCCTGCGCTAATGTCTTTTAGTGCAGTTTATCCTCATGATACCTGGGCACCTGCATTTCATATCAAGCATTCAGAACCTCATTCAATAAGGTCTGGTGAAAAAATCAGAATAGATTTTTTTCTTTCCAATAGTTTGTGGAATTGAAAGATATTGCCCTTTCAAAAACACTATTTGACTGCTGGTATTTTATTTCCCGCCCCACACACCACCTTTTACTCCTCTGTTCCTGTGCTTACATGGAAAAAGGTTGGGGGGATGAAGGGAGGAGGAAGGAGTATGGAACAGAGAGATTCAAAGTCTATTCCTCCAGCAATTTACAAACAGACATTTAAGAAGACTGATTAAACAAAACTTTTTTTTTTTTTTTTGTCTTTTTAACTTAATACACTTTTCAAAAAGTTTGGCAGGCTAAACCCAGCAAGTCCAGCTGCACCTAAAAATCTTTCAATCCCTTTCACTTCCTACAGAGAACTGCAGCAGCAACTCAAGGTTGCTTGACGCAAGTCCTTTAGTTATTGCTTGCTGTTGTTGCAAAGTATAAAGAACAGAAGACCCAGACGGAGACCTTTTCCCCCCTCCCCTTAATAACTGTATTATGTTGTCATTCAGCCTCACAGCAGGGATGCTAAACTCGGCTTTGAATTACTCGCATGTCACTCGCTCACTTACCACACGCTGCTTTCTGAAGGAAAAAGAGCCCCCCCAAAACCCATCAAAGTGTGTGTTTCTTTTGATGTGGGCAGCACTTCCAGGCCTGTATTTTAGTGACAGATTAAGTCATTTGTACATTGAACTCTGGCACAAGTATTAATACCTTGGTGCTTATTTTCTATACGCTTRTTCACTTGCGTTGCCACCAACGCTGTTGACAATATCAGCACATCACAATGCATTAGTGAGCCACAGTAGAATCACTATTTCTGCCTTTCCCTCTCCATTCACTGCAAAATATCTTCCCAAACCRTTGGGAAACATCTGCATCCTGACTTTGCTCTGTTTGCAAAGCCACTTGCAGTGTGGACAAAGCGCACTCAAGAGCATATTCACCCATCACTAGGTTGAAGATGCACCTGTAAGTCAATAGTGAGGTATAGGTATAAAAACGTCCTGAAAATCAAAACCCAGGCACTCCACCCAAGCACAGCCTGTTACAGAGCTGCATCCACCCGAGCAGGACAGCTCGGGGCTGCCTTGCCAAGGTAAAAGGAAACAGGACAAGYGTCTCCAATGCACTGTTCACTCCAAGGAAAGCGACATGTTTTTTACACATCAGCATCTACACTGCAGCTCCTAGGGGTTCAAGAGTGGTTTCCACTATTTTTTCTTCTGGGCCTTTGTATTATGCATTCTCCAGAGATGATGTTAAAAATATYGCACTTTTGAAGCATCCATGGAGACTACGTGCAGACAAGCTGATGACCACAAAAGCATACGTGCACATTTTGCCTAATGTGCACAGGCACAAGCGTTGTTTTTTTCTCCACATCCACAAAGACTTGCTGCTCCAGAGCTTAACTTTGGGTGATTCAGACAAATCCCAAATCTCCATGTGGAATTCAGTCAAACTGCTCAATTTCACCTTTTACATCAAAAGCATACATAATTATGAAGATAAAGGTATACACAAACCCAGATAAAAGGATAATGAACTTGAAACTACTTTGAAATAACTCTGCTTTACTTGGATCTGTTTGGCAACTGCCTTTTTAACAAGTTCATTGCAAAAAAAAAAAAAAAGTGACAAAAGAAAGTCACCAGCTTCTTCTAAATCAATTCTTGTATTTCCTACATTTAGAAATGTTCTAAGTTTGCTACAAAAGGCAATAGCACATCAACAGAGAAGGAGCAGTCTCAGACCCCACAGGAATGGGGATAACCTTGGTGCAGCCAAGGAGAGATCTTGGGGGCAAATTGCTTCGCCTCTCCACATGTCACTTTTCCATACCATAAAAAAAAGTTAGCAAGACCAGGGTGCTTTTTTGAAGCACTGCATCAGATCTACAATTTAAGGATTAAGGACAAAATAAAGCAACTTTTGCTGGCCCTTCTGTATACTTCAGCTTATAAGGCAAGTATTTTGCTGACCTGAGGCTGATGTGATTTCCCTTGCATCAAATACAGACTTCTTAAGCAAGTGTTTTGTAAAACATCTGGCTATAGGGGAAGAGAGGGATGCACAGACTCATGGTTTTTTGCATGTTGCAATGAGATTTTACCAGAATTTGGCAAATTTAGGGAGGGAAAACAGTCTTTTACTAGGCCTGCACTAGTCTTTACCATAGGTAGGCATCTCCTTAATATATAAATTGCACCTGGAAATAAAGCTTCTGCTTCTTTCCAAAGCAGTGACCCTTATGTTGGGTTTACTGGCTTAAGTACGGCCTGTAAAGGAGCAGACTCCCCAAGAAAACTCCTGGCAGCTCCTACTGCCAGCTGCCCTGCAGCTCTCCCAGAGGGAGCCAAAAACAAGTCATGTAGAGCCATAGATAGGAAGACACAGAAATATAAATAYATTAGAATATAGAATTCTACTTATAAAAATATATAGAACATAGAATTATAATATAAATAAAAAAATAATTAAAACAAAAGGCTGCAAGGCTGCAGTGCCCAGGGATGCCAAGACTGAAGCAGGAAGAAGATGAGACCCCACCACTGAGACCCCAGAGCTGTGCAGCCCAGGTGGCCAGGACAGTGGTGCAGGGATTCACATGGAAAGCTTGTGGCATCTGCTCTGCTGTAGGAAATGAGGAGCACATTTAGTCAACCTGTGTGCATGTTCCTCTCTCATGAGCAAGCCAAGCACTTACTTGACCTCTAACTCTCTTGCTCCTCAGCTACCCAGGGCACCTTGCCTTTTGGTGTGTAACCTCTTCAGTTTAGCCTCATAGCACTGAGCCTGGCTAGGACACAGTCTGCATCACACCAGGGACAACCAAAGAAACAAATACCCAACAGCAACAGTACCTGCCAAACAAGCAAACACCCAACAGCATCTGCCAAGAGCTCCTCAAGGAACCACAGGAGATCACTYCCAAGCAGGTAAAGCCTCATGTTACAATGCCTCTCTGATATAAGCTCCCCAGGTGGCTTTGGCAATTGGGTTCATCCCCACGCCTTAGTTTCCCCAGCTGTGAACAGATATAATGGATCTCCACCATGCAGGAAAGGGGAGAAGGGGCTCAGCTGCATAGATTGTCTCTCTACTGTTCAGAGAGACAACCTAGGAAGAAGCAACCCCCCTATATTTTAATAGGAGAAGGATCCTTCTACTTCACCTGCCCCAGCTGCTGCAGCCCAGGCTCCAAGCCCAACCATGTGGGTTTCAGCACGGTCTTTTTGCCACTGGGTAACACGTTGAGTTATAGCTCCAAAAAGGCAAAGGTCCTGGGGAGCAGAGTGCCACAAACTCACATTTTCTCTTTTAAAACATGAAAGAAAATGACTTGGAAAATGCCTTCTGTAAATGGACTAGATGTACTAATGCATTTGGTATATGGTGAACGAGAATGGCTAAAATTGAAGGCCTGTCAGCTTTCTCATTATAAGCCATATAGTTAGAGCTTGATTTCTCAGCTGCAAATAGCTGTAGACTGGAATTTGGCAACATGATCTCGGACAAAAAGTGCATTTGTATTTTCTGAGCCCTTTTTCTGGGCCCATTTTTGTAATATGAATAAGTTAAAAACAGCAGCGTGCTGTTAGGGATGCTTTTCCTGTCCTTATGTAACCGAGAAGAGCCGACAGCCCATATTTAAAGGTGAACTGCATTGGTATTGCAGTTTTGTACCTGACCCCTCAATGATTTAACATAGCTTTAGTAGTGAGAAAATAGAGCTGTGGGCTAAGGCTTTGCTGTCAAAAAAAAAAAAAAAAGGCAATAAATCCCTTCCCTAAGCAATATATAAACACACAGGCCAGATATGGCATTTTCGCTGTGATTTTACAGAGCTGTCTGTGTTAAATTGACAACCTGCTCCATAGAAATACGTGCCTGCAGCTCAGCTGTCTGTCTGTCCATGTCACTAAACTCAGCTGAGGGACCCCCAGCAGCAGCAGCACTGGCAAAAATCTGACGTGCAAAATTGCACGTGGGAGATAAATGTGCAAAAAAAAAAGGTTTATGTCACACAGCACTAAGGCAAACCACATTACTAACTTGCTATGGCTCTTACCCTAGTCTGTCTCTGTCCTCYAGTGGAAAACTTCTCTCTAAAATTTGGATGTAGGCCTGGCTCTGCACATCACTGCTAGCTTGTGTGTGCTCCTTTTTTTTTTTTTTTTTTCCCCTCCTTCCTCCCCATTTACTGATGATTCTGCGATGCTTTTTCTCCCACGGAGCCTGTTTTCCAGTCACTACTGCTATGAACAACCAGGGAAGCAGGGCTCCCAGGGACCAGATACAACTGCATGTGCTGGCAGCTTTGCACAGTGCTTCAGAGGGATAAATCACCCAGGCTCTGACATAAATTTAACATCTCAAACTTCCAGTCTGGCTACAGAGAGTTGGAATTTGGTAAAAGGGAATTTTTTTCTCTAGGCTGTGGGTGGAAATGAATACATCAGTATGTTCAGGCTGGTCAGAAAGCTGTGATTTGAGGATGTTCTTCACGCTCAGTGCTAAAAAACAAAAGAAGACGTCACAGAAAATGGGGAAATTTGAAGATCTTTGGTTTTTTTCCTGACAATTTCTTTGATCTTCTTCCAGGAGGTGTGGTGGATTGTTCTGCCCAAATTTGTATTTGCTGGGGACTGGAATCACTTTCATGAGCCCATTCTGAGATCTAAAGGCCTGTCCCCAGCAGCAGACCCACAGCTGGTGTGGGTTTTCTCAAGGAAGTTCACTTTGATGTTAAACACCTGATTTTGAACTGGGGATCCCCTTGAGAGCTTTCTCAATTGGGAAAGCCCATATTAATCTCTGATACACAATCCAACGACCCTTGCTTTTCTGCATTTCCCCCTTATATACTATAAAACTGTATTAAAGATGAATGGAACTTTTCAGGCTGATATTTTATCCCTTCAGAAATGTCGATTTACCTTGGCTGAAGCAATGGGCAAGCTCACACCAAATTCCTTGGTCAGGAAAAAAGCACAAAACATTAAAGGAGGTGATCCCCTCTTGGCAGTTGAAATAACACACTTTGACTTGCTTGTGTGAAGACATTTCATCTTGAGGAGAGAACAAAAACAATGTGGGTAAACCTCTTTTTCAACTTTGGCCAGCAAATCGATGTCCAATGTCTTAAGACATTTTTGGTCTTAGCAAAACCCTACAGCAGTTAGATCCCCTGCTGAATTCTCCTCTGTCGTTTGAAATCAAGAGCCTCCCTTGAACTTCAAAGGAGGCTTCATCAAAAGCTCATCATTTAGCTCAACCTGCATCAGAAGGATGCAAGGGCTCATGCCTACTTGGTCCTGAGCATCTGTGATGCAAAGCTTCTAATTACTCTTTGCTCATACAAATTGAAATGTGAACCTCAGCTCAAAGAGAAAACACAGACACCAGAGGCTCTGCATGAAGCAGAAAGAAGAGTCATCTGACCCACAAAACCCACCTTTTTGGGCYGCTGCTTAGCAAGTAAAATGCTTTTCAGTGAACAGTGGCTCAGAGACAATTATTTTCTAATAYGTTATCTGCTCTACTTGGATGCATTATCTTCTTTTTTGCTTCTACTGTACAGATTCTTCTCCGTGTTCTGGTTACTCTGTAGGGAGTAGGAGGCTCTTTGTGCAAAWCTGAGTTTATGTGCCAGAGGTTCACTGTTGTCACCTCCTGCTGCACAAGAGGGATGTTTTCTATGGGATGACAGCAGGGTAATTTCTCACTGAAGGTACCTCAGAGTAAAACCCTGAAAATACCCTGTCTCTAAAGACTGCCAAGCAAGGGAGCATAAGGAGACCACAATCAGCTTGGACTCTATCAATAAACCATTTACCTGTCAGTTATTAGTAACTTATTAGCACAGGAGTCTGATTTTCTCATTGCTGGTGGAATATTGTATGAAAACATTTAAGGAACAGTGACAGAGATTTCACTCCCTGCCATGGTAGCCTGCAATGTGCATGAGATAATAAAGCAATTAAAAAAAATCACAAAAATTTCTAGCATGCAAAAGGGTAAGAAGCACTGGGAAATAGCACTGGGGGAAGCACAGGGAAATAGAAAAATGGTGCTATATGTGTTCAGATGGTTGCATACAGAAGCCTAAAGCTCTGCATTCACTCTAGTGAGACAGAGCTAACACAGTCAATACTGAGACTTTCCCTTTGTATTACAAGAAATGTGTTTTCTAACTTCAGTCATTTAGGGAGAAATCTACCCGGTGCTATGACTGAGTCTTCATCCTGGCACAGAAGTGCTAACTACTTTTTAATCATCACATTTTTGGGGGGTTTCCCCAGAAAGCAGCAGCAGCAGCTGGTGCTGGGCAGGGGGAGATGCCTCAACACAMCACAGCCCCTGCCTGGCTCAGCGTTCAGGCAGGAGAACATAAAGCATTTGCTTTTCTTTCCCAGTGCACACAGGTAAAACATGGATGCTTTGAAATAACTAATTACCCTGCCTTTGAGCGATCCCAAGGACGGTGTCAAAGAGAACAACAGAGGATTGCTGAGAGCTCCCAGATCCCAGGATTTTCAGATGAGGAGCAGGCAAGCAGCGGTGCTCCGAGCAGGACGCCCGCCGGAGCGTCACGTCCCCGCCACCTCGCGACAAGGGGACACAACTGCAGACCCCCAGACCCCCATCGCCCTGCTTTGTACCCTGCAGTGTGTCTGCATCCCAACCTTTTCCATGTTCCCCTGGGATGGCAGGGGCAGTGCATCCACCGCACGGCATGGGGATGGTCAGGGTGCTCTCAGGACATGAGGGGAGCTGCTGTCCCCACCAAAGCACTAAGGGGGTTTTTGGTGTCTAACCCTGTTCCCCTCCCCTGCTAGAACTCTGCATTCCCTTCCTGTTAGAGCACTTGGCTGCKTGAGAGAGGCAAAAAATAGGTTAAACATTTTTTTCCCCTAGACTTATCTGATTGATATTTTTGCCTGTTTTGCTTCTGCCTTCCTTGTCCTAAGAAAACAACTGCCTTTGGCCTTCCAAGGGGAATTTTTATGTAACAATTGAAAGGCAGAAAGAAAAAAAAAAAAGAGAGTCTTATTTTTAAAGCCTCAGATAGGGAGACCTGTTATTTTGACTCCTCCATCTGCCCAGCACATAGAGGACGTGGCAATGAACCAGCACCGTGCTGCTCATCCTGCGCCTCCCACGGAGCTGCGGTTCCTTGACTTTCCCAGTGTTCCCACAAAAGCTTGTGCGGAGCCATCTGCCCGTGGATGGAGAGGGTCCTCCTGCCCTGCATGCTGTCAGCCCTGGGGAGATGGGAGCACCTGGAGGGACAATGAAGATGATGAAGTGATGAATATCAAACAACAAAACCAAAAAGTGATTTCAAGTACCTTTCAGAGTGGGTTTTTTTCACTGATGAAAGAATTTGCCAATAACAGAGCCATGCTACTCTATTCAGCAGAGACATGGAAACCTACACCAGCAAATGGATAGAAAAAGTTACTGCAAAGCGAGTGCCAGCCTACATGTGAGCTGGCAATTYGGCTCCTCTGCATCAGAGATCCAACTAGGATGGGCCAACCTCAGGCAGTGAGAATGGCAAGATAATGAGACACAAATGGAGGACATGCCTTAAGATGTCACCAACGTAACTGCCACATCATGTAATAACCTTAAAAAACATCATAGAGAACAACAGATAAGTTGTCCAAATCTTACAACATACCAGTCAAAAGCTTAAACAGAACAGGATGAAAGTAACTGGCAGGCATTGCTGAATGTCCTATACATCAGAGACTAAGGAAAGACAAAGAGTAAAATAAAAAGTTGACTTGTCCCTGCACTTTTCAGTGGAGTAGATTCCATGGAAAATTATATTTATATAGCATAATGCAGAYTCCCTATCTGATCTGTGTTCAGATACATAATAAGAGCCCCAGATTCTGAGTGTAGTATTGGAGACAAGGAAAATTGGACCCTGAAAGTGATAYTCCAAACTGAGATTCCAGATAAAGCGTTTAAATATAGAAATTCAGTAACAAAATATAAAATAAAATATTTAAATATTTCTAAAAGAGATAAGGAATAAAAGCATAAGACATTTTCTTTAGCTGGATACTGCTTATCACATATGAATCAGGGTCCTCTTGGACATGCCATGGCATTTTCATGTGGTCAGGGGGTTTTGGACCAAATCCCAGAAGGAAACACAGTCTTACAACAGTTTACTGACCCATTGCCAAGTTGTTTTAAGTCTGCACACTTCAACCACAAAGATTTCTAGTGCAGTAGTATTAAGGAAATGAGAACCCCAATAAACGCAGGTTCTGCAGCTTCTTCATTTAGCTGGGCAGCACTGCCAGGCTGGCAAGCAGGATTTTGTTTGAAGAGCTGTGGGGGGACATGTGGGGAAAGAAAACTAGAATCATTTTCCTTTAGAATACTCATCTTTTAGATAATGTGCATCTTTTGTAGAGAATCAAAGGTACAAAGATTGTATCTCTTCAGAAATCATCTAAAGAAATACAAAACTAGTCAGTGGTAGCTGACCTGCAGTCAACTGCAGACAGGCAGAGCCATTACAAGCAGGATGGAAGGATACCAAGCAATGAGAAGATGCTTAAAGTGTAGACCCACTGAACAACTCTSATATGATGTTTTATTTAGCTCCACAGTCTCTCTCAACTGCCTGCTTGATGAAACAGCTAAATTTTAGATATGGAAAAGYATTCGATTTCACACCTAAATCCTCACCTATGGATTTACTACTGTTACTTACGCACAAGAAGAGTCAGACTTGCTGCAAAGGAATCAAAATACAAGGTCAGGTTTATCTATAGGACAAAAACCTTGGTGGATAAATCAGCATAGACAATAGTGCTTGGGAAAGAACTAGTCCACCCAAAGTCTGTCCAACATTAATTTGCTCCAGTAGCTTTGTACCCCCAACATCATTGCAGTGTCATTTTAATGTATCAAAGCTGGCACTCAATTAGCTTTAAGCACATTTTTCAGACAGCCTATTCATATTTAGCAAGCACAGCAGCACCAAGATCGAAGAGTGAACTCCAGAGAGACTTCCCACTCACCRAAGCTGGCAGGCCACTTTCCACTTACACTTCTAAGTAACTTGTGCTGGGAGTACTGTTGAAAGCCTTCTTTAACCTTTAACCAGGAGAAAAGGACCTGCTTGGGGAGCTGGTGTTTGAAAGCCTGTCAAAACCCATTTAAATATAACGCTATCCCAGCAAGAAGTAGGAGCAGGAAAGCAACAGACAGGCTGGTACTTCAAGGAGTCCCCTACGCATCTTAGCTACATCAGGATGAGCATCTGAGGAGAAACACATATGCCCTGAAGATGCAGTTCAAGAGCTCCTTGACTGGGTAATTGATTAAAATAGTCCTTGCACAGAAGGTAAAAGCTGGTTACAGGAGGTTCTTTTGAATCGAGCAGCAAGAACCCATGCATCAGCTTTTGTGGAAGGATCAAAGCAAGTATTGATGCAGTGTTAGATATCTATAGGAAAAGGAGCAGCAGAAGTGAAGAAGGGAACAGATCAGGAGGGCAAGACACAGAAAGGTTGCTGAGCCTCTGCAACATCACACAAAAAGTATTATGAGCCACAGCAGCTGTTTGGGGTCTGCACTCATTTGAAAACAGTGGATCAGTGTAATTAAAGACACTTAGCTCTGCAGCAAAGCAGAGCATGTGGGTTAATAGAAGGTGATTAATTAACAGCCAGAGAGGAGAAGGAGCTAGGAGCTCCTTCTGCCCCATGCTGAACCAGCAAGAGGCCAGTGAACAGAGTCAAGAACTKGCTTGAGCCTGGGATACCAAACTTGGACTTCATACCTCCTTCAYCTGGCCTGTCCATGCAGAGCAAAGGATGGACTGCTCCTGCAGTGTGCAGAGCTGGGGACCAGAAAAGTAGCACCTCTGCAGCAGTGACACCCAGGAGAGGCCACATCACCTCCATCAAAGGTCCAAATGCAAGTGTCTCTTGATCTGAAACCCAAAGGCACATTGCAAGAGCATTTATATATAGTAAAAGTAGAGCTTGAAGAGCGAGCAGGTCTTGTTATTCTCAGCTGTGGGGTGGGTGGATTCACACCCCGTTGACTTTGAGGACAAGGACAAGATTTTAAAGCCCCATCAACAACAGAGGCATTTGCTAAAACCTTCCTGCCACCGCCAGCTCAGGTTCACGTTAACAAGCCTACAAGCCGGAGGTGATGGGCTACCAGCAAGGATTTAACACCATGGTGATTACATCTTGTAGATTAGATTGGGGCCTGATGACATGGTGCTAAAAATGCCAGGGGCAAGTGGCAACCTATCTCTCTTAGAGCTTTCAGTGTTGCAAACAAAAGACTTAACATGTCCCACAATATTGCACACTTTCACCTTTTGCAAAATGACTAGAGTCTTTAAGAAAAGGAATGACTCTTGAAAAGACTCTTACAGTGTGTAAAATATACCCAAGAGGAAAATTACATCCAATACCTCAGAAAATGCTGGCCAAGAGTACTGCAGACATACTTTGCCAGGCATGATAATTTAGAAATAAATATATGTAATATATATTAAAATATATGTAATATATTTATAATATATGGGTATAAAGTATACATAGCATATCTATAATATTACATATATTAAATATAAATATATGCAGGGTACTTATATAGATTTATATTTATGATGCAAAAATAAGTTCTAGGGACAAGAATGAAACCAGACCCCTCCTTTTTCATCAGACTTCACATCATGAGGATTTATCCAGCAGATGGCAACAGCAGACCAGGCAGTGTTTGCAGGGAAGCCCTGGCCACGTTGGACCTCCACGTATCCATCGCTGCAGAGAGCTGCAGTGCAAATCCTGGAGTTCCCAGGTTCTGATCCGCTTGGGTTTGCAGACACTGAAACTTGCTCTCTRCATTTTACAAGGCACATTCAAAAACGAACACAGCTTAACTGCAGTGCTTGCTTCAAGAAAAAAAATAAAAGTAGTGCAAAAAGTAATCAAGTTTGGAACACAATAAATATAGATTTCCCCCTAAATATGGGGCAAATGGCCAGCCTTATGTCAAAACACAGCTCTTCCTGGAAATGAGCAGAGCCCAGACATGTGTGCCAGGCTCTATCCACGTACTTTGCATTGCTCCTGAGCCACCTGAAGCAGCTGCTCTTCGGAAGTGCTGGTTATTGCCTCCGAAAGGTAATTACTTGCCTTGAAACTGTAAACTCAGCTCTTGGCCTCCGGAGGAAAGCGTTGTCATGGCTCACAGGGGCTGCCAATGTCCATGGATGGATGACACACGTCGCTGCCAACTCCATCTTGCTCTGCCCAGGCCCTTAGAAGCACATGGGAGTTGTATTTAGGAATCATCCACACCATTTTTTTGGTGTGGATAAAATAATAGTTTTGTCATAAAAACTATGAGAATAGCATTGCTTTTAATAAAGAACAGTGCCATTCTCTGTGCTGGCAAGGTGGGACATGAACAGATCTTGACCAGATACAACACCAGGAAAATTGACAGCTGAAGGCTCCAGCTGTAGGTGTTTCCTTAGGCTGAAGCACAGGCCATACTCAGGCGAAAATGACCATTTGGGAGTAATATGAAGCTTTTAGAGCACAGGAGAGCCTGTAAATGGCTGTGCATGTCAATTGATATTCTTTGAGAATAAAAAATGTGGAAAGAATTAATTTGTAAGGAATCTCCTGCAGAGATTTTACAAGGAGAGTGGCGGGTGGGAAAGGGGGAAAGAAAGGCCTCAGAGCCTTTCCATGCTCTGAGTATCGACCATGTTTTCTTGGCAAAAGCCATGCTTCAGTGGGATGTAAGTGGCAATTCTGCAATACGGCTGCACATAATTCAGTTTTCATCAAAATCAAYGATCAGAGAGCCATCGCCAAGCAGGCAGCACATCACCTGAGGGGAAGACACAGCAGTAGGAACCATCAACCCCATGCTTGACAGCTGGCAGTCCATAGTCTCCCATCTTAACTCCATCCTCAGCAGTTCTCAGATCTGGTTCTCAAGAAAGGTTGATACAGCAACAGAGGCTGTAGGTATTACGCTGTCAGCTAAATGCAAGAACTGCCTTAACTCTCCTATCATCAGTAGAGACAAAAAAAGGTTGAAACATACTGATGCCTGCCACATCACAGCACATGAAAGTATTGCTTTTAATTAGCTAAAATCCTCATTTTTTCAGGAGTTCTCTTGCTCTCCTAATGAGGACTGCGTGGTCTCTTTGACCTGGCTACAGACTTGAAAGTTTTAGCAAACAAGGATTACTTATACCATTCCTGGTAAGAACTTGTCCAGATAGATGGCCTTCTTCCTCCTGAGGTTTTCACCACTTTTTTTTTCTTTTTTTTCTTTTTTTTTTTTTTTAATGTAATTAGCTTGCTTACCCATTGAAACCACAAATAGAATAGATCCTTGAAAATCACTGCTGTTCTCAAGGCCGATACCACTGCGTCCTTAGGGTCTTAATCTTTACAGCATATATTTTTGAGAGGCCCTGTCCAACAGTCCTGGTGCATACAGACTGCTGTTTCAATGAATCATGTGCACAGTAGAGAGGAAAGCAGAGAAATAGTAKGGAAAGGAGTAGGGGTTAGTATGACAACAGCATATAAAATGCCAGGTGTCACTCAAATGCACTGAAGAGAGAACTTATTCCTCAAAAGTCTCCATCATGAAATATAACATATAACACAGTATTCTGTTCTCTGTTCTTACAGTTAATCACCAAAGGTGCCCAAATCATAACAGCAAGACCTCTTTAACTGCTTGCTCCCATTTAGCTCCAAGCAGGGACCTCTTTCCATTCCTCAGGCTTCAGAAAAAAACTTCATGCTCTCTTGRTAACTACTTACTCGCAGCTTTCATCACATATGCTGGTTACTGGTAAGATCTTCTAGTGCACACAGCGTAGCAGGCCTGGGACACCTATAAAGCTTGTTGTCCATTTGAGTTACTGTAATGACTAGGAGGAAAGAAAAAAAAAAGGTTGAGTCCTATTGTATCTATGGAGGCACAAGATTGTTTGTCCCAAAGCTTTCCCAAACTGAAAGCTTTTCAGTTGCACTGAGCCCATGAGCCTCTGGCCAGGTACCTCATTGTGAAGCTGGAAAAGGTGTTTCCACGGTCTGRGAGCTGGTCCAGTCTCCATCAAAGCTGCAGAGAGACATTCATCTTGATTCTGACTGGTACCACTGTCTTGGTCAGCAGAGACCTGCACATAYCCATCTTCTTCTGCTGTAACCAGAGCTCTACCGCTACATGCTGGGGCAGCTTATTTGCACTCATACACACAAAAATCAAGCAAGCTCTGCCAGTCCTAAAGCAGCTCCAGTAACATTAGGACTGGTGCAGTTAGAGATCAGATATTGCATAGCATCACAAACATAACTTCCCTAGCAATACATGAAACCTGCCTTAAAGTAAAAACAGCTGGGGTTGGTGCATTAGTTATTCTTATCGTTTGTGTCAGTGCTGTGTGCGTTTGCTATACAAACAGGGATTTCTGCCTGAAATCTGTGAACTTATGGGTAGCTTTGAGCACCAAATGGAACTGGGACACAAGACACATTAGTACAATGAGTTGGAATAAAGTGGTCTGCTAGAGAACAATATTTTGAAAGATTTAAAATGTTTGGGGAAAGAGCTGGCAAAGCCTGTGATCCATCCCACTCTTCCCACCATGAGGTAACCTAGCATCAAGCACCGGCTTCTACAACAAAATCTGGCATATTCAAGGTTTACCACATTATGTCTCCCAATCTGCTTCCTTAGCCTCTTTCTCCCTCAAGTGTTGAGGCTACACTGCATTCTCAACTGTGCTAAGAAAAAACAGAACCTTTTGCCAATATGCTCCTTATTTTGGGTTATTTTTAAGTCTCTGCAAAAGCTCGCGCTTTCTTCTGCAGCCAATGCCTATTGTTTATGGAAGCAGTTCCAATTTTACTTTCTATAAGGAAAAAAAAGAAAAAAAATAAACATGCYGCCTCAAAAGCAGTCTGAGGATTGGCATTGTTCTCCTGCATTGTTTTGTTCACAGAAAGGAATTCTTTGGGACCACAGAGACATTGAACCTCCCTTGTCCACTCGCTTTCCCCCTCTGTGGCTTTCCAGCAGTGACCTTTCTTGGCAGAGGCTGGCGTGTTATTCTGGGTTGTGTTTCCCTGCCAATTGTTCTGTGTTTCCGCCAGCCCAGCTCTCACCATGGAATGGGACCAGTCACCTTTTGTGCATGGCCGAGAAAGCAGCAGATGCTTCAAWGAGCTGCAAGTCACCAAATCCTGGTAAAGGTTGGGTACCTTGCACAGTGCTGCCACTCGGATGCCAAGAGGTGCAAGACTAGCTTTCCTTGATGTTCTCTGGACTC
The DNA here is from genome assembly GCF_003342845.1 of Nothoprocta perdicaria. Taxonomy (NCBI): domain Eukaryota; kingdom Metazoa; phylum Chordata; class Aves; order Tinamiformes; family Tinamidae; genus Nothoprocta; species Nothoprocta perdicaria. The sequence goes on along the minus strand of NW_020456232.1, from coordinate 2,348,773 downwards.
AGAGAGCTTCACCCGTGAGGGCTGTGATGAGACCCATGTGAAAACCTGGGTCTTTAGAAAGATCTAAAGATCTTTCCTGATCTTCAGAGCTAATGCACTTTTCTGAAATTGAATTGGAACAAATGACACCAGAAGTAAGCACTTTCTCCCATGCCAAGACTTTACCCAATATCACTAACTTTATGGAAGGGCTCATGGCAGACATCTTTTTTCTCCCAGTCTCTCTACAGGGCCTCAAGTAGTTTGTGTCACTTTGTAATGGTGAAACCTCCTGAGAAGCAAGAGCACAAGGGATTTCCAGGAAAGTCTTGTAGTTAGTCAAAAACTCTTAATATTCTCTTTAAAAATAAATCTCTTCACTTCTCTAAGCGGGAAGAAGCAAAGACTAGACTCTCCAGGACAGGTAAGCCAGCATTTTCTGATAAAATCAAACTAAACTGCAAACTCCTGATTTACTTTGCTGAATGAGTTAATCATCTTGAATGTTCTATGTTATCACTCAACCTGGCAAGGAAATGGATAAAAAAAAAAAAAAAAAAAATCCCCAAACTGGTACCCCTCAAATACACTTCACAGCAAAACATTTACATTTCAACTCCTTGAGGACTGCAGCAGGTCTGGGAATCTGGAGCTCCCAGGAAACATACTTTGTTTTAGAAACAACACGTTCTGGTATATTGATAATAAAATATTCTTAGAATTCCCCGTTCACAGGGAACATGGAAGCTATTCATCTTAGTCTGACTCCGGGTGCAACCCAACTGTGAAAAGACAATATTTCTTGTGAACCTGAAACCCTGGTTTTCAGGCCAAGCCTGTCAAGACCTTCCTCCCAACTTGCATGTCCAAGGCACAAAGAGAATTAGTGGAGCCTTTTAGAGAATCATTGCAATTTAGTCATTTATGTCTTACAGAATTCAAACTAGGACAAACTGTATTCTTTTGCCAATGTATTTGCAAAATTCATTATCTTGCCCTGTAGTCATTTCCATCTGTCACTGAATGATAGGAAAAAATTACATCCAAATTTTAAGCAATAATTAGCTTTTGTTCATGTTATATTTATTTCCATTTTGTGATTTTGCAAGCTTCGCATAACAGGTAAGTGAAAAGAAGCTGTCTTGAACATGTCCAGTTTGTTGCTGTGTACTTCAGTGAGCTGTGTTGGGAGGGTAAAAGCCTCTCTTGGTCAAAGTCTGAATGCAGTCTACTATCTGCATAGGGGAAGCTCTAAATAATTATTAAGTACAAAACAGAATGAAAAACCTGAGAATCCTCCAACCTGAGCATACTTCCTACTATACTAAGAAGCAGAATGTAAGACAGAAGAAAGGAAACAAAAAAGAAAACATCTGAAATTTCAAAACATTTTCTAAAAGTTGAAGCACAATGAAAAATAAAATTCAAGGGAAATATTTTGCAGCAGCAAATACTTTTATATAAAAGTCTATGTTTTGCAAGAGAAATGTTTAAGACACAAATGTTGGCCATCTGTAGCTGCTAGCAGCCATGAGCTAGGCACTAAGATGGAAAAGGTGTTGTGGCAAATTGCCTTGCCTCCATCTCTTGAGCACTGCTTTTAAATGAGCTGGCCCACATCCCAGAAGCAGCAATGCCATATTTGTGATTTGAAAAATAGAATGTACTTGCCTAAGAAAAGTGGTTCCTCAGCACAGCTGTCCTGCTTCTGGTGCCTAGACCAGCTCTTCCAGGACTACTTCAACAACATACTTCATTGTGGCTAGAATGAAATATTTCCCTCTTCCTTATTTACACCTATAGATACCACTTTTTGCTCCYAACAAGTAATTCGGGCTTTGAAAAGATGCTAGCTCAGAGATTAAAGGTAAATAAATACTTGTATACTTGTATATATACTTGTATATATAAATAATCCTTTCATGCAATTTATATACATGCTATTTGTGTGTGCTTGTATACCTCTACATGCAACAGAACATAAAGGCACACATACATCTATAACAAAAGATGTGTCTTCCACACTTAGAGGCTGTACAGGCACTGTACTCAGATGCACATCCATTAAATATGGATGTTATTTTAAAATCTTTTACCAAGTTTCTGAAATCAAACAAGCACCTGCCTCCCTTACGCAACTGTCATGAGAAATCCTCTCTGCACTCATTTTATCTGGGAGTGTGTATACTCAATGTAGGTAACACTGCTCATGTGAGACACGGTTATCCCAAGTACATCAGAGTTTATTAGGAAYGATCTGAAAGAGTATCAGCTTCTCCCTTCATCCCTTCGTTAAAGCATCTCAACACATCTTCCATTCTCTTATTGATCCCTCTCCCTCACATACTTCTATTCCTCTCACTAACGAGGACCAAATTGACTTGTCTCTTCACCAGCAGCCACCTTATTGATGCAGTGACAGGAAAGTTCTGTGAGGAAAAAGGTGATTTACCCATCCTTGGGTAACCTTCATGCTCAGCTGCAGCCCAATTTGCAGAGAAGTTGGGGCCATGCTGATTTACRAGTTGAGCACTTGTAAACTCATTAACATGAGTTTATCTTAAGATTTTTGTTTTGGGGTGTTTTTCTGTGATAGAGAGAAAACTAAAGCTAGACAGTGCACTGGTCAGCCTCATGACAACAGTAAGTTTGACATTTACTTTACTGTGAAGTAGAAGATTGTCKTTTCAAAATGAGAATATTATCTGCTGTGTGATCACATGCTTATACACATAGGAAAAAAAAACATTAACATTTCGCATACATTCCTTGTGTCCAGTGTTATTATCTGCTTAGGCACTGCTCTGAGACATGAGCTGTGAGAAATGTAGCTGTTGAATCAAAGGAAAAGGCAAGAAAGTGATTTGGAGGGCACATCTTTCTAGCAGCTCTTTAGGTCTTTCGGTTCAAAGATGGTTCAAACAGTTTTATACTGTTTGCCGTCACTGTTTGGTGTCTCTTTCTCCTTTCCCATGAGCACACATTAAAGGAAGCTCTACAAATCAGCAGCCCATCTCCTGTTTTCCACGCTAGCTCAGCCTCACTTGAATAAAGGATACACAACTTGGCAAGTTTTAGCTCAGCCCCATCACTGAACTCCTTGTTTGTCACTCTGCATTTATAACTTGCAGAGGATGAATCTCAAAAAGACCTGGCTTGGATAAGCAACTGCATATTTGAAGTTTACTCTTCAATTTTAAGAGATTAGGTTCAACAAGCACATGAATTGCGTGCATGAGATTTGAATGACCAAAGGCTTTGGCATTCCTCAGACACAGGAACAGCTCATAACTGCATTTCCCAGGAGCAGCTGGGTCCTTAAAAAATAATTTAGTTATTGTGCCCTAAAAATAAACAGGCAAAGGGTGTTCTCCAGTTTTCAGGAACACAGGGAGAAATGAAAGATGAAAGCATTACTGGATTGCTGCTGTCACAGAGCAGGACTCAAATGCTCAATCCGATGCAGAGCAGTGCAAAGCTTCAAATGCTTTCTGCTCCGGATGCTTTGGGGTACGGGCAGGACTGAAGTGCAAGTGCCATAAAGATGGTGGCCCTATAGGAATAAAAATAGGCATCCTCCCTGAAGGGAGACATCGCAGAAAATAGTTTGGATGGCAAACATGTCTACTTTTCATGTAAAATTGAATGCTAGTCAATAATATGGTTATGTACAACAAAGACCTCCTATATGAAACATTTCTAAATCTAAAACTTGTGTTGTTTGGATAAAAACTTGCAGAAAAAGTGTCACTGGGACTCCAAAGGGTACTTCTGGTTTTCAAACAGGAGATGAGCAGTGTGTGTGTGTACACATATACATAAGCGTATGGATATACATGCATACACACACCCATGTTTCCGCATGCAAAGCAAACAAGTTTAGTGCAAGAACCCAGGGCCCAGACCTCTTTGGAGCATCTGGATTTAAGAACAACACAGTAAAATCCTCCTTCCTCAGGCTGGTGGTGCGAGGCCTTAGGAGTGAATCTTTGTGGAGCGCTCAGCCCCTGGTATGAGAAGGTGCTGCAGAAGTTCACAGGGGTGGTGTTACGTGGACTTACACAAGTCCATCCTGAGTGCATCCCGACACCCGGGACTCCAGCTTGTGATGGATATGTTGGGAAACGATGGGCAGAGGCTGCTGCAGAAAAATTGGGCTCCTGCCCCTCCTCTCCACTGACTATTTTCATTTCCTATTAGGCAGATAAAATGAGACAGAAACTAAACTTTCTACCCTCTAATTCTTTTCTTTCATACATTTTTATCTAGATGGCAAATTATCTGATTTTTCTAATTTAGTTAAGATATTGGTTTTAAAATGGTTAGTGAGAGCTGTTCAAGCAGTGAAAGGCTCACTCACTGCAAAACCACTTATGGCTGATTGCAGGGGAATTTTCTCTCACCACGTTAAACCCAAAGCAAATAACAGAATATGAAATAACACATTTTCCTGGCATGAGACTGCCTGAGTGCTCCCCTGGGTCTGCTGCAATGCAAAGGCTAGTAACCCACCCATCAGGAGAAGATAAAATGCAATTRACTAATTTATTATATAAATACTTTAGGTGGGGAGATAGAAATCAGCTTATCTTTATTATCATTATTATTAGCTGTTGTTTCCTAAAACTGGGTTTTTCAAAGCTGTCTTTCACATTAAGAAGCCCAAATCCCCTTGATAAATCCCACCCTAAACTTCACATTGATTGCTTTTGCAAGCTACTGGRGAGCTAAAGCAGAGAGAGCAGTAAAACTGGCTGTATGATATTATTCSTGTCTGTTATTACTAGAATTTATGGACAGCCTATTCCCATGCTGTTTGGGCATAATTCATATAGTTGGACTAAAGGAGAATCATAAATGTTCTTCAGTAAAACACTCTTACCTTTGCAATGCTTTCTAAAATAAGTAGCTATTGTGACCAAGATGGAAATTGAGAACTGCTGAAGTGGCTGTTGACCTCCGTGGTTACACACAGACTCATGACAAAACCCTCAGGTTTCCCATTTTTGTGGGCTGAGGAAATCAAGCTGCATCTCCTGCAGAAATCGGCTGCCAGGATTGCAGGCTGAGGGGACAAAGCACTGGCTCAGCAAAGCCAGCAGGAGCTCTGCCACTGCCTTCAGCAGCAGCACTTTGCACCTGTGCAGTAAATGTCCTGCAAAAGCTCTGCTTTGCAATCAGATTCACGCATGTATTTTAGACTAGCAGAAATCAATGCCACAAACTTAAACTACTGGGTCACAATTACCTCCTTGAACACAGTCATGATCCACTGAAAAGGTCTGTTAAAATCTAGTCTTTAYACTGGAAGATTCAATATATTTGCAACATTTCCTCTTCAGAAAAGACTCATAGTTACTGGGAGCAATGCCTGCTTCACTATCTTGCACTACCTAAGCACCATACTGGGTTTACGTCTCCACCTGTATCCAACTCCGCTTTGCAGCAAAATTTGTCAAGGCATTTCTTTCTTCATCTCTTCATAATGGTGCAGCAAACCACTAATGCAAAGATCTTATGCTCATAGACATATGCCTAAAAAGCAACAAAAGGGCGGACTATTTAGTAAAAGGCTATCATTTCCTAGCCAGGCAAATACTGAGCTTCCAAGGCAGCTAGAAAGGCTAGAAGATAATTTCACAATTTTGAAGAAAGTCCTTCACCCATTTTCTTAGCAAACAGGATCAGCCCATGAGATGCTCTGTCTAGGTATCACTGGAAAGCTGTAATTGCCTACTAGCAGCATGTATAACAGTTGGCATAATATTTTATTGCTAACAGCCCCAAGAGTATCTTTGGTGTAAAAGAAAGATGCTTTCAAGGAATGGCTACTTTTAGGGAAAAAAGAATAAGTAGAATAAGATGACTAGTCTGAGGAATTACACTGCTTCCATATTCACATCTGTGAAAGACAGCTTTGATAGCTTTCCTCATCCTCACTTTCATCTCCTAAAACATATTCCTGGAGCAGGGACTGCACAGAGGTGACATTCTAACTAAAAAGCTGTCAAGGAGGAGATTTCTGCAGAAGGCAGCAGCAAAGTGAAGATGMTGCAGCTCATCATGTGCCTATGGGTGTCCCAAGCACCCAGCATCTGCCACACCTGGTACATCTGGTGGTCAAAAGAACTAAGCACATGAGTGCTCAGCACATTTGCTGCTCTTCTTCTGAGGAAACAGGGTTTGCTTCAGAAACTTGCTACAGTACAACTGAGCAGGGAGGAAACCAAACAAAAAAGAACAAACTGCTATATGCATTTGCGATGTTAAAGAATAAAGTACTCATGTTTCTGTATCTGCAATAGCAATGAGTTGACACTATATATTTACACATGCCAGCTTTCTTGAATTTTCAAWCAGGAACTACTCCTAAGGAGTAAACATTTCAGTTGAGTCCAAAATTGTAATGCCCACAAACATACCAGAGATGAAAGGCACCTGACTGGGTATGGGTAAAAATAGATGGGATTTGGAAAAGCAGTGAGAAGTGCCTGGGAAAAGTGACCTACATATGGTCTTAATCACACCAGTGGATAACCCCCACATTACCCTTTAAAGGGTCATCTGATAAACATCAACACTGGGCTTTTCTCACAAACCCAACACCTACATTTGCTTCAGGCTACTGTAATATGGCTTGAGAAGTTAAATTAGAAGCATATATTTGGTAATGGCACCTCTGAGGGGGACTCTTCAAAAGCCTTTGCGCCCATTAAAGGATTAGAAGACTAGCACACATATCAGCAGCRATACTCCATCCAAAAAGAAACAGGAGAAAGAAAACAGCACTTTGTTCTGATTAGCTGTTTTGATTGATGTAAATTTTTCTATTACCTTTTTACAGCTGTGAAAAAAGGGGAAAAAACATTGGAAAATACTATTAAAATACCGGTATGAAGTATTACTTCCAAGCCTTTCCCTATCTATTATGGGTCCTGTGGTGCTCCTTCCAGAATACATGGTGGTAAGGCATACAAAACAAGCACTCTCCAAGGAGCTGGTTGCCTGGATCCAGCTGTTTTCCGAAGTGTCCAAAATGCAATTATAGACCTAGAGAAATGCATTGAAGAGTAAGAACGGTGTCATTACATACTTCTGGAAATGGGATAATTCAGTACAAAACACTGGAAAACATTTTAGAGAAGAAATGAGGTAAAGTTAGTACATTAAGGAACTGTCCTCCTTTTTTCCTCCCCCCCACGCTCCATTTCAGCATCTTCCCTTCTTGAAGCAATCTATCTGATTTGCCTGAGTGCTAAATATTGAGGTTATCTGACCCAAAGGCAAACACAAATAGGTTGGATTGTCCAAGAAATAAGAATGAAGGCAAAGGGCACATCCTTGGGATTAATTACCGGCTGAGAAACTGGAGGGCTAAACTCAAGGTGAAAGAAATTCTCTGCACCAAGGTCATTCCTGAGGTTAGGATACTTTAATCTGCCAGGAGCAAGGGATAGGGGCCAAGGGCTTTGCAGTTTTTTCTAGTGCTTGATTCAAAACGGGACAAATTCAACAAGTCTCTCCCCTAATCTTCACAGAAGTCTGAATTATGCTAGAGTTTGTAGGTTTTAGGAAGGAGCTGGATGGAAATAGGAAATCACTCTCAGCTTGATCGCCTCCTGCAGCTGGCTAGAAAATGGTCCACATAAAGGTTTCCATGGGATTTCCTATATTATTTTATCCCTGCCTCATATCTTTCCAGCTTACAACGCAAAGGATGTGATTTCCTGAGTGCAAATCCTGCCCGAGCACAGAAGAGAGGCCTGTGCTCTTTTGGCTTCAGGCTCCACCGGAGAATTCAGAGGGCCAGGTTTGCTGCAGAGCCTGCTAAAGGTGAGCAGGGCAAAAGTCTTTACCAGCTCTGAACCCCTCAATTACCTGGATCCAAGGCCCTAAATAATCCCCATTGGTTTCCTCTCATGGCCTCATGTGGAAGKTACAGTAGCTCAGTTAAGCTTCCTTTCCCAGCTCCCATTGAAGAGGAAAAATTTCTGAGCTCATTTCTCTCTGCATCAGGGTGCAGAGGCAGGAACAGGCTCAGCTTGAATCCAAACACTGGAGCTGCCAAACCTCATCTTACTAGATACCAAGGGGTCTTGTGAAAGAAAGGGTGTTTGCTATATTTTTGGCAGGGATGGCTGCTGGAAAACCTAGAAGGATGGATCTGAAGACCCTGTTCCTACTGGATAAATTTTGTTCCAATCGATATTTCTCTAGGCAATCAATMCCCATGTCTTTGTGGAGAAACTAAACTCCCACTTCTGGCCTTTGACAGYTGGACAAAGCAAGTTTTGAATTGCGTCTTACCTCAAGTAAGTGTGGAGACATTTTGATCCTGACCTTGCCAAATTACTCCTGGCTCAGAGTGCTTGCTGAGATCCAGGAAAGATTTTCCCACTGAATTCCAAGTGGGAAAAACTAATTCTATCCACAGTGATTTGAAGCAATATTGAAGTGACAAGTACTTACAGAGATACGAATCTACCTCAAGATCTGCAGAGCCTCTAGCTTTATAAACATGAATACATACATACATTTTGATTTGTTGGTGGCAAAGCTAGTTAAAAGCTGATTATAAGTATATTTTCACAGAGACAGATGGAATATTTTTTTAACCACAGTGGTATGTGTATGTGTGTAGACTTCCAAATTGTTTGCACGATTAACCTTCTAGCTTAAAGAGGTAAGATTTGGCATAAGCCCATGTGGGCTTTGTATGGTTTTATGTTCTTAAGTTCACATATTTTGTTAAAGTATATCAGATAATGAGATGTAAAACCATACTCAGAGATATAATACATTAGGGAGCAGCAGCATAGAAAAAATGAACAGAATATAAATGCMTAATCCTAGACAGCAAAACCAAATCTTCCACATTACAACATTCTTGCCCTTTTTTCTTCCTGATTATCTACTTATTTATTCTCACTCTTAAAAATTAAAGGAGGCAAAGTTCCTATTCAAGATCTTACCCTCGATCTTCATTATCAGGAACAGTAGGTCCTCTCCATTTTTGTTGCTGTTCTCTTTCTTACATCTTGACAGCCTTCCTGCTGTGCTAAATGGCTGAAATGTCATTGAACTTTGACTAGAGACCTCAGGCTGTTCTATGCCATGTATTACTAGGTACATTTTTACTATTGTTATCTTGAGTGCTTTCCTGGGGAAAGAGTTCTGGATCTGTATGCTGCATGTTAGAAGTAACCAGAACTCAGCCACAAATGCACCAGCTGGTACTTCTTAAGGGCAATATTGAACTTTTTAACATAYTGCAGAGAATTTACATTCTCTTTTAAGAGTCTGTGGTTCATCTACTAATGATAGCTAGATGCTCAGGACCCTGAGTTCTGCTGGAGCTGAAGAGATGCCATGTAGAGAGCTGACTCCATCAGTCATGTCCTCTTCTCCTTGAGATGGCATTGCTCCTCCAGAGATGCTCAGGTCCGCATCTGACAAAGTGGCTGCTGCCATTTTGGTCACTGCACTAAGGACTCAAAGAAGGACATAAGCTAAACATCAGCTGGGAACAACCACTCACAGACCTGAACCTGCTATGAAGTTCAGACTCACCAATTCCCCACCAGCCACACACAAGCACAAATCAGTTGCAGGCTAAAGCCAAGCTGCAGTTAGTTGGCTCAGCTGCTTGCAGTCCTTCAAAGTCCTTCAAAGCTCTGATGCTCACCTCTCCTCCCAAGCACACCACATGTCCTCAAAGCTGAGCTAAAAGGCATCAGCTGATAGAGCCAGCCATGTAAAGGTGTAGAGGACAGAGCTAAACATATTGGGAGACCTGGTCCTGAGCCTCTTTTCACTCAGCAATAGCTATTATTTAGCACTCAAGCAGAGCAGTTATCAGTCATAATGACATAGTGGGCAAGAAATCATGCAGTCTACCATAACCCAGCACTGCTCTTGTACCAGTTTGTCTCCACCCTTCTGTATTTGCTGGTGATGCTCAAGCYGGCATAGCGGGGAAGATGAGCTGGGAATGAGCAACAAAGGAAAAACAACTCATCCAATGTGCTATTTAGAGAACTTAAGAGAATGCATTAAGTTATGGCAGTGATAACCCCAAAGACTAATCAGCTTGGACACCTAAAACAGAAAAAGTCTATTAATCAAGTATTTTAATTTTTATAAATAGGTCTGAAATATATGAAGGCCCATACAAACTGAGTCTGAGTTTGGTCCCTTAGGTAAATCATCAGTTGACATATATTGAAATTTCTCCTCCTGAGAAGGAATTTCTCTTCCTGCTTTACACCAGAGGGAAGCTGTTTTCCCAGTTCCAGCAACTGCATTGCCTGTAAAAGGCCAAGAATCCCCAATTCTCTCACAGAAATAGTTCCCAAACTCCCCAGTGGCATATTAAACAAGTTTGAACAAATCAGTGCAAAAGTAAAGCAAAACTACAACTTGTTAGTTGAACACASCCTTAAACAGATTTCTAACAGCTTAAGAAGCCATTGCCAATGTAAGACTCCATTTCTCATATGTGTCTCAGACATAATATAACAAACATGGTACTAGGAAATGTGTTTATTTGCCAGTTTTCTATTAATCTAGCAAGAAACTGGCAAGACCAGGACTTCCTACTACAACAGATAACTGAAAATGACACCCAGTAGCTATAAATGTGGGTTCTGCTTCAAGGRCTGCTGCTGGGCAACACTGGGCAAGATATTTCATGTCACCCTGCTGGTGTTTTTACATTGCTATAATAAAGATAAGATGGAATTCCATTTTAAGGTGCTTTGAGAAGTACTGAAAGAAAGACGCTGTAGAAGCCTCAGTACTATTTCAGTGATAACTGCAGTGATGATAACACATGATAATATGCAACTAAAGGCCATCAGTTTCAGCTAATGGTCACTCTTAGTTCCAGTTACACTGGAAACTGAATTCTTACATTTTTCACTCAAGAAAACTTTTGAAGTTAGGACAATAGAAAGTGGGGTTACTAGTTGTATATAATTTCTTGTCTATTAGAGAAGATTAATCACAAGAGCCAGGTGAACCGACTGACTTACTATCCTTATAGTCATCACTAAGCTTAATGGGATATATTCTTAGGAGTAACTCAGCAATATGAAATTTGTCCAGATAAGACAAGAAAATAATTCCGTTGCTATTTCTAGGCTTCTTTTGCTCACTACTTTCAAATACTGAGCAAGTTAACACAGCATCCAGCATGCTGGATTTATTCTTACTGGAGCTTTCCTACCTGACGACTAATGACTTGGAAGTGGATCTATCTGGTGCATTGTTTGATGAAGCCCTTTGGACATTTAGGCGGGACATACAGTGAATTATGCGACCAGCTTTTTGGTGGCTTTGARTTAGTCCAGTAAATATTCAGACCTCAACTGTACTCCATTGCCAATTCATATAGAATTTGGCTATGTGGAAAGTGGTTTTCAGCATGCTTTTACACGCGGCTTGGCAATGCTGAACGTTTCACAGCTTGCTTTTACATGTGGTTTAGCTGCGGTAAGACTAATTTACTGTGAATTTTTACATGGAGCTTGGCTGTGCTAATACTGGGGTCTGCTTGTTTGGTGTTTTACACTCCTTGTGTTTAGCACAGGTCATATAATACTGAAGGATGATTCAGATATATAGCAAGAAGTCCAAAGCAGCCTGGGCTCGTTCCCTGCAGCACCACAAACACCCACCAGTAAGCACCAGCTTCCTGCAGCGACCAGGGAGCAGCTGCCCCAAGTCCCCATTGGAAGTCATATGTTTTCCACTTCAAATGTGGAGGATTAGGTACAGATCCTTAGCCCAGCTCCAGAGACGGGATCCAAATGGCTTCCAGCCATGTCAGCTGTTGCACCTTTGTGTGTGCTTAATGTATAGCAAGTAGTTTACAAAGAATGTGAATTAAGCCTTAATCAGCCCAAATCACCAAATATAGCTATCTACAACTAATAGTTTGTCCAGACATTTTCACATTTTCAGTTGTATAAGTCTGAAAAAGACAAAACTCACATTAGAAGCACTGGGTTTTCTTTTTTTCTAGCTAGACTATAAGTCTTGCAAAAGTTATTCCCAAGCCATGCAAAACATATTGGCAACCTTTAATGAAAAAACACATAAGTATAAACATGGCAGTGTTATTTAAATGCTAAGATTTAGACATGCCTTTGGTATAAGATGAATTCATTTTAAAGCTTTTGTCTATAGATTGACCCATGCTAGCTGTAAAAGCCTCTGTCTCTTATGTTAATCAAGTTAACCTCCTTTCTAAGTARTAAAATTATTTACTAGTTTCAGTCTGCCTTTTCTCTCCAGAGCTGTATATTGCAGGTGATGAGAATCCTAATATTGGCAGTTTTCTTGTCCTGTGCTTCAAATACATGATGGAGCAAAAGTCTTCCGGGTTCTGTATCATTTAACTCTGAGTACTGTTCAACTTAGTTTTATTCTTCCTTTCATAAGCAATATTCATTTGCATGTTCACAATTTTAATACCAGTTATACATCTCACCTTGTCTTTATTCTTCCCTGTTAACTTTTGGGGGAAAGGACAAAAGCCTGTGAAGGAAGGAAAAGTGGGAGCTGCAGTTCAACATGCTCTTCCGAGGGTACCTAAGAGACATGTCACATTCAAAAGCTATTGCAGAACATCACTTATCAGAGCATTAGGTGTCACTGAACCTAAATCTGAAGCTAAAAAAAAAAAAAGAAGAAAGATGACCAAAAAGKAGAATATGGTACTATAAGCACCGCACTTGTTACTCCGAGCTGTACAGAAACAAAATGTTTGGCAGCTGAATGAGAAAAGGCAGAACAAACCCTTTCACCTTGGCTCAGCTCTTAGTACTAATCTCAGAGTGAGTCACCCCAAGAAACAAATACTTTATCTGCGAACACGCAAAGGAAATACTCCACCCACTGCTACTTCGATACTACGAGAACATTTTATACTGGCAGTTTTTAGTGCTCTCCTGTGAAAGTTTCTCATAATGGCTGCTTTGGCCCAAATGCTGCACGTGCAGTTATGCTGTCATGACCTGGATGAGCACTGTGGCTTTCCGAGGTGCTTCTCCAGGGTGACCCAGGACCTTCTGGATACAACAGGAGGTTTTACCTTTTGCTTGTTTTCCTTTGGCAGAGCAAGTTTGCTAATACTGCCCCTTCCTGACCTGAGATTTGGTTTGTTGAGTTTCCTCTTCCAGAACTGGAGGTCAGAGATACAACAAAGCTATTTAAAAAGCTTTAATTCTCAATTTTATGAAATAAAATTTCTGATTATCCGAAGGCCAAGACAGAAATCATAAATATTTAAAACCAAGCCATCTTGTTTCAGTTAGCACTTCTAGAGCGATTGCCAATTTCAGTTTTCATAAAGTGATGCAATACTGCAAGCTCATAATGCAAAACATGGCTTGACATTGTAATATTCCTGTATGTGAGGATGCATTTTAGATCACTTCTTTTAAATTTATTTCCTTCAGTGCAGTGCATGACTTACTGTGCAATGAAGGGAATTCAACAGCACTAACCATGTTCCATTTATCTTTGCAATCATGATGTAAACTGCCCATATGAAGACTAACAGGTCATCACATGCACTCATAAAAGACAGCAAATAAAACTTGCAAGGGAACCTGCATTGCCTTTTCAGACCAAATTCCTGATTAAGCCTCTGAAGATAAGGCCCAAAACAAGCTTCCTCTTGCCTTTTTTTGTTATTGAAAGAAATACATAGCACCATTATGAACTAAATAAAAGAAGGCTAGAAGGCTTGATTTGGGGTCTCAAGCTCAAACCAATACTCTGCAAACCCTTCCCATATTGGCTGAAGCAGAGCTTCTTTACTAGAATTATTTTATTAGTTCATAGCAGAGTCCTACATCATAGAACAAGGATCCATTTCCAAGTGACACACAATGTGCATGCTTTTGAACTGAAAGTTTCACTGATTTCATGTGCCAATCCCTCATGACAGCAACATGGCAAATGGAATATTTCAAAAAGAATAGTCTGGAAACTTGCTCCCAGGACCTAAAAGCTTCAAATCGGCATCTTCAACCTGAAGACGTTCCCCACCTCCCCCCAAAAAAGAAACACTAGAAATCTTTTCAGCTTGCTTATACACAAAAGTTGCAATTTGTCCCTCAAAACACAACAGCTTGAAAGCAAAAAACACTTGCAGGGAAGGTACTGGTTGAAAATTGCTGTAGTCTATAAAATTACTAAAAGCATCAGGGTAAAAATTCAGCCTTGTGGTTTGCRTTTCTGGTGCTATCCATCCACCTCCTTCCCTCCCCACCCCACCCCCCTTTTTTTTTTGAGGTAATGAATAAAAATGTGTGACCACAGAAGGAACTCAGTTATACTTTTAAATACACAACCTTGGCAGGCTTGTGATGACAGAACAGAGGACATTTTGTCCTTCAAACCCAGCAGGTTTGCTGCAGATCTTGCCTGCAGCCCACCTATATCTGTATTTCCCAGTTACTGTGAGCACCAGGAGGACATCCCAAGCACAGCACGGTGCTCTACCAGAACCTCAAGGGTTCCCAACGCAAACAGCCTCTGCTCCAGGACATCAGCGCTGAGTGCTGCTCTCAGAGGCTGCTTCCCATCCTGCTAGGTGAGCTCTGTAGCAGCCTCCACCCTGCCTTAAATTCCTCCTTCACCTACCACCTCCTCCGCAACACAGCATCGCCTGCACAATTGCACTGGCAGACCCCAGGAGGATGCTGGCACACCTTGGCCACCAGCATTTCTGCTCAGGACAGAGGCAGCTACATAAAGAACTGGCACATTACGCTGTTTCCCACAACTGCCGTGAGCCAACACCTCTGCAGAACTGCTCAGGCAGGACTGAGGCTGGGAGAGGCTTTCAGACATCCCAGAGGAGGGCAAGATGATGAAAGGTGGAAAGTTCTGAGAATATTCTATTGAGAATGATGTTTTCTTCTTACTTATTTTTAATTCCTTCCTTTCTTTCCTGGAAACAGAAAGGCATAGTATTGAACAAGTGAAGAAAAGCTCTATCCTGCTGCTCAACAGCATCCTGAAGGACCTCAAGGTTGATGCCAGGGCTTTGCCATCCCTTGCCTTTCCTAGCAACATGCAAGGAATGAGTGCACCATAGGCAATGCTGAGYGTCTTGAGAGAAAGAGAATGAAGTGCTTTTCATGCTGTATAGATACAGCTTTGGAAATATGCAGCAACCCTGGGAGAGTAAATGCTGCCAACCTCCTCAACAGTAATATATGAACTTAATGCATTTTCCACCCATTGCTGCAATTAATAAAGGCTGCTTGTAGACACACAGGCTAAGCTCCCTGTTACAGCATCTCTCCAGGCAGCCACTGCTCTAGAAATAACAAACCTTACCCAGTCACAGCCAGCCAGTTATGGACATTTGCTAGAGGCATTAAAAAAAGAAATTAGTCACACCTTGCCTTCTACCACAAACAGCCCTTCTGCTGAGCAATGTCTCACCACATTCATGTACTAATATATGTTATTACTAACAAWGTATCATTGAATTTCAGTAAGCTTTCCTAGCATCCACAGCATCAAAAAGGGTGTTTAGTTAAATCAGAGCTCATGCCAAAATGAGCAAAGGTACCAAGTCTGATGGGCTCTGACCATATGTAAGAAAGTCATAGGTAGACTTAGGAACTTCATAAATTGTTCATGGGTCAGCTTCTCTATTTATGAGTGACTTTTTCCTCCTTATAGATGGAAGCAACTTCCTTCCTAAGCAGTAAACTCTACATTGCACCCTGCTGATGGATAACTGGAAATCTGTCAATATAGTCGTGTTTTTCCTGACTGTTGCTTTGTCTACAGATGCTGAACTTGGTACCAACACTACAACCACTGTTGAAGAGAAGGTCACTGCTGTTCTCAGAACTGAATCAGAGTGGAAAAGGCACATAAAGAGCATCTATAGAAGTGCAGCCCAGCACACACTTATACGCAACAGCCAGCTGGCCATCAAATAACAAGACAAATTTTTCAAAAGAGGATGGAAACAAGATAGGGGACCCARTATACTGAGATTTTGGAATAACAATTCATTCATCACTGCAGATAAGCCACAAGGAAGGTCCCTATGTCTGTAAATGTTGAATAACATTTGTAAAATCATTTAGAAAAGATCTGGAGGTCATATTCATACATACAATGTATAGTAAAGAAACAGTGACCCAAAGACTACATAGTTTTCAGGACTGAGTAGGACCCAAGACAGAAGAGATTCATAAACACCAAAAATGCCTCCAGAGCTACACAGGCAAGCACACTCCGCCCTTTCCCTTGCTACCTTCYGGCTAACAAGCACTAAAGTGAGCAATTAATGGCATTGTTACCCAAGACAACAATACCTACAGAACATTCAAGGAGCCACTGGTCAGCTTCCAAATGAAATGAYGCATCTTGGCTTTATAGGCAAAGAAATTTCACAGGCTCCTGTAGTGCACAGCCCCACTTTACTTGCAGCAGTGCTGACAAACCATCTTGCTTTGTGGGGCTGAAAAGACAGAACAAGTGGTTTTAGTCTTCCCGAGAAAGAAATCAGCCAGAATCAATTTTTGCATCCCAGACCTGCCTTGGTTTCCTCTAGSAGCAATTAAAATGGCAGCAACTTCCCACTTTGACATCCTCCCACCTTATCTGGTTCCTCATGCCAGGAATCCAGCAGCATGAAAAAAGCTTCTTTCCCAGGACTTACGYTAGTGCACATTCAAATGAAAATGCTGAACACGGTCCATGTTTGAGGCRAAGAGAGAAATGTAAGTGCTTTAAATCAAAGCACAGAATGCTTGTGCTTTGATTTAAAATTCATATATAAATAGCTTTTTAATTTGTGAAAGCCCTTGACAAGATGCAACATGACCTTCTAAAATTGTTCCTAGACTGCAGTGGTGAAGTTCTGATTAAGATAATTCCCATGCTGCATTAAATTTCGGTGCAATTTTGACTGTGGTCTTCCAACAAAATCAGCATCTCAGCACATTATCCAGGAATTATAGTAGAAATAAGTCACACTCAGTACTGACATGAAAAGCAAAAAGGAAAGTTCTGCTCATCAAATAGCTATTGAAAATGAAATATTGTTCATAAAACTCCACCACTTTTTTCCCCTCTTGTAAGCATATTATATTTAGTCTTGCAAGTAATTGGATGATTGCTCTATATAGACTAAATATTTTTAAAGCTTGATTGAAGCTTTAGAGAACTAAATAGGYTTGGTTTTGACTAGCCATACAATGAAAGAAGATATTGCTCACACTTCCCTTACCTATCCTGCAACTCCTCCTTCAGAATAAATTCCTAATATATTGGCAGTCCCATTACTTGCCCTATTAATGCCTGATTAATATTTGAATGCATGTGGTTTTCTCATAAGAAGCAGGATAGCTTGTAAGCAATTCTTGCTGTTTGAGAAGGTGAAGTTGAATAAATAATGTAGAGGTTGAGGGTGGGTGTCATATTTAAGACAAAATGAGCTACTTATACCTCATTTCTAACCCATACATGTCTGGCTATAACAATGAAGGACTGAGCAGAAAAAAATTGTGAGGTTCCCCTCCCCCCCCCCCCCCTTAAACCCTGCTAAGTTTTGATGAAAATCCTCTTCAAAGTTGAGAAGACTCTTTCTCTTGGCTAGAAGAAACTGCAGGAAGCTTATCACTTATCCCTTAATGACAAGAAGCTTGCTTCATCTCACCAAACATACCGAGACATGCCAAATGGCCTGAAAGAAGAACAGCAGAAGATGTCCAGACATAGGATAAAGTGGCTGCTCTTGTCACAGAAARGAAATGACTTAAAGAAACATGGCAGAAGAAGAGAAGGGGGGATAAATTAAATACAACTTTRCAGAAAAGCCCTTATGATTAGCTGCTGCCCACCATGCCTTCACTTCCCTTTTCTGCTCCCTTTTGCTSAAAGGGAAAATCCTGACAGTCCTTCCCAAGTTCCCCATGTGTGTTTTCCTTCAACACTGGTGGTCATAATACCCTTCTCATGCCCTCTGGSCACCTTCCTCTAGGTCTAGAGACAGACTAGGAATCACAAACTCCCCTTCTCCATTTTCCACTCTTGAAAAGCCATGAAGTTTCCAGCATACCTCAGCATTTAAACATTATTTCTCCCATAAAACTGAAGCCTCTATCCTATGATAATTGAACTATATAACATCAGTAGAAAACTGAGAATCCAGTCAGAGGCCTCTCCTGCACCCAGAAGGACTAAAATAATTGGATTTTATTACAACTTTGAGATAACACAATACAATAGAGATTGAGTTTGCTGGCATGTAATCAACACCAATGTGACTTACCTTTGCAGTGTGGTCCACTGCCCTTCTGACCATTGAGGCCAATAACAAGGCTGGAGACAAACAACTGCTCAAGAGCAGTTTCAGCATTAACTGACCTGCAGAGGTTGGAGCTTAAATGYATCTCTGGACCAATAGGGAGAGGGTTCATGGGTGGAGGCTCCCAGATATGGTAGAGGTCCCAGGTGGAGGTGTTAAGGTCATTAAGGCTCTAATGCACTCAGACAGCTGACAAAGGCTCCCTGCTCCTATGCACTTCCTTGGAGAGGGTTTTTGCCATGAGCAGAAAATGCTGTTCAACTTGTGCCACTGTGCCATCAAATGCTGTTCAACTCGTGCCACTKTGCCATCAGAAGCTGGTTTGCCTCCTTAGAGCCTGACCTGTACAAGGACTTGCATAAGCAGAGTTTGGGGCTGGGATCAGGAAATGAATGCTTAAATAAAATGATTGGTTTGCATCTGTCAGAAAACACATTACACTCCACACACTTACGGAGGGAAAGGATGGCTCATATGTAACTTCTTAGAAAAAGCCAAGGTCTGTGTTCACGAGAAGGTGGAAGTAACTCTTTTCTTTTTTTTTTCTTTACTCCACTTTTATCCACTATATATTTCCTCCCTAGATTTACATACAGAGTCCACATGTCCTAGACATCATCTTGGCTTCAGTTAAAAGCTCTTAAGTACTGTTATGGCAAGTATGGGATGTACAAACAGGTTCATTGCTTACACTGTATGTTCCCAACACACTGAATAAACAAAGTTCTCTAGTTCCCAGCTGAACTAGTCTAATTAATGGGCCTCTTTATATTTACTCTTGTTTTATTAATCAAATAGATCAAGCCACATCAGCATAAAGTCAGATACTGAGCACACCCTTTCACTGAATGTATAAAGTCTTTATACACAGCCAAATTTGCTTTATTTTACACATGCCTGATTAGGTACAATCTGATTATATTTATGATCAGTCACGTCCACACATGGAGCCAAGCAAGGTCTGTGCCCCTTCTGAATGGGTTGAGAAGCAGAGTGTGCACAGAGCATCTTCCTCCTTTCAGTGAGGCAATGAGAAGCAGTGCCATCAGAGCAGTGACCTTGTCTTCTTCCAACAGCAAGCTAGGCAGATGCTTTAGGTCCACGCTTAGGGCTTTGAGAAGATTATTATTTCTTCTGAAATTAAATTACATCTCTGGCTTCAGATAAAATATTTAAAATTTTGTTATCATGCAAATATTGCATTTATTAGCACACAAATCTCATCAAGAATGTTTTGAAAGATGCGTCTACTGTATATGTTCAAACACAAACAATTCTCACTTCACCAGGCTCCCTGGTATAGCCACAAGTGGGAATGTTCAACACAGCCACAACTCCAATATTCTTCAGCATTAATCTCAAAGCCAGTACTTACAGGAAGATGCTACCTTTCTGACATATGTATCTTCACTGGAGGATCTGATCAATCTTGAAGCCTCCCAAGTGTTTTTTGATCGATAGCCTCTGTTATTCCATTCAAAAATGGGCAAGCAGAGTTGCGTACTCTTCAGCTGAGAGATGGCTGCTCATGTTTGTGCTCAAGGCAACAGGGAGCATGATATAATCCACATATTCCCAAATCAATGTATCTTGAAATCCAGACAGTCAGCAGCAATGAAGAAAGAAATTCCTAGAACCAGTTCCAGGACACACAAAGCCAGTGTTCAGTATGTAGCGAGACAAACTCTTTCAAAACAAATACAAGTTTGCATTCATCTGGATTATGTTAGAGGAAAAGAGTTTCCAACTAAGAATGATTTTGCCATCTTGGCAGTTTTCATAGAATCATAGAATCACAGAATGCCGAAGGTTGGAAGGGACCTCAGAGGTCATCGAGTCCAACCCCCCTGCTCACGCAGGGTCACCTAGAGCACGTGGCACAGGGCTGCATCCAAGCRGGTTTTAAAGATCTCCAAAGGAGACTCCACAACCTCTCTGGGCAGCCTGTTCAGTGCTTTGTCACCCTCACAGTGAAGAAATGCTTCCTTAAGTTCCTGTGGAACTTGCGATGCTTCAGTTTGAAGCCATTTCCTCTAGTCCTATCCCTGCCCACCACTGAAAAGAGGCCGCCCCCCTCCTCCTCACTGCCTCCCTTGAGGTATTTATACACGCTGATCAGGTCCCCCCTCAGCCTCCTCTTCTCCAGGCTGAACAGGCCCAGCTCTCTCAGCCTTTGTTCATATGGTAGACGTTCCAGGCCCCTGATCATCCTGGTAGCCCTGCGCTGGACTCCCTCCAGCAGCTCCACATCCCTCTTGTACTGGGGAGCCCAGAACTGGACGCAGTACTCCAGATGTGGCCTCACCAGGGCTGAGTAGAGGGGGATGATCACYTCCCTCGACCTGCTGGAGATGCTCTTCTTAATGCACCCCAGGATCCCGTTGGCCTTCTTGGCCACCAGGGCACACTGCTGCCTCATGGTCAACTTGTCGTCCACCATGACACCCAGGTCCCTCTCTGCGGGRCTGCTCTCCAGCAGGTCCACGCCTAATCTGTACTGGTGTCCAGGGTTATTCCTCCCCAAGTGCAGGACCCTGCCCTTGCCCCTGTTGAACCTCATGAGGTTTCTCGCCGCCCAGTCCTCCAGTCTGTCCAGGTCCCTCTGGATGGCAGCACAGCCCTTTTCCCCTGAAAAGTAAAGAAAAAGATACTTTTTTTTTGTGTCACCAAAATTTTAAATGAAAGTTGATTGTGTGAGCAATTATCACATCATTTAAGATCTTTCATTTGCAATTTTCCAAAGGAAATAAATTAGGGAAGGAGAAAGGCTGCTCTTCATAAGCAAAGGCCAGAAGACACAAAAGGAATCACCAAGGCTAACAAAGTACTGGGGCAAGGCCACATAAGTCCAGCATCAGCAGATCTGACATTGGGAGTAGACCACTATTCTTGCATCATGGAGTTAAAAAGCTGCATTGATAAATAATTCCAAATACTTGCATTCAACATATAAATGCCAAAAATAAACCCTAGGAGCTCCAGGCTCTGGACCTCATTAGAGTCTGGACTGAAAAGATTCACTACTCAACTCAGACTGCATGAAACAGCCGCAAACTGGGACTACGAGCTTGGATCCAGAGCCAACAGTAGAGGCCAGAATTTGTAGGTGGCCTGTTTTGAAGACAACATTTTCCCCAGTACTGCCACGTTAACAGTCTGTTTTTGAGTCACACAGGGAGAAGTTTCCTTCCCTTCCTGCCATCGTGCGGGCTGAATTTTCTCTCCTGCAGTGGTCACTGTGGCCTGCACGCCCTGACTCCAGAGTTGACTGGCTGCTTCTTTCATGCTATAGATTTGAGCTGTCAGGAAACGTCTGAAATTAAATCATAGTGAAAAGGGGACAATTTTGCTGACTATATGGAGCTTTCATAACTTCAAAAATAACTTTTTTCCCCCTCTTTTCTCCCTCCCTGGGTACATGAGCCATTCTAGAACTTGAATCTGAGTATATGATTCTCACATATATTTATTTAGTTAGCAGTAGCATTCCTATTTTTATAGCCTTGAGTTTTTAACTTTCTTGTTAGCAACATTAACAAGGTTTACAGCATATAAAGTGAGCTGTGGTATTTAAAAAATGTTGGTCTAATGTAACACCAGCTTTTTTTATATACATGTTCAATGGTAAACTCCTACTGACAGGCAGAATGCACTTCTATGTCTGGGCAAGTTTATAGATGGTGTTCCCACCTCTGGGCCACAAGGTCACAAATTTGATTCTGATTCTATTAAGGAAACA
Organism: Nothoprocta perdicaria; assembly: GCF_003342845.1. Classification (NCBI taxonomy): domain Eukaryota; kingdom Metazoa; phylum Chordata; class Aves; order Tinamiformes; family Tinamidae; genus Nothoprocta; species Nothoprocta perdicaria. The sequence goes on along the minus strand of NW_020456232.1, from coordinate 2,326,703 downwards.
CTCAACAATGGTAAGTTTGTGTGTTTTTTTCTTCCTCTTCTTTTTTTTTTTCTTTTTATGAGAGGGGACTGTTTTATGTGATCCAAGATCTTAAAGATACTCCAAGGAATCTCTGTTGAATGCTGGGCTTTTCACCCCCATGCCCTCACTGCATAATGCTGTCTGCAGGCTTGAGAAGATTTGTCCAGCAGTTAGATAAAGCAGAAGAGTTGAAGGAATCCTGACACAACAGAAAAAAGCACAGGCAATATCTGTCTCACTTCCCCATGTGTAGATATGACATTGAGTGGGGTTTCACAGGAGTGTGATTTGCCTCTGCATCAGATGTTCAGCAACTAAAGATTCACACGGCTTGTGCTCAGTTCCTATTTCCACAGCAGATCCTCTGTGTGACTCTAAGCACCTCTCCAAGCCCTCTGTGCCCCTGGGGTGCARGAACAAGCTTTCTTCCTTGCCTGCATTCATCTCCTTTGCATGGTTTTAAGGCAAGATACCAASCTCAGTGAAGGCCTTTGTATGCCATACATAAATATATTGAATTCATTGCAAGGTCAAATGAAAAGGTGAATATTGCTGAGATGACACCTATTCCCTTATGAGATACCAATCTTATTCTTTCTGAGGATTAATTTAGCTAGAGATTTTCTCTTTTATGCCCTGTGATGGCTCTAGCTGCAGCTTCCTCACCGTAAGTATTTACTGGATGATCCCCAGACCAACTTGAAAGAGGGGAGGCTCCAGCCACCACTGACCTGAAATGACTTTATGCTGGTACGCCCCATGCTCTGGGACATCATGGCAACAACTACATGGACTGTTGGCTTGAGAAACAAGTAGGGGACAACAGAAAGGCAGAGATGATGCGGTAAAATGAAGAGTTCAGTTGGGAGAGAACCAGCACTTAGGAGAAGGAGGAAGGAAGGAGAAAATCACAGTTCTGTTGAAACAATTTCAGAATCACATCTTACTGTCTGTAAGGYAATAATGAAAGTATAGATGGACAAGCAGCGCAGCCCTTTTTGTGAGACATTTGGGTTACTGGAGGTAGGGGTTCAAGAGTAGGTATTACAGGCCTCGCTTCTGAAGGGAAACCAGCCAGAATAAAGCAAGGAGCCAGAATCTCTAGGCTAAGGAAAAGACTGATCATGTTGCAACAAAGCACAGGAAAGAGAAGTTGGCTGCAGGGTCTGACAGGAGGCCTTATAGCTGCACTAGAGGACTCCAGGTCTATTCTCTTTCTAATTTCCTTATGCCCCCAAGGAAGCTCTTGGTGGAAATTTGCTTCAATTTAAGGGGGGACTGGAAGAATGAGACTGTGATTGAGCATCTGGCAATATGAAAGAGGGTTCAAAGGAGAGGAAATGGCTTGTGCAAGATTTGAAGTGCTGTTCTGCACTCCAAATTGACCGATACAGTGAGTGTTATTACTTCCACTACCACTCTGAGACCCACTGTGCAGTGGCACCTGCTTCAGATGCCCTCCTCCACAATATGTGATATGGATGGGGTTGAATATCCGTGACTGAACAAGAAGTGGCAGCAACTCTGACAACACAAAAACAGGGAGAGGAATTGTTCTTGTTTGGACATGCCATGGTCCTGGTCTTGGCTGTCTGGAGCAGCAAGGACCCTCAGGTCTGGTGCAGCCCCCTGCACGGAGCAGCTCTGCTCCCTCTGCTCCCTTAAACTCAGTACAGAAAACACATGTTAATAAATGCCATAGTATAGAGGGGCTTTCTGAGGAAACCACATAATTTAAATCTTACTACAGTATTCACATAGTAAATAAGTATTTAAACTTTGTAAATAGCAGTGAGCTTACTAAAGGATCAAATAAACATAWTTTTGCCCTCCTTGTTTGGGCCTTTGGCTACTTAAAGGTAGTATGACAGTAACACATAAAACTACTGCTAAATAGCACTGCTTAGAAGAGACATTTCTTTCTCTTCTGAGGAGGAAGACAAAAGCAAAAAAATATATTTTTGTTTTTCTATGCTGTATTTGATTACTTTATATATAATGGTTTATGATCATCATGCARTACCTCTTCTGAAGCAGGCTGCAGCCTGTCTTGCTTTCCTTAAGATTGGAAACTTTTCTTTAGGCCTTGAAAAAGTTTGTAATCAACTCCAGTTTAAGAAAAAAATCCCCCACAAACTCCTTCAAAGTCCATCTACAGGTTAGCAGTGGGTATCTCCCTACAAAGCAAAGGCAGTTCTCTCCTAAAGCAATCTACTCGACTTACTGTGGTCTCCATCCACTTGGGTACTGATATAAATCATTCAGGCAGTCTACAGCACCAGTTCTGTGGGAACGAATGTATTTCTAATGTGTTTGCATATTTATCGGAAAAGAATTTAAAAGGGTTGGGGCAGCCTGTCCACAAGAGATATGATTAATAAACATGTTATGATCAATTGCTCTTCACTGTCTTCAGGCTTTCTGTTCCATTAAATAATACAGATATTCGGACTCTTCTGGAATAGTGGATGATATATGCTTAAGGCAATGGGGAGACTTTTTTTCAGTATCTGTGGTATCATGAGGCAAAGAAAGAACTTAATCAGAATTTTCTGTACAGAAAGAGAATGGATATTTACCGTCCACATTTACCCTTCCCTACAAATGTCATTTGTGAGATGGTTTTACTCCTTGATAAGAATAAAATGCTTTAAAGCACTTTCACCTCATACTTCTTCACTGAGTTTTCCCTCACAAAAAGCATGAATTTCATTCATGTGTGAAATTAGTACTCAAATAACAAAGGTACAGTGTCAAATAAGAAAATTCATTTTGCTCAGGAAGACTCCCTGCAAAGTCATATTTATGCARTGGCACTAAAAGACAAGAGCCTGTTCCTGGGAGAGAGGGGAGAGCACCTCAAACCACTCTGCACATCTGGTTTGGTGTGGAGCCATCCACTTCCTCAACACGCTCTGCAAACACTGCAGAAGTGGCTCTGTTTTCCAAATGTACAGTAGCAGATCTTGAGCGCATCTTCAGCTAGATCCTCAGTGAGTATAAATCAAATTAACAGCACTGAAGTCAATCCAGCTGTGGCTATTTACACCAGATGTCATGTCTAATATGAGACTCCTCACGTGCCACAGTCTTGACTCCATCTTCCCATGCCCCGCCACCATCATGTCCCAGTTCATCCAGCCTTTCCTGGAGCTGCCCCTGCCCTTTGGGCCTTCCTCTCCTTCCATGCCTCCGTTCCTCCTTTTTTCCCTCAGAATTGCTGTTGTTCAACATTTTGGCTAGGAGACCAGCTCTCCACACTGAAAACATCAAAGAATATCTCTGGCTAGATCTCATCCCCACTCTCCAAGTTTGTTGGCTTGGAAAGTGAATAACTAATAAGGCAGCATGCCATTGTTTTCTGTTTATTATAATAGAAATAAATTGTTGGCTCCAAATCAGGCACTGATTGTTCCTTTGATATCACTGCCAGGAAGGTAAATAAAATGACTTTAAAAATCACCTTTCACAGGGAACGCCATAGGCATCTGAAAGATGAAACTTTTGCCATGTCAAAAGCTCTACCAGAAGTCCCAAACACAGTAGAATAAAACTTTAAATCCTCCCCTATAAAGAAAAAGAAAAAAGGAAAAAGAAAAAAAAAGAAAAAAAAAAG
>NW_020456232.1:2110241-2322111 GCF_003342845.1 Nothoprocta perdicaria | reverse complement strand
AAGGAAGGAAGGAAGGAAGGAAGGAAGGAAGGAAGGAAGGAAGGAAGGAAGGAAGGAAGGAAGGAAGGAAGGAAGGAAGGAAGGAAGGAAGGAAGAAAGGAAGGAGAAAAGAAAAGCTCTCAAAACTCAATAGCTTTACACTTTTCTTTGTAGTCAGTACTATTGGAAAAAAATACAATATTATTATCTGTAGGGACTCAAATGCATAGCAGCAGCATGATCTGAGAGCARTTTGGGACAACTATGTAAGTATATCACTTTCTACAACAGTCTGTTATTCAAAGAGTCTGTCAGGATACCTATGGAGAGTATATCCGTTATGAAAAGACTTGTTACAAAAATTATAACAATATTCCTCGGATGGCTGGCAGAAGGCCTATGTGGCAAACAGYTTGGTCATGCTGAAAAATAAATACTCGCTTGACACAGATCTTGCACTTTTGCATGGCTCTAAGTGCATCCTTTTTCTGCAGTTAAGCAGTTAAGCATATTATTAACTTTAAGGATGTAGCTACGTCTCACTGGAATCAAAATGAGTCAATATATCTGAAATTGAAATGGGGCAATATAGCTGGTACCCCATAAAGTGCTTGTGACAAAGTACTTTCCTGAATAGAATGGGTTGAAGAGCTCTCACCAAAGTGCCCTGGGGATAAGTGTAGGCTTCCCATTGGCTTCAGGGAGCAATCAGTGCCTATTTTTTGTAAATGTACTCATAGCTTATAATGGGATACTTAGAAAAGGAAGGACCTTTTCCCCCAGCTAATACCACCTCTTCTAAACTATTTCTGAAAATTAAGAGTGTGATTACTGACTTGTAGGCACTTGATGATCACACTTTGGTTTGAACTTTTACAAGCGTATGGAGGTTTGCTAACTCTAGCACTGCCCAGCAATTTATTTCCCAGTTGGGCTGTGAAAGACTGCTGGAAGAAGGAAAATAGTGTCTAAAGGCTTGCTGTGCAAACCAATGATTATGCTAGCTGGACTTCTGCATTTACATTCCTGGAAACTAGTGGTTTTCAGAGAAGAGGTAGAATTTACTTTTCTAATGAAAGTAAATCTTTTTCTTTAACCCAGAAGTAGTGTTTGCTTGCCAACAAACATCTACCATGAAGCATGCTTTAGCAATCTGGTGGGTGCTATGGGACCAGACAGGCTGACTCTTCTGTGCTGTTCGAAAGCTAAAGCAGTGTCTTTTTGTGGAGAGTTACCGCTGCAGCTGTGAATTGCTCAATGAACATGGATCTATCCTGTCTGAGATGACAAAAGTAAATGTCAGACCTAAAAATCCACAATCAGTGTTGGAAGTCTGGTGTGTAAACATGATATTTACAGGTCCTTCTTGGAGAGCATGGTGAAGTTATACTGTGGCTTGCAAAACTGATATTAAACAACTTTTCTGCTTCTACAGTTGATGTGACCTGTACACAATCCATCAGCAACTTACTGGGAACACTAAAAGGCAAAGGAAGGTCTTTATTGTTAAGTCTACTTCTGTTCTTCTTTAAAAAAGAAAATCTCTGGCAATTTCTATGAAACTTTAGGAAACTGGTTACTGAGGAGTCACTTCCTGGACACAGCGCAGCTGAGTTCAGTAACTCATGTTAAAGTTATCTTGGTTTAACTTTAAAGCAGTATTTCCCTGAGGGCCTCTTGATGCTGGAATGAGAGATGAATCTCTGCCTTCCGTGGGAGCTTGGATTATTTTTAATCTTCTGGACATGTTACAAAGATCAATTTATAGTCTCCTAGAGATGGTAAGGACAAGGTTTTGGGAGCAGACAAGAAGTGGGTTGGCTGTTCTTGATTAGTGGATGTTGTTATTTCTGAAAAGAAAGAACTTTCCAGGGCAAATTCTTCATTTTCTGGCCTTACTTGCTTTATTTTGAAGAAAAAGTTGCATGAGTGTAAACTGGCACAGATTCATAAACWGCAGTCAACCTATGTTCCTTTTTTGATTGATACATGATGAATTATGCAAACTATCACAACTCTCTATAGGTACTTGGTATAGAAAAATGTAGATGATGATGTAAAAACACTTTCATTTATTTTTCTGTTTGACAGCTTTGAAGATATTACGGTGACTTATACCATGATTTTATTCCCAGATTACATTACTGTGAAATGGAACAGAGTCTGGCCTGTAATCTTGAGCAATACAAGTATTTTCACTTCCAGGATAATGACAAGAATTTTAAATGACTTCCACTGAAAACAACAGGTGGACTAGATCTTGAGCAAATCCATAATTTGTCAATATGTGCATCTCATAATATTCAGAAATATGTTTTTAAATTCTCTGATTGTTCAGGTTGCTAACAGAACAGTTAGAATATTTGCCAGAAGTTACCACAGAAATACAGCAGTGACATCCACATTAGATTTTTATAAATTTCAAAAGTCATAAAAACAGTATGTAGAATTTTTTCCTCTGCTACTTAAATCCTACTTAAGCCTTACACAGTTCCTTACACTTACAAGAAACTCAGTACAATTGTTTCCTTAATTCTAGCAGATGAAAAGCAACAATGACAGCGTCTTGTAGGATTTCCAAACTAAAGAGGCAAATGGCCCAGGTTTGCCCAAAGTGTCAGAAACTTTTTTCATACCCTTGTTTGAATTTCATAGTCTTGTACAAAATACTTTTCCAGCATTTTGTTTGTTTTACACARTCTTTGCCATGATTACTCTCTCATGTCTCTAAGTTCTTCCGTGTGTTCTTTTTTTTTTTTAAGACCAGCTCTTTTTTAAGCCCGTTCCACCATGATCCCACTGAAATGCTAGTGTAGACACACCCGTAGCAGGAAGAAGAAAAGTGACATATTCAAAACCACAGGAAGAGATGAGAGCAGAATCAAGATCTACAAACTTCCTCTTCCTASTCTTATCTATATTGCTGCTTCTTGAATTTAATCTTAAATCTTAACAATTTATAGTCTTTCCCAGACATCTTTTATCCCATGGTTAGCACTCTTTAATGGTAAACATTTGGATATTAAAATAAATATCCATGTTACAGACTGTTGTCTAACATCAGTGAAATGGTGACATTGCTATTCCCTGAACACCTGTAAAGCCWTCATTTTGCTTCTTCAGCAAAACTAACGTAACCTTCTCTTCTTCGTCTCCTGGCATTTCTCTTCTTGGGGCCCCTGTGCCTTTCTTGGCCTGCCTTAAGCTACTGCTCTCAAATCATAAGACAGATGGATTTTCAATATGAGTTTTATGGTTAGTAGTACCCCCTTCCTAGTGAAATTTGGCAGATTTCTGTGGTAATTTTACTTCCAGAGTTGTCAAAAATATGCTAAAGTCGGGGTTGTTACATGTGGACACAATTTAAATGGATAACAATTCAACTGGGAGTAATGTTTTATAAAGGCAGTGTTTTACTGAGATATTGCACAGTCCAGAATGGGAAACTCCTACAAAAATGTGGATATTCTCCTGTGGAGCTCAGCATAGTCTTAGCCCACTAACAGTAATAAATCCAAACTCTCCATCTCCAAATTCTCTTCTGACAACTCAGATATCTCTAGTCACTTTTTAATTCCTTCTCTGCCACGTCTAACGAGCACTAGGTAACTGTGACCCCAGAAAGCTTTTTTAAAACTGTTTCCTTTTACATCTCACGAAGTGGACACTTGYGGCTGCAGCCAACAAGCAGCAAACTTGATGTAATCTAACTACTAAGGGAAAAAACATTCTCCATGAGTTGACACATCAGGTCAGCAGCTTTCTGTTTCCTGCCAGAGGAATCCTTTTTTATCCCCATTTACCAGAAAAAGACGACCATCCTCTACAAGCACAGAAGCAGATAGACACCCAAACACTTCTGCCCTCCAAATTATGCAGGTGCAAGTGCCAGCACACAAACTCCACAGGTTTATTAGCTGCATCCTGCACCCAACACCATGTCACATATGTTTTGGTACTGCAGGGCACAACCCTTAGGTACATGGCTCCCACAGGAAAACCAACCTACCRTTGGGGAAGTTGATTGGGAAGAATCAGCTCAAGCAGCAGCAGCAGCAGCATCCTCCTGTTCAGAGGCTTTGCATCAAACACGACTGAGAGGCCAGAGGTGAAGGCTGGAGCCTGCCTAAACTCAGAAAAGCTTAAGAAATGGATGCAACCCTTTGGGAGATTGCACAAGATGAGAATGAGGTGCTAATGAGATGCTTCATTGCCCTGAGGAGACTCAACTGAGCCCAGCAGGACCTTCAGGGCCTGTGGCTCCATTTCAGCACAGCCCCGTGCCCACAGGCAGCCCTTGGGCTGTGCTCTGAGGGAGCTGCCTGAAACTCTGTCCCCAGCACCTACCTCAGACCCATGGTGCAGGCTTGTTTTCGGCTCCCAGATGGACCCTGCACTTCCCTTGTTCCCTGGCCATGTCTGGGCCTGCTGCGCTCAGGCACTGCCCAGGCTGGGGACCACCTCCAGTCCCAGCTCAGCCCGTCATGAGGCAGCCTCTCTCCTGCTAGCAAGGCTCAAGTACCTCATTCACAAAGGACGTTTCAGATCCTAGGCAAAACAAGAGCCCTTTTGCTTTCAGTCCTGGCAAAGTTGTTGTTGTTCTTCGCTCTACATGTATAAGCTGCAAAGATGGCAGTTCTATGATTTTCTTTTAAAATAAACAGGTTTCATTTTACCTCTGAAAGCAAGCAATGCAGGGCCAGTAAATAACTGGCAAATGCTTTCTATGTTCATTTCTTCAAGTATTTTGGCTTTTCTTTGCTTTTAATTTGCCGTGAGGCAGACATTTGAGATATTATGGTGATATTATCAGTTGTTTGCATATCAGAGGATGCCAGGAAAATGCCTGTGGAGTAGACTTCTTGGGTATTGGGTTTTCTTTTAACTGTTCTGGTGCAAATTCACCCCATGGTCAGAGTTCTGCTCAAAACAAGGGAAGAAAATAGAGTGGAAGTAAATTCTACATTCTGGTTATGGATTGGTCCTACTGGTTGAAAGCACAAGTTTCCCTATTTCATCTTTGATACTCCTCAAGGATTAATGTACTAGAGAAGTTCTTTGCCAGACTTTATCACATACTTTTTTTTTGATGATAAGAATCATCATGTGCRATTCTGTGAACCATTATTCCAAAGGAGTAATGCAGATATAGCTGTTGCATGTCTACCTTTCCGGTGCATGTAATCACATAAAATAAAGGTTTCTGTATATATATTTACAGATTTCTAGTAATTTATGAACATATCTTTTAATCTTGCAATAGCAAAGGTTTTTTCTCTTCCACTATATTGCCATTAAAGGAAGATATTTTACTATAAAATGAATTACTTAAGAAATTAAGAGCTCAGTTCTTGGCTGCACCATACATATCCTGACCGATCTAGGCCAACTTAACCAGACTACTATGATATATTCTTCACGTGGAAAATGAAAATACTTCCTGCAAATGTTGTTAATCACTAAGATACCACAGACCCAGGAGCTCAAGTCAGTATCACAGAATCACAGAATGGTTGAGGTTGGAAGGGACCTCTAGAGATCATCTAGTCCAACCCTCCTGCTCAAGCAGGAACATCCAGAGCACATGGCAYAGGGTTGCATCGAGGTAGGTTTTGGAGATCTCCAAATCACTCTTTACACTCACCCTACTCCCTCTCAGTAGATATTCAGGGAAAAACATGGCAAAGTCACTAACAGTTTGAATTTCTGTGCCTTCTACATATAAAAATACTGCGTAAGACAAATGCTACAAATACCTAAGACAATTCAAACATAATTAAAACAAGAAAAAACAAAACAGCAGTACTTTGGAGTGGGCCTACATGCTTTGTTTCTCTTCAGAGATAAACTGATTGAATTCCATAAATGGAATGAGAGAGTTGAATTGAGAAAAATAAACTGAAATGCACTGGGAGGAGAACAAGAGGGAATAAAGAGGGAGGTGAAGGCACCAGGATGGGGCCCTGCTCTCAGGGAAAACCATGTTTAGACAGGTGCTTAGGASAGATATCTTGATGGTAGTGACAGAAATGTCCTTGCTGTGAAGTAGGGACAATAACAGCTCTCAAATACTGTAGAAGATGTTCTAAACAAGACCATGTTTTCTTTCTGATTGCACAACTCACAATAATTCTACATCCTTCCAATAATATTTAAGAAGAATATAGGAAAAGATTTGTGAAAATGTAAAGCAAATCAAGAGCAATTCTCTGCAACCCCTAAGACTTTCAATAATCTATGAGATTCTAATAATTTTATAATTCCTAACCTGTCTTTTTAACCTCCATTTACCCTCCGCCTACTCAACTTGTTTACCCTCTGTGGTACTTCCCCTGTTTACATCACTGCACATCACTGTAGTGGACCTACATGGGGCTAGTCAGAACCAGGTTCAAGAGCTGTGGTGAATCAGCAGGGACATGCAAGCCCTGTTGCCCTCTYCTTGGCCAATGCCCTTTGACTGCCTATTCCACATGCAGCAGAAACACCCCTGGACATAATGGGTTTCTCTCCAGGGCACTGCTTGCTTACAAAGCACTGCATGGACATRGTTAGCAACAGTGACCTGCTCATGCCAGTAGGTTTTGAGAAAAAACATGCCTAAGAGACTTGTTGGAACAGGGTCTGCAAGGTTCATCTTGTAAGTTACAATCTGTGACTTCATATCTACCCTAATAGAAGCAACACTTGAATAATTAAAAACATAGGGGTACAATCTGGCACGTTAAACATGTATTTTTTTTCTTAAAGTGTTTGCTCTGTGAGTGGTAAAAACAGAGCCTTAATACTTGACTTGGAATATATGCCTGAGGCATACAGTGAAAGGCAAAATAAAGAAACTATGCAATGCATGTATTAATTTAAATAAATCAATGTGATAATTTGGGATCAGGTGGGATGCTGTAGCTCAAAGAAAAGGACAAAGGGAGGTCATTACTTACACTTTTAATAAATCAGTTTGTTAATTAGGGATCAGGTGGGATTTTCCAGCATGAGAGAGAGGACAAAGAAAACTTATTAGTTACATTTAAAATAAATTGGTATTTTAATTGGTGTGGACTGCTGCTGCAAATTTAGAGGASAGCAAAACAGAACAGATATTTGAAATTGCCACTTGAAAATAGGCTTGCTGTAGAAGCCGGAAATGCTTAATATTTTCTCAGTATTTTTTTACATTTTTGGTACCTTTTAGCATAAAACTGACAAAGTCAAGCTGGAACTGAAGATGCAAGTAAATAAAGTGAGAAGATCCATAATTTATTCAAGTAAATAAAAACAAAAGGTTGTTTCAGCTTTCTGTAGCTCACTATGTTGGCAAATCGATTTTCAAATATGAAYGCATTCACAACCACTGACCCTGACTTTTATCTGATCTTGCCACAGGAGCAGAGGTCAACTATAGTGCATGGCAGTTTTTTTGGTACCCACCATAGCAATATTCACTATGTGCTGAGCTTTTTTCACTTCACTCCCACAGATTCCACATGGATCCTGCTGAGGCTGACATGAGTCATGAGCAAGTGTCATTTGGTTGAGGRCTTATGCTGGTGCACCATTGGAAAGTAAAACATCCTCATCAGAAAGGGAAATGGACTGGATAATAAGGGGGATGTTTGAATGGCCAAGTTTGGCAACATTCAGTTCCTTTACCCTTTGATGCTACGGTGAAGGACAGCAACTCAGAGCCGCCAATACATATTAAAGCCTTTTAGGAAGCAGAATTGCTGCCAATGGGCAATTGATGCCTCAMATGGCTCCCATCTCTGGAGGATGCATCTTCCCACGACGCCTGCCCCTGCACAATGAGATGCACATGACAATTAGCATCCCAGGGACGCGGCAGCTCATCCGTGTCACCGCCACATCTGCCCCTGCCTAATAGCTGTGCTATATTTGCTCCAAATTTCAAAACTGCTCCCCTCTCCGAGGTCAGAAGATCAAAAGTTCATCTCTCCTTGGGAATTGCCAAAGAACCCCTAGGGCAGGTCGCTGCCCAGCGGTGAAGCAGCAGCCACTCACTCAGTGCCATGCTTGTTCCAACACATATGTAAAGCCTGAGACTCCATCAGCTGCAGCAAGAAATAATAAAAATATTAAGCTAACATGCACTCTTCAAAAAATTTCCTAAAAGTGTCTGTAGTTGAAACTCAGCTTTTACAATCTGTCTGCCCAAAGGGTCGTTTACCTTATGGATTAGGTGGACTATTGTGGTGGATGCTGTTTCATCAAAGAAGCAGAGCCTAGAGTTTTAATCAGCTATGTAAACTAATATAACTTTGCTCAAAATATTTTAGGCCCTTCCCTTGCAAGCAGATTCTCAATAACAAAATAGAAAACACACCACAGGTATGACATACAATGCAATTCCTCTGGTAAAACTGGGGAGCCATGTGGAGCCCAAACACAGCAGTGCCTTAGAGGTTCAAAAGTCAGTAGTAAGATTCAGACTGTGCTGAAACCTAATCCACAAGGCCTCAGACAAAGAACATCAAGTTTCCAGATTTTTCAATATAAACATTCAAGTCATTTTAAGTTTTAAGAATGCAAATAAAAAGCAGAAGATTGGTATATGTTGGGGACAGTTTTTTCCTTGCAGCAGTAACTTAAACATCATTTTTTTTCAACTGAAGAGCCAAACAGCAAAATCAATTTGCTGCTGATTTCCAAGAGAAACCCTCGGGTCGCAGCAGAAGGCTGTTTCTTCAAAGCACCAAGCCAGATTGAACAAATGCAAACAACCCTGCAGCTCCCATTCAGCCACTTCAGGGACTGCTCCTCTCCTCCAGGGGAAATGCAGCATCCCTGGAAGCGGGAGACAGAGCAGGGCAGTCACAGTTCAGAACAACAACATTAGCCAGCAAAACGCTCAAGGATGTGCTCAAGTGCTATTAGTATAATTGGGACATAAGTACATGATTGAAGCTAAGTATGATTAAAGTTGAGTTTCTTGAGGAGGAATGGATTAATGCAGATGTTTAGACAATATCCAGCATCAAGGACAAAAAGTTTAGATTAATTTGTCTAAATTTATTTGTAAATTTTATAGAAAACCACCATTTCTGGTCTCCAAAGTCCCAGCCCGATTCCCTCAAGCGTCCCAAAGCTTCTCATTACGCTCATCCCMCTCTTGACATACTGCCAACTTTCTGCACATTCTCATGGTGCCATTAGAAACCAAATGAGAGGCTGTGCCCCAAAGTCACAGGAGAGGCCACGGCTGGTCTTCCTCATCTCTTATCCCATACGCACTGTGCCTCAAGCCAATGTTGCCTACAACTCCTGCAGCAGGGAACCAAGTGCCCACAGGAGAGCCCGACCCAATGCACTCCTGTTCATCTGCCATGATTTCCACTTCTCCTCAGCAGTCTGTGATAATGATTCAAAACTCAAAGTTATTAATATTCCAAACACTAAAATAACAAGAGAAAACTCCTGTTCTGTTTTTTTTTTTTTTTTCAAGTCAGACTTTCAATGACATCTTATAGTTTCTTAGAAAAAAATCCCCTGACTAAGAGAAGTACTTGTTTTCCCCACCTTCTGCCATCTCCAGGACTGGACCAGACCCTGAGGACCTTGAGAAGCACAGAGTACCACAGAAAGCTGTGAAGATGCCCAAAATGAGAGCTGAGTCACCATCCCRTCCACTGCCTGCAAAGCCAAAGGGGAACAGAGTGTGCCAATTTTGAGTAAATATAAATATATACACACACATATATATATAAATATATGGGCATATATTTGTGGTCTCCTGGCACAGACAACTCTGACTTATCATGGGATACTTTGCTCTGTCTGTTTGAAGGCCTTTTCTGATAAAGCAATAAACATACCATAAAACTGGTTTACAAGCTAGGTCTCACTCTGCTCTCCAGCTTTTTCTCATTAAGGGCCTTGCTGTGTCAAGGAAGTTGAAGCTGCAGCACATTTAACATCTGCATTCCTTTGACGTGTTTTGAAATTATTTTAAAACAATTGGGAGGGGAGGTTCAAGTTTTGGGGGACTAAGTGCTTCAAAGGGAAAGCAGATGAATCTCTAAGCCCCAAATTACATAACCAGCCCCACCAAGGAAATAAATTAATTTGTTTCCCAATGGCTTATTTATATAACCCTTTAATTATAACTAACCATATCACCCRCGTTATACCATGGGAAAATGCAGGGCTGTTGAGCAACCCGCCACTCTGCCTTCGTCAGCYCAACAAAACCATCGTTAAGCAAGAGTGGCGTGTTAGGACATCGCCTGCTCGTCTGTCCTCCAAAGGTAGAGTCCAATAGTGCGCCTATGAAAACAGTCTTGACAATAACTCTTTCTGGGGACTTTTGCATGTTCCTAAGCTCCATCCCCCTGTTGGGTCATAAAAATAGGAGAGCATCTGACCTGCTTGCAACACAAAAAGGATGTTGTGTAGAAATGCCCCATTTTCCCAGTTTGCACATGAGTCACCAGCAGCAGTCGAGCCCTGTTAACTGCAAGGGCTGCACAAGCCACACTGTGTTCTCCTATGTGGCAAATCAAGGTAGCGCTGCTGACTTCAATTAAATCTTTTCTAATTGTTTCTAATTCAGCACACACCAGCTGAGCCCCTGGCTTCTGCTCTATAAAAGGCAGTGTGTTAAACCAACTTGCTGTGGCTCCTCAAGGCCTAATAAATGCTACGTATTAGGAGTTATTAGACCAAATCCCTGTGAAGAAAAGGATGGCAACAGTAACAGGAAAGATTTTGCAGATGAGAACTGCCAAAATTTTCTAAAACTAAAGTTGTCAAAGCAGTTGTTCTAACCCATGTTTCATCCACTGTAGAAGACAACATATAAGGATTTCTGAAAAAAGTTATCTCCTGATGATATGAAGTAAAGTTGATTGTGGCCATATGGAGAATCCTGTAGCTATGCATTGCAAGAAGGATTTAATTATAAATCATAGGAATCCTTTCTGATGCCTTTGTGTACAGATCTGCTTTAGTATTGAGACTAGTAGACATTTTCAGGTGCAAAAACTTTGTTCTCTATGAAGGGGTAAGCCTTGGCAGCTTATCAGCCCTGTAATGCCAGCACCTTTATTCAGGGGCAATGATACTGCATCTGAATGCTCGAATAGCCAATTTGGCTGGATATTAACAGCTCTTTATATAAGCAACCAAGAAAAGATCACAAGGGATCCTCTGCAATCTGCATTAGTTGGATCTTACCCATCAAGCTGGATCTCTTCCCAAAATATAGGCATCACTTCCACTACAGGGCAATGGGCTCAGTGCAGCGGCTCAGCTATGTGTTTTGTGTGGGTCATGAAACTGGACCCATGGATCAGGAGAATGAGAGAGTCATTCCACACATTTTTTTTTCCTCAGCATTTAAGAATCTCTAAAACCCTGTTAAAAATTCAAAAAGAGCTCATGCTAAAGCATAGCACAGACAGGAATTGCCCCAAAGAAATTCCTCAATTAACTTGTTAAATAGTCAGTTCTTTGTGTTTATTTTTAATTTAAAGATGACATAAAGTGAGTTTTGGTCAGCCATTCCTGCATAACTCTGTACAGAGAGCCAAAGCAATGCTATAATTTTATCTTTTACATCCTTTGAAGCAGTATTTCATTGGTCATGTCTGCAATGCCTGAGGATGGCCTTTAGACCAAGCTCTGCGCTCTTAAGAACAGATCAAAAGAAATTTGGTCATCTCCTTCAAAGTGCAACCTTCCTCCTCCCCTTTTTCACAGAGCTGTAACATGAAGCAGGGCTTAGTATTGAGGAGGATCTTCTGTAATTCAGTATAAATGGTTTGGCTCACAGCCTCAGCTTCTTCAGATAGGAATAGCAAGTCAGCATTTTTCAGAGGGGCTACATTAATTTAATCTCAGTTCTGAACTAAGCGGAAAAATATGAAGTTTTCTAGGAAAAAAAAAATGAGTTTTGTAGTAACCAAAACTTAAAATGTTAATCCTTCTGTTAGCATTTCATATATCAATGATATTATGTCCCAGGATTTTATTATGACTCCCAATTGCTGCTTCTGTATACATATCTGACCTGACAGAGGCACATGACTGGTTAAACATCTTAGCTATGGTTGCAATAAATATCCAATAAATATGCCCCTGCAATCATGAAAAATATTTGCAAAGATGATGAGTATCCAAGTATGCCATGAGCTTGAAAACAGGAAACAATAAAAAGAAAGCAGTGCTTCTGAATAGCTTATTATAATTCTGGGGCAGCAAGACCTGATTTTTAACCATAAATAAATAAATAAATAACAGGAAAGATTGAGAGATTGTGGTGGTGAGGTCTATACAGACGCAGACACCTCTTGCTCCCATTTGGCTGACATTTCAGATGACAGTCTGAATCACACAAAATAGAGAATAATTGTGCTGAGATGCAGAGGATAAGATTGGCTTACAGAAAACAAGAACTGGTCATAACCCGAAAGTCAAATTCCTGAATCTTTAAAAAAAAAAAAAAAAAAAGAAAAAGCTTAGCTAATATCTGTTTATATTTTTTTCCCACAGAATATCATTTCCTCCTTTTGGCTGGTGATAGTTAAGTACCTTGAAAAAAACCTATTTCTTTGCTGTGTTTATCCCAGGCAAAGCCAAGCCTTGCAAGACACCTCCGGGGCAAAGAGACCTTGAAACTACCATTTTCCTCCTTTGGCTGGTTGTTTGGCTGTCAATCTCCTCCAGGACTCCCAGATCACATTCGGCAAGGAGTTAAGAGTTC
The DNA here is from genome assembly GCF_003342845.1 of Nothoprocta perdicaria. Classification (NCBI taxonomy): domain Eukaryota; kingdom Metazoa; phylum Chordata; class Aves; order Tinamiformes; family Tinamidae; genus Nothoprocta; species Nothoprocta perdicaria. The sequence continues at coordinate 2,309,414 of NW_020456232.1, read as the reverse complement.
AAAGTCTTTCCGAGCTGGTGTTCTCACGCAGAGAGCCAAGAAGTGAAAACTGGCCCTTGGTGAAGCCTGCACAGTGATAGCATTAAGAAAAAAAAAAAGCACTCATAAAACGACTTTCTGATGATGGGTCTCAGAGCAGTAATGCTGTAATAGAGGCTCGCAAAACTTCTCTGGTCCCCACGGCTTGAGCCACTACTATTTGTATCCAAACCAATTTTATCTCCGCTCCGTTAATGCAACACAGCCATGGTGCTGACAAAACACAGGAGAACTGAGATTTGGAGTCCACGATGCTATAGCTAATGAAGTTAGCAGGGAGAAACAAAACCCAAAGGCTTTAATTAGCAACTATTTGGATTATGAGGCTGCCTAATGAGACATAAAATACTTTAATTTTTATTAAGAAGAAAAAAGCAACTTTGACTTTTGTTAAGAAGAAAAAAGTGGAAGAATCTTACTATTGACTAAAAACATTCAATTAAAATATGCTAGAAGGGGACCATTTTCAGTGGAGAAATGTGCAAATCAGATCCTTTTGAGCAAAAGCTGCTACTATCTTTTTTTTCAGTTTACAGAGAAAACTTTCTGAAGTTTCCATCTACCTCATGAAAAGTGTGGAAAAAAGAGAGTATTCAGGTTGCTCAGGCTTTTTGCTGTGAACATCTTTGTCAGAAGCCCCGCTACCAAATGGGAGTAAATGTCGATGAAGAGGTTTTGATGACAGAAGCAGAAGAGAAGCCTGGCACTCTAACAAGGGGTCCCCCGGGACACACCAGCCTGGCACCACCGTGTCCAGCCTAGGGTCTCTGTGCTCCCATCAGTCTRCAGAGACTACCTGAGCTTCGAGGAGATCAGTGGGACATGTCCAGCAGAGCCATTCCTGGGGGAGCGTTTCCTAAAATGCCCAAGTTTGCTTTGGCTCCTGCATCTTCCCTGATCTTGTATCAGAAGTGTTCACACTGAGGATCTGCCTCTGTTTTAGCCTTCTTGACTTATTTCTTGGCATGTGGCTGCAGGTTGCTTGGGACTGCTGCCAGGGCAGGGATGAAGAGAAGAGCATTCCCGGGCTTTTAGTAGTGTTGACCATTGTACTGTTGTGAATACATAGCAGCCTTCAAAGGCAGAAAGGTGACCCCCCTGTCACGGGCATTGCTCCTTCTAGTCCTTTCAAGCCACAGATCATCAGCATAGTCTGTACTTGAACCCAAGACGTGCTGGTTTCTCCAGTGAACGAGTGATGGAGATTATTGTAGTGAATAGTAACAGTAGATGAGGTGCTATCTTCCCCTTTAAATTGAGCCATTCAATTTGTCATGAATGGCTGAGTATTTTTCGCTTGCATTTGGGACTTAAGTTTCAGCATTGGGAATAGAGTGAATAGGATCAATGATGAAGCTGAAGTACAAAAAGAAGAAGGGAAAAAAAAAAGGGGGGGCAAAGGACTGAAACCAACAGAGACAAGCAATTACAAGGTGTATTAATGTACCCTGGGCTAGGCTGGAAACAGGGGATAACTTATTGTTATCCTGGGGGATTTTTTTTCTCCAAGAGATAAAGGGGAGGGGAGTGAATATTTGTTATTCGGGCAATTGCAGAGCTGGGGCTGCAAAGAATAAAGAGACCTTTTAGAACACGTCAGCTGCCCCTGAGCCTCCAGTGCGGTACTTGATACTGCCGTCTACCCTCCTCGAGCTTTTTGGCCGGCTTTTGAGAACAGCAAGGAAGGCATTCACAAGGAAGACAATGACAAATGTCAAGAAAGAGAGAGGAAAGCTGGCGTTTAAAAGACTATTGAGTGACAGGCCGGCTAGATCAAAGGGAGACATTTACCAGGTATTTGTAATTGCAATGCTAATAGAGGTTAATCATAGAAAGCAGAGCAGAATGATTGATGTCTTCCCAATTATAAAAGATATACATACATACATGTAAGCACATACACATATATTTAAAAATACATTATATACACACACAGACATATTTTATAATATGTAAAATATGTAAAACATATAAACATACACACATATTTAATTGTATACACACACACACATTTATWTATGCATATACTCATATAGTTATTAGCATTACAATTACAAATACTTGGTAAACGTCTCCCTTTGATCTAGCCTGCCTGTCACTCAATAGTATATACACACACACATACATATATGCACACACACACAAACATACACAAATATTGATATACATTGTAGTTCAAAAGCCAGCTGGTCATTCAGCCAGTTACAGTTGCCCATTCTGGTTGGAGATAGAGGCTATACAGCCAGGACATCTGAAAAGCTCCTTTGCTTCCAGAGCATGAGATGCTTTGGTGGCAATGTACAAGATGGGGCTCACGAATAAATCACTGGAAAAGCAGGGTTAGACATTTTCTCTTTATAAAACAGGGAGGAAAAAGACTTACCCAGCAAGGTTGTATTTCTAGTCAAGCTTTTAACATAGAGAAAAGAGAATTGTTATTAAGGGATTTTTAAAACTGAGCTTATATTTCCATTTTAATAATTTTGAACTCCTTTCCAGGCATTCAGTGCCCAGTTACACAACTAAATGAGCATCACCTTTCCTAGAGGCTGCACAGCTCTGCAGACATGGACTCAACTTGGAACACGTCTGCTTACCAGCTCTTTTCAATCTTACCTCTCTCGCAGATATACTCTCTCTCTTGTTATCATTCTGCCACCTTCCTATGCCACAGACATTCAAAAAAAAAACAAAACAAAAAAATATTTCCTATAGGAGTCTCTCCATGCTAACTTTTAAGGAAAAGCCATTCTTGCTGTTTGCCCTGTGTGACATGTAGCAGTCAGAGATGTGCATTGCAACAAGCAAGTACTAACGACAACAAGATTCAGCTATGTCTAGAATAATTCCTAATACCACAACTATGTCTGATTTTACCAGAGAAACCATTTTGGTGTCTATGCTCCCAAACCTAAAAAAAAAAAAWGAACACTACATGCAACAAAATACCACACACAGAGTATTAATGAAAGACCACAGCAACACTAAGTGAGTATCTTTCTGCATACGGCCAAACCTCTTCTCTTCACCCAAAGGCTGCCATTGGTTCTCCTGCCCATAAATCACTCCTAGAAGGATTATTCCTTATTACATGTCTCGCCTATTCCTGAAACAACAGGGTCTCTGYCAGGTATTTGGGAGCATGTAATGCAAATAATAGCAACTTTTAAAAARTGCATTATTTACCCAGAAGCTACCTAGCCTATATGGAAAGATGCTGCAGCTCATGGCAATGTACTATTCAATTAGATTGCTGTCTGTGCCCCCAGAAAGCARTTTTTTCCACATTACAGACTTTTCTCTCCTTTGTACTAAGTCTCCAGAAAGGCAAAGGATGGTAAGAGCAAGAAGACTTTACTGTATACATCCACACCATGGATAAAGGATGATCGTATTTCCCACAAATCAAAATTCTGGCATGTACTGTAGAATCACAGCAAGAGTTCTTGTTGATCCCTTTGCCTCTAGCAGAGGGCAAATCTAAGGTATCATTTTCTGTTTTGCTGTCATCTCCAAACCCTCTTTGTTTCACGGGTGTCTCTGCAGGAACATAGATGAGAGAGTACCAATGCCAAAACCTGGATGTAAAGGGATGCTTAAAAGAATTATTTGATGCAACAGTGACACATGTCTAGAAGTCATTGCTAAATGAAGGCCTGTGACATAGTTTAGTTAAAAATGAAAAAATATTTTAAAGTGTAAAAAAATGACCAAAAGCATAGCAAAGCAATTTTTGTCTGGAATTGGATTATGTTAAAATTTAGGGGTTCGGGTCTCAGTCTGGAGCCAGACTAAGGACTGGCTCCATCAGCACAAGCATCCTATGAACAACTGTGCCAATATTCAGTCCCTACAGTGAAAATCTTGTAAGCTCATTTGGAGGCAGTCTGGTCTTACAAAAGCTCTGCCATTTTGGACTGCATCCAAAAAAACGAGCAAAAAGAGGCCCTTGGATTTTTTTTTATTATTATTATTTGAATAACCCCATTGTGGGTTCTAAACAAGTTCAAATCTGGGCAGACATGCCAAAACAAATCCAGCCTTAATTCTGGGAGTTAAGAAGATACGAAACTCCAGTTTGGCCCCATGTCTATTTTAGAGATGTCTATCTTAAAGCATGTTCCCTCTGAAAATTAATTAAGAATTACAGTAGCACCTTAACAAGGCTCCTCCCAAAAAACACACAGGGTTACTGGCAATAAGCAAAAATATTTACTGGATTCTTTATAATGGAAAATCTGTGGATTCTTTTTAATAGAAAATTTCCTTGGAAATGCACTGGGAAKATGAATCCCTTTATTAGCAAATGCTTCTCTTTTGGCCTGGTTCTTTGGTCCTGATACACCTTTCTGTCTGCCATGGCAGAGGCAGCATCGACTTTTTGCATTGTCTAGTCTCCTTTCTGACTTCAAATTAATTTGACTTTTAGATGCTTTTCTTTTCTGGTCATTTTCAAGAACTTGTATTACAAAAAAAAGTGAAAATGTGATTTATAAACTTTCATCCTACATCACTATGAAAGAAAAGAAAAAAAAGGACTGTTCTAGCTTAGGACTGTAAAACATGGGACAAAAATCTAGAGCAAAACAGATGCTGCAACTTTATTTCCCATCTCAACCACAAGGTAGCAGAAACATAGACCCTCTTTCCTCCACATGCACATACTGCAAAGCGCTTGTGCCTTGTAGAAGTTTGCCTAACTTCCAAACAACTTCTATAAATTAGCCCCTGCTCAGCTGGGTGGAGGTGGAGCTTCACGGAAAGCTCAAGCAGTAATTGCTATTAGCTCCCTTTTGTTTCTGTGATAGGTTTTTATATGGAACAGAGCTCTACATCCACTGGGCAGAGAACCAAACTTAATAAAGAGCAGTGCAGTGAAAACTTACAGCAACGCTTCCCCCCAGCAAGATCTGCAGTCAGCATAAAGGACTAGATGGGAAAATTTTCTCTGTGCTTGAGTGCATTTGCACAGGAGAGTCCCCTGGGAGAGGTGATACCCTGCAGAGCTGCTGTAACAGGACCCGGAGAGGGAAGGTAGGTAAGTCTGGGGGCTGTTCTTCTCCCCAGGTCCTCGCTGCCTCGGGGGATAATGTTACCACTGACCTGAATTGTTGTAAAGCCAGTCACAACTGTGTCCATCCTTCTTTCATAGCTGCTCCCTCCTGCTCAGCAGATAAAGAAAAATGTGTGACTATAAGTTCCTTCAAATAATACAGAATTGATCCCCTAATTTACACCACTTTTCTGTATATTAGCCAGCTCCTCGCAATTGAAAATTTGCCCTCTGGAGAAACAAAGAGCTGCCAATCCCTGCTGCAGCTGTTATTCCCATCTCCACCTATTTATTACCACCTCAGCAATTCTCTCCTCCTTGCAAAGAGGGAAATGAGGTGTCCCAAAGAGTAGGACACCAATCAGCTTTTCTACTAACAGGTAGGCTCTGTGCACTCTGCAGATCACTGCTGCATAAAGACACGACTGTATATCAGACCAATGTCCTGATCCAGCTGCATGGGGCTCACCAGGCTGGTGTGGATCACTCTGCACAGGCAAATGGTGCTTGGCCAGGAGGCTCTGCAGCACCCAGGGAACCTCTTGCCAAGCCTCAATTTCCCTGGCACTGCCTCTTTTTAAAGCCAGAGCAGGTATRCTGAGACATGCCAACTTCCTGGATGCAATGCAAGCATTACCAAAGGGACTCCATCCTCTCTGATATTAACAAAGCTTTAAAAATTATGAGATCTGACTACCACTGAATACCACTGAATAGTCTCCTGAGGTGTTTGTTTGGTTTTTTGGGGGTTTTTTTTTTTTTTTTTTGACAAGCTATAAGATTATTGAGCTAAGAGGAAATGACATAAGGTATTTAAATCAAATTCAAATCTAGAAGAAATTTCTGGTTTTAGTCCAGGTCAAGACTGTCTAATTTTGACAGCTGAGCAAATCCTTCAATCCCTTTTGTTAAAAAGGAGATATTTCATTCAGCTGCTGCTTATCGTGCTCTACCTTCCCCCGAAGCCTCATCACCATCACTACCAGTGCAAGAATTTCCAACAGAAACAGGTGATAAATGTAAGAACGTGCAGGSTCACACAGCTGAGACCATAGTTAAGGCAGCAAAAGGAGGAGGACAAGGTTGAAAGCCCAGGAAGTGGGAAGAGGAGCATAAAGTGGAAGTGATGGAGTGATCTGTAGCTGGGAACGGGGCTAGACACCGAGTAAGCCAGATAGCTGCTCTCTGACCAAGGGCTACTGACCCTTGGGAACTTTCTTTATCAAAACCCATGGTAAACACTGTTGGATTTAATTAACTTTTCTATCATTAGTATGCAGGAGTCAGGGAGAAAGGGGGACACACACTCTGCTCCACAACAGACGGTCATTGTGCCCTTTGCTACAGGGCATGCACAAACATAAAGCATTTGGCTCCCGGAGAGGTAGCAGAGAAAAATCCCATCGTACCCTCACAAATTTAAAAGTGGGAAAGACAAATCCTATTTTTTATTTGCTTTTTACTTTCTTATTTATTTGCTTTTGCTTCTTTCCCAGGCACTTTCTTCCTTCTGGGTCAGCCAGTTTAAATTGGAGCTTGTAGCAAGAGATCCATTTCTCACTAAACAAACTGCTCTACAGGAACGCTGATGTCTTTAAATACATTTTTGAACAAGTTTTCCCTCTCCTCCCCCATTTTGAGTTTGGTTGTTTTATTTTTCAGCTGATAATATGGGCAAAATAGGGCCTTTCCCACCATACGGGAAAGTCAATAACAGAACTTCTCAGGAGTGACTGGAACAGCTTGGGAATTCATCTACCTTGGCAGGAAAGTACCAATTCCTCCACTTTTCTAGGCTTAATAAATTCCTGCTCTCTTSAGCAATAATAAAACAAAATCAGTCTCCTGGGGGAAAAAACACTCCAACACACTGTGCTATTTCAGTCATTCTGAACTTTCATTGGTGGGAGATAGAAAAAAATAGGTTGATAAATGCTTCCAAAAAAGATAAAAATATACCCATCCTAAAAGCGGGCTTCATCATCCTCCCCAATCCTTGTATGGAGTTTCTTTAGCTGATGCTTTGTGTGTGGATGGAAACCAGTTTTCAGTGAAGAGTCTTAGTCTCCAAGACTCTCCAAGGTTTTCCAAGTACAAACTATATTAGACTATTGAATAATACACCTGATTYATGCTTCCTGTGCATTATTCCTGTAACTTTTAAAATAGTTATTGGTTCTACATTTCCATCTGTTTCACATACATTCATGTGGGAAAAGCAGGTTCAGGTCTCTGCTCTTCTAACATCACAGCCCAGATGACWTCTGGAAGGAAACAGGAGGAGGGTGCTACACTATACACAGACCAAGGACATTTCTATATCTAAACGTACATATTGTTCTCATCTGATCCAATTAATCTATTAGTGGGAAAAAATCAGTAGTTTTTTCATCACAGAAACACAGACACTTTGTAAAGGCCCCCACGCTCATAATGTTATCAAAGTCCTCTATAGAACCAGTAGTTATCACTGCCAGGCAAATGACTGATTACTTTCATGTGCAGACAACTTCCCAACTGTTTTGAGTTAACCTGTAGTAGACATTTAGCATATTTCTGAAATTTGTGGCAAAAATGAAAATGAACAAAAATAGAAGACCATCTCAACGCAAATTTAATGTTTCAGTCAACCCAAAAGGAAATACTTACATTTCAGATGTAGCATTTTAAAATATTTTTTTTTCAAAATCTAAATGAAAGAGCACTGGTTCAATAAAATTGTTTTCTGGAAAATAACTTCCAGTTTTATATATATCATTCTGGTTTAGTCCCCCTTACATTCAAATGGAGCAAACTTCCTCATGTGTGAAGGAGTACCTAGCACCAGAGAGAGAAGCTACCCTGCATGCAGCTGTGAGCACAGGTAACATAAACCAGGAGCTTGTGAAGGAGCTACAGACCCTTTGTTGCAATTCCACCTTTAGAGTCACACTAAGCTTGAATATAAATTGCAAAAAGCAAAAAGGATGGAAAGCCTCAAAAACTGTCATCCTTTAATGAATAAGAAGCTTAAAAAACAGAAAACTTCCTTGCTTTTAAATTCTACTATATGAATTTATTGGAAGTAAATTTTGAATTCCACAGCCAATGCTTAAAAAAAAAAAGAAAAAAAAAAAAAGACAAGGACCATCATGAGCACTACCTAATCTCAAATTATATGTTTAAAAATAATTCATTGTACCTTAAGAAGAAGTACGTCTTCCTTAATACTAAGTGAGGTCAGTATTATACACATACTGCTAACAAAAGAATGAGGCTAACGTTCCTAGCAATTGTTTCAAATCCGGACAAAATCCTAAAATAATAAAGGAAGCAAAGATCTCCATCATAAACACATTTATTATTTCCACATGGTGTTTGTGTGTGTGTGTTTGTACAGTATAGGCAAYTGAGCTTGCTTGCACAAATGAGAAATGGTTCACATTCCATACACACAATGATTGCTCACACAAGAGGCCTCAAGGTTTTCTGTCATACTAGAGAAACCAGGAACCTTGGGAAAAGCAGTCTGATCTGTTTAGCATTCCCTCCTTGGAGCTGGGTGACTGGTCCAGGCTGTTTTCTGCAAATGTTCACAAGCCTGAGCCAAAGCACACTGAAGGTAGTGAGGTCAGGCCCTTGTAGAAGTACATGCAGGTCACTGTTTTCACCCACTTTTATCAACATTTGCAGTGTGGCAATTAAGAACCCTTATGGAAGTTGAGCTTGCACGGAAATTGCATGGAAAACAGTGAAAACAAAAGTTTAAATGCCAACGTTATTCATCCATGTGGGTCAAGAGAAATATTTAAGTCTAGAAGTTGACTTCTAATGCTACATAAGGACTCGAGTAAAGATTTTTTCTGCTTTTAGGCAATAATCTCCTGGTACTTCAGCTGCCTAAATCTCTTTACAAATCTAGACTCACTATAAGCAAGAAGCAAGGATGACCTCAATCTATTTACATGGAAGAGTCCTTAGTGAGTAATGTTGCTTTTAGTGTTGAAGGACGGACTTTCTATTTATAATGGAATGTCTTTGGTTAAGCAATATGAAGTTTATTACTCACATTATTATTATATCCATCTATGTTGTTACCCCTTGCATTTTTGAATCTGCCTTCGGAACACAGCCATACATGTTATCCTTCATTTTTCCCAGGAGGCACAAGTGGAACAACACTATTGATCTGCTTGACAAAGGGCTCTGAGGTTAACTTGTACCTAAGAGGAACTGCAGATGGAAAGAGCAATAGAGGTTTTTAAAGTAGATATTTAACCTCAGTCCTACCAAACCATCAAACAGCAGTGTGACAATCAGGGTCCCTTCAGATCCTTATGGCAGAAAGCAACGCCATGATGCTCTTCTTTACATCAGTTCTGGGGTCCAATGAAGTATTTCGGGGTAAATAAAATTTATCCTAGTTACTCCCTATTAATGAGTCCTCAACAGAGCCTGATACAATACTCTGTACATGTGTGTCTGTGTGTGGAGCTCTGAATGCAAAGCAAGCAGCCTTCTCTTTGAATGTGTAAACAAGCAAAGTAGCTCTGGAGGATTTTCCCCATAACTTTTCTTCACTTCCTTCTGGATCTTTTCTCCTTTATTACCTGAACATCCCTCTAGGGCAGAACTTAGCAATTGCCAGTTATTCTTGAGGAAGGAAGGTTTTAATGAATCAGGAAATGAACCATTTAACTCCAAGGCCTAACACATCATTTCTTTTATACATTTAGCCTTCTATTTTAATGGKTTTGTTGGTTTTCTTTTTCAACAACTAATCTCACTGTTTCTTTTCCTTTTTGTTATTTTTTCTCCTACCAGTCACAGTGTTCACTTTTAAACACTTTCTTAAATTTAAAACTAAGCAACGAGGTTGTTCAGAGTCTATCTGGCTTTAAAASACTGTTAACTCTTTCATCATGACTCTTACCCTGCACCTGCTGCCCAACCCGTGTTTTACTATACAGGAACCAATGGAAATTTAGAAGGTGCCTGACATGTTTAACACCACAGCAGGCAATGACATCTTTCTAAATACATGTAGTTGTCTAGAAACAGTCTTGGGGCCAGTAAAAATAAACATTTCCAGTAGTGCCACCATAAGAAACACACTTTGAAACCAATAGAAAGGGCATCATTCAAGGTTTACTGACCATGGTCTCATGATTCTCTCATGGCAAGAGATAGTCAACAGGAGTTCAATTTATGCCCAATTTTCTATGTGACCCTCCATTACTCTGTTAACACATTTTTTTAGAAGGTCATGTGAGAGCCCAAAAACTCTAAGCAAGTCTGTGAAGAGAAGTTAAGAAAATCTTTTTTCCTAAGGAGATCATTGTCAAATCAAGTGGATTTCACAATTCCTAATCTTTGGGCCAGTTTCTTGAAACAGGCTCAGTTGGCACCTCCATTTTAGATATGYCACTGTGTTTTAGATAAGGGGCTGCATTTCTTAGGTTCATGGCCTCTGATGGCACAACCATGTCAGCTGAGATGAAGACAAGAGTGATGCCTATGTCTGAGTAGAGAAGCAAGCCACAGTTGTCCTGCCAAAACCATCTTCTGTCAGTGTAGCTGATAGTTTAGARGCAGTGAATGAGGTTGAAAGACAGGTCTATGCTACTTGGTTTTACATAAGGAGCTATAGTGCTCCTTGTGGAGCATGGAAGAGAAAGGATCAGACTTCTAAAMACTGTCTCTGTATGAGCAGCTCACAAGAGAGATGAAACTTACGCCAGCAAACTGGCACCTTTGCCAAAATGCTTCTGCTGYTCAGCAGGTTTGATACAAGAAGTTGGGAATCAATTTCAAATGAGACTAGGGAGTCAGGCATTCCATTTGCACCTAGTTCAAAGATCAGCACACTTTTAAAAAATGTAGCTGTAAATCAGGGGTTGTAGCCTAGAGATGTGCTAGTGAGAAAGGCTGCTAGATACTAACATTTTACTGCAAGCACGGTGCCAGCTTGTAAAGGGAAATCCATAAAATATGGCAGGTCCTTGGAACAAAGACTCCCTCCTACCTTGATGCCCTAGGATCAAGCACATTGCAAGTGAAGGGGAAATGTTTTTCTGCATTGCTCAGACTTTTGAGGAAAAAATTAGACACTGACACTAGAGGAAAAGGTGCCAATTTTATGCAAAGGGGTTGCCCTCAGCAGTAAAAATTAAGTGATTATCCTCCACTTTTGTTAATTAACCAGAGTGGATCATTGTTCCAACATTTATTTACCAGAATTTGCTGATTAAGAAAATAGGTGGACTGTGTGGGCAGACAAGTGCAYGCAGAAGTTACCAACACTCAGCAAAGCAGCAATGAAGAGACATGAGTGTGGTCCCCTCTGGTTTGAACTGKAAGTGAAGCGGATGGTTGTGCACATTGCTGGATGGAGAAGCAGGGGCTAGGAGAATTGCTGAAATGCATGGTAAGATATAAATACACGTGAGGTTGTATATATCTGTCTTGAATGTCTTGGGCAATGGGTGTAGTGTACACGTGTATGCACTACAGAAAARGGTGCTATTGAAAGGATAAGGACTTGTGAGGCTGCAAAATACATGTGCTGAGGTGGTGAGGTTACTGTGTGATGAATCACATTTCATTGCCAGCAGCTGTAGCACTTGGAAATGGATGTCTATAAAGGGGTGATTGTATTAGAGAGCAAGTTATGTTTCCTATTTGATGCAGTTTCCACACGGTAGGTGTGTATTGACTCTCGTGCCAATAATACGAAGTTCAGGACAAAGCTAAGATGTAGCCTGTCCCATTTATATAGCAAATCTATTTTTGTTCTTTGATCTTATGATTTGATTTCTGCAGGGTGAAATACAGTATAGCACTGGTGGGAGTCAAAAGACCAAGCAGTGMCTGCATTTCCAAAGGAGAGATCGGTTTTGGCTAGCACCAGACACCAGCGTTTGCAGCTAGTACCAGCTGCCTCTTCGGGCCATGTAGCAGCTTGGCTGGCTCATAAGCTCAGCTCACGCGGTAGCGCCGCRTTTTCCTGACCGAGGCCTGAATTAGCACCCCGGTGACATTGTCCCCATCAGTCGCAAATCCCACGGTCGGTGGCCGGAAGCATCAAGTACGGGAGAATGAATGTGCGTGCTCAGTTCCAGCACAAAAGAAATATGAACTAAGTCTGACCTTTGCTTTCCTGTACTCCTGACCCACGAGCAGCCACCCAGCTTCTGCTGACTGCAGCCAATTTCTCACTAGCTGGAGAATCTGGGTTTGGGGCAGCTCTGTGATACAGGCAGTGAGTGGAAAAAAAAMCAAAAAATTCTCAGGCCCTGCCCCAGAATGCTGCTCCCGTGGCAATTCAGAGATGCTGGGTTGACACTTCAAGTTTCTTGCCATTGTGCAAGGCATTTTTTCTCTGAAAAGTGACTTCCCCTAGACAACATGTGCAGACCTAGAGAGTGAAAGCATCAGGCAAAGAATTAAGACCTTCTGTGTGTTTACTATCAGACTGAGTAAAACACAAAGATGGGGTGGACACAGCCTGCTATCCAGCAAGTCACAAGACTTGCAGAGCTCACAAAAAAMCTGATTCAACTCTGAGAGTACATAGCAAGGGAGATATTCATCTCTTTTTCCTTATCTGCATCTAAATATTGATGAAAAGAGATGTCCATGACATTATTAGGACAAGAACCAGCAACTGCCCTGAAGCAATGTCCAGGCCAGAATTCAGCCACATGCAGACCTAGAGAACCCCCTTATCGCACCCAGGAAGCAGCCCTCAGCTCACGTCAAAACCCCTATTAAAATTTTCATCTGTACAGTATTGCCAGAAGGTCAGCAAATTCAGATTCATTGTGAGCAAACACAGAGCCCTAATTCCAGCATGGAAGTTGTGGAGTCTCTGAACGTGGGTCAGCGTTAAGGTTGTGCTCCTACAGAAGCAGATTTTCACACGTGATTATGGGACATAAACTGGTGAGAAAGAAAGCGTGAAGACGCAGCACAACTGAAGCAATAAAGCAGGCTCTTGTGCACAGTCCGGACTTTAGGACCTCTCCTAGGCAGCGGGRGCTCCATAAGCTGAACTAAGCCGTGTAAACTTTTATGGTTTTAATGCTAAAATAGCTGAGACCTCAGCCAGTTTAAAACTTCCGCCCTTAAAGCTTTACATTCATAAAATGTTAAGGACTGAATGGCTAAACTGGAATACACTGGGGCTGCTTTACAAGCCCAACACCTAAAGGGCTCAGCAGAGYCCGAGTCCACGGGCTGCCAGTGCCCTGCAGAGCTGCTAAGCTCAGAGGGTCTCTGGGCACCCTGGCTGGACCACACAGACCTCACTGCTCCACACTRGGCTCAGCAGGCTCCCTATGTCTTGGCAACACAATGAGAGGAACGATCCCTCCTGAAAAACCCAGGACAACATCCATGTGAAGGGAATTTGCCGTAGCAGTGCAATGAAGTATGCCCTCGCATGCCTAGAGTAATTATTTTGATAAAACTACAGCAGAGTTCATTTCCTTCATGCAGACAGGGTCTCACTCTTTCCACGGCAGCTTCAGCCCTTGAAATCGAGTATGAAGTGGTGAAAAGTGCTAATACCTTTGYGGCTTCGGGTGGGAAAAGAAAAGTCAGAATTACCATATGCTTATGCACATCTATTTCTCTGCRAATGCTGAAGTTCTCGTTGAACTTCCGTTCTGAATGGAAAGGGTGCCAAAGAATCACTGAATGCTCCTTTTTCATGCAAGAAAACTCCTGTAACTTGAAAAGTGCAAATTATATTATTTTGGAGGAAAATCCAGCTTTTCCCCCATTACAGTTAGTTTCAGAGGAAAACTTGYTGCTTTGAAGGAACTGGAATGGTGAAAAGACGACCGTGGAGAGTGCAGTCTGCAGACTTTACTCTGGACATGCCACTGATGCTCCACCACAGGCTTTCTTATCAGGCTTGTTCGACTGACATGCAATATGGATGGCCAGCATGGTCTAACTTTATTATGCAGACTGCTCCAAAGTGCTAACTAGGGCCTATTATTCACTCCATTCAGCTCACACCTGCTTCTTAGGGAGATGTTGCACTGCTTTAACACCATGAACTATTGCTTTATTGCTCTCTGCTGTTTCCTCCTCCCTCCAGCTTGGAAAACCACACTGCAGTCAATGGCTAATGTCAGCGTGGGAGTAATAACCTTCATTTAGAGCAGCAAACAGGGACATCTGGACAGGCCAGGGAAAGAGGCAGTGAGTAAAGCCATCAGGATGTGCAGATTGCACTGTTATCTTAAGAGTGCCTGGTTTCAACACAGCTTTTAGTGTGGAAACATCTCAAATGCTCATTCCTTCAGCTGAGGATTTTTATCCCTGAAGTACAAAGAAAGYTCAAGAGAACCAGGTCTGGAAGGATAATAGGGGTAGGTGGTAGATTTACAAGTTGCAGAAAAAAAATACACAAAGCACATTTTAGTTTTTCAGGCGAGGTCTTGAGGAGGATAAACTAATGGCACTAGCAAATCCAGAGTCAGGCACGAGGATTTTGTGCTCCAGTCATCCAGCACGTTGGTAACTCCAGGATCTGTGGCCAGTTTGCCTTTGGGACAAATCAATAAACTCTTCAGGGCCTTCCTTCCCCTCCCGCCTGCACACTGATAACAGCAATTCCTCTATTATTTGTTTGCCCTGTTAACTTGCCAGCATTTTAGAGACCAAGGACAATTTCTATGTTACCTTTTGCTGCTCTGTGACTTTACCTCTTGGAGCCTTAAGGGCCAGCAGTGATAGTATGAACGGTAGATGAAGGGTACATTTGTCCTCCTAGTACCRGAGCCCCTGCACATTCCCATCAAGAGCTTGGGTGTTAACCCAAGGGATGAGGCTACATGTTCATGTTTGCCTTTCCTTTTCACAAGTTCTGCAAAAGTTACACTCTCAAACAATTAATTACACAGAGCGATATGAACAAGCACTTAAATCCTCCTTGGCTCTGATGTAAAACTAACTTGAAGAGTTGAGTTTAGGTCAGAAACAACTGAGTTTTAAAGGGGTTTCTGGTCAGCTTTCTGTGGTGAAGAGTGTTAACACCAAAAACATTGTTGCATGGAAGGTGGTAAAATTCCATCCACTGGACAAAACAATCATTTTTCTTTGCTAAATTACTTCTGAAGGGAAATTTCCCTTTCATGGAGAAACTTAAGAATTTCCACAGCAAAGATAACATTTCCTGGCAAAAATAATGTCTTTTTCCCTTACCATGCCTGCTGTTCATTTAGGAGTAGAAATATAATTTGATTCTTCCATAAGATTTTTTTTTTTTTAAGAGAGGGAAGCAGCTTTTGTTTTTAATTGATTTGAATTAAAAATAAAATTATCTTTTCAAAACTCTATTCCAGAGATATTTTTGCTGTTATCAAGCAGGTTTTTCATCCATGGAAAAAAAAGGAACCTTCCCTTGGTTAAATACCTAACCTTTTAGGCATTTGGACATTTGGATCCCTTCTCTAATATGTCAGAAATCAATTATCTGGTTATCCTCTAATTTATTAAGCCTCATGTCTCGGATTCTGGAAATACTTTGATGTTGCTGTAATGCGTTTTGTATTGGCAGAGCGATTTGCCCTAATACATTTTGCACGACTCAGCCTAGGCATCTTGGCATCCTGAATCAATCCGAACCGTATTGAATACAGTTTAATTAATGTCCAATGTACCGTGCCTTGGTGAAGCCGACAGCTGGCAGCTTATCTTGTGTGACCTTGGGTGACAGACACAATCTGGGATCATGCTAATGTGTGTCTTTTGTCAATTGACACTGGGCGAGCCAAAAAGTCAGGGCTTCGACAACCAAACAATTAGTATATATCCATGGGATAAAGATGGGAGAGGAGATATGTCTACCATGAAATATCTCAGGGCCTTGTGATTCACAGACAAGCTAATGCCAGACGCAAGGCAATAACTTTTAATTTTATAAAGGAGCTTGCAATGCTTCCAGCAAAAGAATTATTACCAAGAGGGAATATATTCTRGGGCAAAAACATTGGAAAGAAAGATTTTGAAGAAGGGAGCAAAGTGCTCACTAGTTTTAGGTGCTATTGCAGCTGGCAGATCTGAGCAGACCTTTCCCTACAGAGACACCAAGCAGCAGCAGCAGCAGGGCTGGAGTGTGGGTGGCAGGAACCCGGTGAGGAGAGGATGGATGTTTCTGGTCAAAACTCACCGAGACACACAGGGCAGCTCATGGAGAAAGGGCAGTGGAGACAAGGTGGATTTGTGAAGCCAAGAGGCACCGAGACAAGCAAAGAAGGACTCTTGGGATCAGCTGCTGATTGCTGTGTTTGTGCGTAGGCAAGTTATAAAACCCTCATAAAAACAAATTAACTCGTTGTTCAAAAATTATAAGGAAAACCTAGAAGCTTTCAAAAAAATTCCAGTGGGAGAGACATRGAAGAATTATGATCATTTTTCCAGAAGGCAGGGAGAATTTGCTAAAATCATTTTTCCTTGTCCAAACACCAGATCCAAACTAGAAGCAAAAACTAGGAGAACAGACACTGAAAACTCGGGTCAATGGAGAACCACTCACTCRTCTTTGCACACACGAGGGACTAAAGTTTCAGTTTGCTTTTTCCATCTGAGTTCAATACTCAAAGTATGGAGAAACATTGCTGTAGATTGACTACTAGAAGTGGAGATTTTTCACTTCTAAATATCTTGTAAAGCCTTTCCTGACATTTTTATGRCAATAAGAAGAGGACAGCAGGGGTAGGAGTGCAACATATCATTTAACATAATAGTCAACAATTGCTGATTCCCTAATTTCTCTGTATCCCATATTTTTCTCCGCCAGCTTTCCAACCAGGCTTGTGTTGGAGACTCTGCATGGCTCGTGCAGAGCCACAACCACAAGAGGGCTCAAATCCCCATGCAGGCTTCTGCATGCTGTGGGTATACAAGCAAACAATAATAAAACAACAGATCCTTTCCCAAAAATACATCTCCAAATGTTTCCTCACTGCATTTTATTTTCAAGCTTCTATTTCCCTTCCCTTCGTGTAGTTATATGCTGGGCTGCTATCTCATTGCTGCCATTGCTTTCCATACATAACATGGAAAAGGGTCGCATGCTCATTTTTAAATGGATAAAAGTTAATGTCAGGAAGCAGAAGTTAGAAGCATTTCTATCAGGGGATGAAATTCAATCTGTGCTCAGATGTTTCATTTTAATGAGATTTTGTTCCTCACTAAGAATGAGGAGGGATTCAGATTATGTCAAAACACCTTATTTTTCATGCTCTAGCATGAAATAGTGAAGCTTAATTTACAAGAAAAACTAGGAAAACTTATTTTATGTACATAGAAATACTCATTCTGAATGAAAAGCCATAGCAACATCAAAGCACTTAGTGTAGATAACTAGCCTACAGTCTAGGCCCCCTAAATGTACCTAACAGAAAAAAAAAAAAAACCTTGTCTCCATAATTTTTATCATAAGCCCATATCATCAATATATTTACCTTCTGTAACAAAAATGAGCTTGAAAACTGGAATCAAAGAAAACAACAAATCACTAATATACACTCAAGACCATTAGAGAAATCTTTCCATATCTTCCTAAAAAGTCCTGGTCAGAAATTGCAAAACCTGTAAATATTGGGCACAGCACCACCAAAACAACAAATAATCAAGCTGAAAGGAAGCAGCAATCTCCCTATGCTCCCTATGCTTCCTATAAAGCATAAACTTGTTGAGGTGAATTTTTATCATGGGCTAACTTCTTCATTTTAGATTAGATCAAAGAAAAAAGTTTTGAAAAATTAATCAGCTTTTTTTTCCCCTTCAATCAGATATTTATAAACGTGCTAATGATTTTCCACTTCCTCAACAGAGTGTCTAACATAATTCTTCAGTCTGAAATCACACTCTGAAGAAGTGCGATTTCACTTGAGTGCCTTGAATAATCTTATAGTTCAACTGTGCCTGAGAATGACCGTGCGCAGTAGTTTCCCATTTCCACTGCTTATCAGCTAAGTAACAACCACTTGCATTAACCGGGATATTCAGCTCTGTTCCCATCTGGCCACAGGTGTCTGAACCATCTCTGCAGACTTCAGTGTCTCCCCCGTTATCACTGCCTCCTTTTGATCAGGGAGCATCTCAGGGCAAGTCTATTATTCACTTCAAAGCTATTGTAACCTGACTAATCTGGGCTTTCACACAGGAGCTGGGAGATACACTCAGGAGGGCCACTGGGGAAATCTGGATGACAAGCTCAGAAATCCTTTGTGTTAAGCATTTCTTCCCCCTCCTGAGTCTCCCAAACCACTGGCGTAAAGTAACAGCTGGGAACATAAAAGTGTGAGCCTTCCCTTCCAAGGACAGAATACATGTGATTTCCTATCCAACAATAACTGTATCATGAGAAAATCAACTGCTCTGGGGCAAAATATACTATTTTAGGGCAAAAAACACTGTTATGTGCCACCATTTAGAAAGGTCAGTCAATGCTGATCTGTAGCAACAGGAATAGCTCCACCAACATCAGTGGGACAACCCAAGTGCTCTGGGGTTCGTGTGTGTACCTTTCCCAACTGGGGCTACTCTGTCCACAAGCTCATGCAAGTCTGCTCTGCAAACCAGTTATAACACTTATTGGTGGTCTGAGTTTTAGTCGTAAGTCTGAGCAAAAACACTTCATCCTCAGTGCTGAAAAGAACTGATTCGCCTTCATATGCTCATGTGCTTTTCAGTTGCTCATGTGGAAACAATAAGCAAGCAAGGATCACATTTCAGAATGCCAAACTATTATCAGGCCACCCTCCACGGTGACTCTTTAGGAAAATGCTTAATTGGAAAATGCTTAATTGCAAAACAGAGTCAGCTGTGTACTGCACAGTGGCCACAACAGCCCATGTAAATGCAGTAATTGCATCTAAGCAAGCGTGGATGGCAGTATCCACAGCAGAGCAAGTCCTAGAGATCAGTTATGCAGCCCGGTTACAGCTGAACACACACACAAAAACACACACCAGGCTTCCCCATGGGCAACTTGGATAAACACATGTGCAGAGCTACTAAGCACACTCTTATTCACCCTCTCTATGCAGCTAACATCAATGTTTCAGTAGCTTCTAAATTGGGGAAAGTCTTGAAAACATGACTGAAAGACAAATCATGGAGGGTATCACAAAATATAGAGAAATGAAGCATGGAAAGCGGAGATATGATGGAGACAAGTTGAAGGTTAGAATAGGAAATAGGCAATGAATGAGGGAAGGCAAAGGAATACATATGTGTATATGAAGAAATAAAGCGAGACTGAAGAATGCCCTTTATATAGTTGTTGTGGCTCTCTAAATATTCCTTTTCTTCCCCTCCCAAAAAGAGGGATAAGGAAATAAGAGGAAAGAAGTAAAGTGTAGACAATTAAAAAAATTAAGATAGAATGGGTTAGGAAAGGGTTAAAAAATCAGATAAGGCAATAGGACTAGATGAGCGTTCACAGAAAACTTTTATAGCATTGTATTTCATTTAATATATTTAAGCTTCTTTATTGCTGTATGTCTTTGGCAGACATCCTAAATCTCTACAAGTGTGAGAAAAAGACACAACAGCTATCTGGAACTCCTGTGGATTTTACCGTTGCTGGCTACTTAGTGCATTCTGTAATTAAAGGCAATTAAGAAAGCGTAGAAAGAGAACCTGTTGCTCAGCAACAGCCACAACCCCTCCCAGAGCAAAGCACCAACTTCACAGGGAAACCCATCTTTAAGTTTTACCRAAGTCCATTGGCTCTTAACAAGCCGCAGGCAAGCTCGAATAGGTGTTTTAAAGAGATGTCCAAATCCTGATTTGAGGAATTCCCATCTCGGGTGCTTCTTAGCAAGCTGAAGCAGTGGTCAGTCCCGTGGCACATGCATGAAGCCACCAGCCTCTGCTGCCAGGCAGCCCCATGGCACAGACCCCCGCCACCAGCCTCTTGGGGCTCGGGAGATAACCCCTGGCCAGGGGATCCCTATGGCCCCACAGTCCCCGGCATGCAGGGTGGAAAGGAAATCCATGTTGCAGCTGCATTTTGCTAGTCAAGGAGAAGTTATCAGTCAGCAGAGCTGAAACGCCTTCTCCAGCTGCCCTCCCAAATAGCTGCATCGACCCTAATTTAACCTCAGCTACATCTTTCCTTTCTCAATGGGCACATGAAACCCACCCAAACCAACTCCCTGGATTCCGCAGGTTTCCATTCAAACCCCACTATTGTTTCATTATTTTCACACCGTCTAAGCGTCTATAACGCTCAGCTACTAGCAGGGCCAGCACCGGGAGCAGAAGTGAATACCGGATTTAATTACAGTCGAGATGTCCCCAGTGTAGCTTTCTACTGCTGGGTAAAAATCCTGCCTCTGAGCTTATCTCCAGCACAAAGAGGCATCTCTTCCCCTGCGCAAAGGGGACTGCACGGCAAGGCCATGCAAGGATGCTTTGTTGTCAGCCCTGCGCGCCGCCGCGCCGTGATGACTGACAGCCGGCGCTGGAAATTACCTCCAGCTCCTGGCAGCTCAGCTTTCCTTCTACATTACGGCCTCCCTGTAACCTCAGAAGCCAGGTATTTCCCTCGGCAGCCACCGCGGCAAGCTCTTGGGGCAGGACGCGGCGATCACAACGCCACGTGCGACTTGGGGGTGACTCGCGTTGGCTCTGCAGAGCTCTGAAAGGGCACCACTGTCATCAGGTGATTTCTGAAGCAGAGCAGCAGGCCAACAGAAAAATTCACACTCACACCAACAGCGTTTTGTCAACAGCGTGAGTATTTTTCAAACTTTTTCTTTCCACTGAACACAGCTACTGGAAAGCTCTGGAAGTCTGTGCAACACAGATGATAATGCTCTCAGCAAATCTAGGCCAAAGAGAAAGTCCCTGGGGTAGAATCATGAATATAACGAAGACTTTCTCCTGACTCCTTCTCACCTTCACATGGTAAGTGTTCACTGTCATGGCCCAAGTTCCCAGGCAGGAGTGAAGCCTTCTGCACAAAGACACACTGAGTTAATCACTACCCTAAACAAATTACAGGCTAAAATGACAAGGCGAGAAAAGCAGTTTAATTACTACAGGTGGGGAAACTGAGGCATAAAAGCCAAGCATGGAAGCTCTGGTGGAGCTGATGGCCCAGCCAGATATCCTCGTTGCTATTCTTGCTTCCTATATGCAGGTGATGGGCCACAGATTCCTAAAACAATGAGTAGTTCTCACACGGTTAAGTTCTTCACACACAGACACACACACATATTTCTGGCCTTCCATACTTTGAAATAAACCTTTAAAAGGACAGATAACATTATTGATACAAAGCAATGGATTGGAAGAGTTACATTTTTTGCTCTTTGATTTATGATTTATGTGCTTCCAAAGATCTGTTTCTCAACTGACAGAAATCCTAAGGAAAACAGCCCAAGATTGTTTGCTGTGATTGCAAGAAGATTGATGGGACTAACTTGGCAGGTAAGAAGTTTTCTAGTTTCTCCTTGTGACCGTGCTGTGTATTTGTGTACACACCGCTCGCTTAAGTATACTGCATTATCCCTGCATTTAATACTGCATTAATTTACTGCTATTATGTCAAGACCTAGAAACTGCAGTAAAGATCTGGGTCCTGCTGTGATGGATCCTATGGCACTAAGAGATGATTCTTTCCAGAATTCATAACTGCTGCGGAATCAAGCAGCCAGAGGACAATGGGAAGGAAGGAGATGTCCCCCAAGCTGCCCGGGATGCGAGTGGCAGAAGAGAAGGGCATCCAGCAGCCCACATCACGTCTGCCTGCAAGATGGGGCAGCCCCACTCCCCTGCGCCCACTCCTTTCTCCCCCAATCCAATATCCATTTCACTGCCTTGTCTCTCACAATCACAGCAAAACAAGCAAATTAAGTTATGGTTTTGCAAATTCCTTGTGCCTTGCCACAACTGAATTCCTCAATGCCTCCCAGTGCCAAGGTCTAGCACAGCTCCTGGACCACCCTTCCAACAGGGAACCACTATGGACCACACAGCAATTGTGGGTCTATGCGCTAGCAGGAGGACACAGAAAAAGCCACGAGCAGCCTCCAGAGCAGGTGCCTCTATCTGCTTAAGGACAGAGGAGACAGAGCACGGAGACCTGTTCAGCTTGAGCAGGTTCCCGTGGGGAACCGGGGCACCCTGCGGCACCGTGGGCAATACCGAACACTCATTCCCATGGCTGGAGCACAAGGATCTCCCTCTACTCAACTGCACTTTCAGAAGGAGCAGCAGTGTTTTGAGTCTGCTTTCCATGCTTTTAATGATTTCCTCATGCCTTTCAAATCCTGGATCACATCTGCCTTCTCACAGAGAAAAGAAGTCAGCTCTGCACACTTTCAAAATGAAAAGTACATCTCAAAACAAAGTCGGTTTTGTTTGTAAGTAACTTTTAAAATAGTGCAAGCAACTACCCTGCTCACCACCTCCCTCAAATAAAAAAAAAGAAAAAAAAAAAAAAAAAAAAGCCGGGTCAANAAAAAAAAAAAAAAAAAAAGCCGGGTCAACATTTGGTTTTGCCCCACAGCGTTTTCTTCACTGTAATGAGCAACTTCACTGTAATGAGAAAATATGTTTTTGCTTTGTAAAAACTTGAAACTGTATTTCTGTTTTTCACTGTTTTCAGCTCTGGTGATTTTCTGAGCCTGTTGTTATTCTTCCACTAAGTCATTCCCAGGGGCTCTCTCTTACAAACACCTGTTCAATCTGCTCTTCAATCCATGTTAAGTGGTTTGCATTTATCCTCTCCTTTGGCAATGGCTCCCACAGGTTCCTGCTTCCTCCTAGAAGTCGGATTTCCAGGCTGCAGAAGTCCACTTCTTCCAGTTCCTACTCATGTGAGGAGTACTCAAAAGCTGTCATCACGCTTGTTGTCTTCCTCTAACCTTTCTAGGTTTGCTATTCTGTTTGTGAGCTACAAGTCCTAGCCATGCATGTTGCACTGGAGATGTGGGGAAGCTGGTGATAAACTCATATTTTCTATTTTGGTCTCTATTTCTTTGTTAATCCTAACATTTGGTTTGCTTTTCTGAACACTGGCGAGCACGGAGCTGATGTGTTCATCTTATGAGCTATCACAGTGCCAAGGTCTTGCTTCCAGAGTGGAAACGGCCAGCCCAGAGCCCAACATTTCATACGGGAAACTGGCTGCATGAAGGGATGTGAATCCTTTTACATTTATCCACACTGAGTTTCAGCAAGGCCCGTTCACTGCCCCTTCGCCTGCTGCTGTAAGGACTTGCTGCAGTCCTGCTGCCTTCCTCACCAAGTCAAATAACTTTCTGTCATCACTAAACTTGGCCACCTCATTGCAGCAGCACTAACTCAGCGCTGACCTCGGGAGCATCCCCCTGCAGACCACCTTCACTGGAGCACCATTTACACCAGTTCTCCGTTTCCTCTCTTTCAAGCAGCTATACACCATTTCCATGGGCATCCCTGTCATCCTCAGCTATCCTTAAAACCTTTTTGTAGGGAACTACGGCAAAAGCCCTTTAAGAAGCTGTGCGGAGTGTATTATTTGGATCACTTGTATCCACGTGCTATTTGGCCTCTTTAGAAAACACCAAGGCCTCTAACATGCAATTGAATCATTTTCTCAATTCCAAATACATTCAGATGCTTCCAAGAAGCTGGAGTTGCACCTCTGTGTATGTGTGTATGTCTAAATAMATACACAGACTATTGGCATTTCACGTGTTAAGAACCTGTCCTTCCTCACAGTGGCCTAGAGACAAGTTAGAAACTGTACATGTTTCATCTAAGACAGGAAAACCTAGCCCATAAGTCCATGACAGATAGAGAAATGTCAGTGACTCTTACATACCTTCTCAAGGAAAGTCACAGTACTGAAGACCAACTGATTAAAACATAAAACCACCTTAAAGTTAAACTAAGAATGGATTTAAATACCTGCATTTACAATCCCCCATCYGCACTTGATCTACCATTTACCATATGACAAATCAAATATACAGAGAAGAGGAAAGAGTTAATATATTTCCTCCGCAAGAGCTGAACTTCAGCCACATGAATGGAAAAACATCCCCACAGTGTTGACAGYGACAATAACATTCCATTAAAGACAGGTACATTATTCATTAAAGCTACAGCAGAGCCAAGAACAGAAATTTGTCGTGGTGGACTTTGGCTTGTAGGTAACAGCTAAACATGCCAATGGCAATATCCTGGTAAGCAGGCATCAGCAATTCTTGGCTAAATTCCTCATTCTCTCCATCCTGGTTACTACTTGGGCCACTCCTGATAACGCTCTGTTCTGTTTCTTCCTCTTATCTTTAATGTGGCTCCTCAGTAACTTTCCTCTGTGAAAGTCCATCTTCCTGCCCTTCTCCATCACTGAGACAGCAGCAAGCTCAGCATCAGTTGCCATCTGCATGCTAGTCACCCCTCATCTAGCCTGATTCCACATCCATCTCCATCCCTCAATTGACAGCTCTCTGGCAGTGATCATAACCTCAGGGTCTACACGAGTTTTTAAACCCTCTCTCATAGCCAATATTTCTATGTTAGAGAATTTATTTTTAAAAAATCATAAAATCTAAATGCTGTGAGGGGTGCTTTAAATATTTGTATTGTTGGCAAGGAGTTGCTTAAGACAAGCTTTCTTAAGCTACATTTTCATGAGTGTGTCAATAGCAGTTCCATGTCCTGTTTATGGGTTAGGGCCATCAAATGGCAATATTGCAGGTTTCAGCAAGCAAAGATTTTTTTAAATTTAAGCCAAGCTCTATCTAAAATTATATACATAGACAAATTGCCTATCCCAGAGAGTCTGAATTCTTGCAGCGCTGTTGACCACTATTACTGGTTATATTTTACAGATGAGAAAACTARCCTTTTTGCTTCAGAGAGAACTTCTGCTAACACTTACTCTTGCAATCACACCTATCTTACTTGTATTACTAAATGAGGTAACTCATCTTAGGAGAGTGTAAACCAGTTTTAAATGAATTGCCCAAAGCTATGCAGTACTCAATGCTGTAGCTAGGATCAGACTTCAGGAACTGCTGAGCCACATTACAGTACCTAAGCAATGAACCATCTCATCCATTTGCATAGCTGCACAACATTAAGGACATAGGATAAGTCCAAACTCTTTTATCTAGGGAAACTAGACATAAAAAATAAATAAATAAATAATGATTGACATATGACAATAGCAGCAAGCCCAATATCACGAAGAAATCAAAGCCTGGTTGCTTATATATTTCACATCAGCCAAACTGCAATTAGCAAATCACAATGCAAAGCTTTAGTCAGAGCAGTAAGTTTAAAGATTAATACACTGGCTCTTTATATCTGAGATATGATGCTTATCAAACCTGCTGCCATGTAGATGTTGAGGAGAGGTGACATTTTGTAACACGTAACGTGTTGCTCTGTACCACCAAAATTATATAGAGTACAAAGGTTTATCATAAGGACTTCAAACTATAAAAATCCTCACTCTTAATACTCATATTAGTCATATAAGAGGCTGCCTCTTTTTAATTAATACAAGCTTTTCATTTTCTGATATGGCATCTTTGCAAATCGCGTGATGTCATGTTGAAAGGAGAAAAAAAAAAAAAAGAAAGAGGAGGGAAAAAAAAAAAACCTTGAGTGAAGCCAGAGATAATTATACAAATTTTGGAATATGATTTATCCAGGGCAAATTTTGGCCTGCTTGTTCTTCTTTTCATTCATTCCGTTTAATGAGCTGGCAAGACATGGACTGAAACACACCATAAAAAGRAAAAAAAGAAAAGACTCTGTCAGAACATTTGAAATAAAAACAAATTGAAACAATATACTTGTAACTTTATTGAGCTTCCTAAATTTTGCCCCCTACTCTATCTTTTAAAGATCTTAATGCTTTTCATTATTTTCACCCACTACTTGAAGAAGTGGAGTAGCTAATCTCTGAAGCAGCACAGCACTATGGCTAGGAGAGTAAAGAAACCCTGAAAGATTTTGCTTGCATCCTTGTTCATTAACAACCTCCAAAGGTCATTCAGCTTCATGTTATATCCTCTCTCATGCACCTACTGTAATTCAACAATCCACAACTTGAGTCAGTCAAAAAGCAGAGAAAACAATAATAGTGAAATAGTATCTTATGTGGATTGATGTGAATTTTTCAAGAGAGCTGTTCCCTCTAGAACTGAGCCAAAGTTTTACTTCACTGAGCCAAAAATCTAGTGCTGATTAACCATGGACCATGATTTGGCCTGTAGCTCGTCACCACACACATACAAAGCTTTGCTTTTTGCCTGTTTTTTTTTTCCCCCTCTCCTCGCTCGCTCTCTTTTGCCACAAAGTGGCAAACTGACAAAAATCACTAACAGGACAAAACAAGTTTTAAGGGAAGGACACAAGTTAATTCCTAGGTCTGCAAGGCAAAATGAAGGACTAATTAAGATGTTTGGCCAAGGCTCRGGAGCTATTATTTAAAGGAGGCATAAACCCACTCTCCTCCCTGAAGATAAATCAGCATGTAATTACTACAAGGCCAGCAGACTGGGAAATTAAGAGGAGAAAACCCCTGCGTTACAGGCCCCAATTTGCCTTTTACCTGTATTCCTGCTGATTATCTGGAACGCTGGCCCCTGCCAACAAGCAAGATGAAATTTTGATGTAATACAGTTTCTACATTTTCAAGAATGAACATGTGAAAGAAGGATAATCCAGTTCCMCTGCATCTTTTCTGTATAATGCCGCTGACTCCTTTCCTTTATATAGACTCTGACTAATTAGGTAGGGAATTAAATGATCCTTCAGTCACTAGTCCTACAAATGAAATGTAAATATAGCAACAGTTCACACTTTACAGCCTACTAACAAAGGGTGTAACAAGCCTGAGAACCAAACACTACAGTCATTTTACCTGTGTTTCACCTCCTCTCTCCCAGCCAACTTGTGGAACTCCTAAGATGAACTTTTCCATGCTTCGTTGGGAAATAAAGAGGTTTTGAGCAAGAGAAACTTAATAATTTTGATGTAACTTTAGTTATATGTCTTAGTGTCTGTGCCACAGATATCAGGTGCAACAGGTAATCAACAAGGAATAGCAGGATAACAGAAATAAGCTGAAAACAGAAGTCTTATCCTCTAGAATGTAGAAAAGGGTCATGTGATTTTCCTAGGCAGTGTTTTCATGTTCCATGTTGCTCTGAGTTATTGGCTTAGAAAACCCTAGTGTGGAAAAGAGAATGAAAGAGCAAACCACACACCGAGAGCTATGAATCTTATATTCCCCTATGCCATTTTGGGGTGCAGACAATATGCATTTGACATACCCTGACATGCTTCTTGGGAAGGGATTTAGAAATATATGCTGTTCTTTCTTTTGAACAGCCCATTTTCTGTTCCAAATCATTTAGCAAAAGCTTATCTGAAAACATAAACCTTATTGTATAGATTTTAATTCTTGGCCCAGGATCTATCCATAATTGCTATTGTTGTTGTTGTTGTTTCTCATCAACATGAATCACCATCTGGCAACGAACTGCAGTCCAGGGAACTTCTATAACATCCCCTTAATTTGATTCTTCAGAATTCTCACCCTCATTTAGCGTGATATTACCAGAAACTGATCCAGATGTTACAGGGAGAGGCAGGAGATAAGTAGCTACCAACTGGCTTAGACAATTGTCTGCAAGGGTTGGATTCACAACAGTTACTTTCAGACACAACTGCAATCAATCACAGAAAACTCAGAGGCCTTTTCACTGAAAAATAATTAAATGAATAATTTATATGGGTCTTAATTCAGCCAAGGACTTTACTACATGGTTAACTTTAAGCAAATAATGAAATCAACTGCAAGTGGGTATTAACACCTAATTTAAATTAAGCCATGTTTTAGAAYTTTGTAGAATTATCTAGCACATGAAGGAGAAAACAGAGACATGACACACAGATAGCTGTTGGACTGCCAGTATAAGATCTTTTAGTTTCAGGTAGGTCCAAAAAGGGCGGGGGGTTAAATTGGTTTTAAGTAATAACATATTGTTGTTTAAGTCACAACACTATTTCATCTGAATTGTCCTGAAGCTCACTTAAGATGGCCATTTTTTTTCCAGGAGGAAAACAGAAATTTTACAAATGGAAAAGAACAAAAACACCCAGAACACACCCCAGAATAAACTTCTACTTTCCCAGTACCTCTGACTTCCAGTGAGGGGAACTGTCCAATTTGACAAGCAAATATATCAGCATAGACCTTAAATTCTTTGAATTCTGGCAACCATAGTTCAGAGGTTGTGTCTCTCCATCACAGACCACTCTCACCTGACCTTCTAACTTGGGAGATATTTTGCACCTCCACAGATAATTAAAAGTATCTGTGATTGACTCTGGCCTTCTGTAAGGGCAGGAGTAATCCTCCTTTTCTCAGCATATCCCTCTGTGATCAAGCCAGAGCAGAAAAACGAYGGCAGGTTTTTGAGAGCTTCAAGCCCACTGAGCTTAGGACACTTTCCTTGTAATCCTTTCCTGATAAAGGCCAGACACCCGAAATCCCCTCGCTGATAGTGATCCTTACATATGAACTCCTGAAGCAGCGAGTGCAGCTAAGATTGGGGCTTGTAATACATTCCTGAGCAATGCATTAGGGCTCTGGGTATGGCACCTCTGACGTGGCCACCCAGGGCCCRGAGGAACAAAACGTCCTTCTGTGTGTCAGATCACTCTAAGTCACTGCTATTGCTAGGCTCCTATCAGGCTTTAAATAAATAAATAACAGCTTTGAAAAGCATGGATTTGCAATAATGGAACCAAGCTACAGAAAAACAAAATGCATTATTTAGATCCTTAGCAATAATGATCCTCTGCAGCRGCTCCTGCATCTCAGCTTCTGAGACCATCTAATTACAGCCTCCAAGTCACCTGGGGCTCGTGTTCCCTGCAGAGCTCTTAGTGCTACATGGTTTTTAGCCCTATGTGTAATGACACACTGAGAGCTCCTCTTGCTGCTATTATTAAAGGTGGCTTTTAAAGCTGCTCAGAGCAGCTGGCTGCAGCCTGAGTGGAGCAGCTTCTCTTCTCCGGCTTTCCTGGCTCCCCTTTTCTGTCAGTGGGCAAAGGGATAAACTGGTAACAGGGGGAACAAAGCACTCTCCTCCCCTCTCTTTCCTTAGAGTGTTTTAATTAGCATTTCTATCGTGCGTACTCATTACCACATTCCTGGCTTCAGCTTTAAACTGGTCATTCTTGTTACAAGCCCTTTAGGACACAGCRTAAAACTTTACTTGCCCTGTATCAGAGCAATTATTAATCACAGCTACCTTTCAGTGACAGCACTTACTACCAGTCTAAACACAACACTTAAACAGAAACAAATGACAAGTCTGGGAATGGGGGTACCTGGCTATGGTGACACTTTTTTAACCCCATTAGTTTTACATGGCCCTTTGGGGCTCTAACACAACCGGGACGGCTCCCCAGGCCCGCTGCCTTTAGGCAAGGAGCAAAGTGCCTCCAAGGCAGCGCAGGTGCATTGGATGCAGTTATTAAGGAGAGCTACTGATTTGAGCAATGGTCAGAGCTAACGATTTGGAAAGTGGCTAGGGAATACTCCCCTAAAAAGCACAGGGCTGTCAGAAAACATTTATTGGTAGAGATGCAGATGGCTAGTATGATTTCTCTTGAACTTATAAAGCCAACACCTCCTAGGCTTTAGATGCAGGGAAGAAGAGATGAATTAAGGTGGGCTTTTATGGTAGACCTCACACAATTTTAGTCAATATTACACAGAAGTAGTGAAATATAAAGTAAGAAAGTAGGTAGGGTTTTTTTTTTTTAAGATCCTTCTAATTGCTATAGTAATTAAACAATTTCATTAAGTTATATTACACTTGCTTTTAATAAAATCTCTTAGGTAGAGCCA
Source organism: Nothoprocta perdicaria (assembly GCF_003342845.1). Classification (NCBI taxonomy): domain Eukaryota; kingdom Metazoa; phylum Chordata; class Aves; order Tinamiformes; family Tinamidae; genus Nothoprocta; species Nothoprocta perdicaria. Next base: position 2,279,436 of record NW_020456232.1, on the reverse strand, counting down.
AGAATTTAGGCTGCATTTAATGTGCATACAAACCAAAACTCCTCCCTCTTCAGTTATGCCTTCAGGAGAAATTTATAAAATGTGACTATCTAAACTGAGTTTTAGAACTCTCTACAGGTATAATCTCCTACACTGATAAAATGAATGACATGGGCCAAGTGTCCTAATCATGCAGCTTTAGGCRTTTGTGGCTCTGATGAAGAAAAGTGCTTGCCCCATGCTTTGCCTTAAACAGTTAGATGATCACACTAAACTTAACACAACAATATTCAGACCCAAAAGAAAGCCATCTCTCATGTAATTTTCTTTTAGGGCCTCTCTACTTTCCATTGTTTATGTCACTCAATAAATTTTCACTCTGAGTTAAAATTAGCCAAGATTTTGAGTTCAAGACAATAGGAGACCTCTGATTTCCAAGGGGTGGAGGCTTGGCAGCTTTGTATCTCAGCCTTGACACTCAAGAAATAAAGCGTGACACCACCCCTATATATCTTGAAATGGAGAGGAGAAAAACTCTGATTTCAGTTTGGCTGCCATGTAAACCCAGCGTGGCTCTGCTGAGAAAAAGCTCTTGAATGATCCCACTRAAATCTCTATACTTTAGATGATTTCTTTACATTCTCTCTCTTTGACACATTCCCAGGGTCAGTGACATTGACCAGTGCACTCTGGACATGATTCAGTCTGAAAGCTCCTACAGAATGTGAGATGTTTGCATGGTCAAAGCAAGTAACCCAGTGACAAGTATCTGCTGAGTCGAAGGACAATTGCAGTTTCCTTATCAGCTTACATTTGGAGAGGTTTCCTTTTAGTTGCAGGATATTTCAAACAATAAACTTGTTTTCTGTATTGAGATATACAGTTGCAAGTTAAAAAAAAAAAAAGAAAAAGAAATAATTAGGAAAAAAGAAAAAAGAAAAAAAAATAGCTGATGAAAATGGCACTTGGAATAAAAAATGTCTCTTGCAGCACATCAAGAAAAGGCAATAAAATCAGTCTGCATGTTTGTGATCCTTACAACAGCTTGACATTGACATGCCAAGGTAGGAATTTATTTGTATTTGAAAGAAATGTACTGGTCTCAGGGAACTGCCAAAGACTTACAGTCCCGGGGCTGTAAGTACAGCTGTTTAGATTACTGTCCCAGCCAAAATGTCCTGTGGACAGTTTTCACTTTTATTTCCTTTGTCACTAGATGTCACTGTACACACAAGTGTGTGCCTGGGACTCCCAGCGCTCTGAGCACTGATGGCCTGAGGACATGGCAAGAAGCAATGTCCTGTTTGAACACTGCTGCTTGGCTTTCACTTCTGTCATCTGCACTTGCATCCACTTCAGTTTTCACTTAATTCTGGAGCAGAAGTGCTTTTCTTCACTTTTGCAGCAAACACTCCACATTTCATTTGCTCATTTTATTAGACAAATCCTCTTCTCTCTTCTCTTCTCTGCTCTGCTCTGCTCTGCTCTGCTCTGCTCTGCTGCTTTGCTCTAGTCCAACTTCATTGGGGCTTCAGTGGGGCCAACCAGGCTGCTTCTATCACGGTGGGCACTTGCAGCCTGCAGGCAAGGAGCCATTCAAGGGCCTGACAGAAATTACTACTGGAGTTAACAGCAGTTACACAACTGCAGAGAAGATGCCCACAGCAGCATCCTGCATGTGGACACACTTGTGAGGCAGCTGGTCCAGAGGGCTCCAGCTCTGCAGCTCCCATATCCCAAGAGCTAAAGCTCTGTGGCTCAAAGCCTGTCTTCATCCCTGAACCCCTCTAACCCTCGTGAGCTGGACAGCAAGAGATAACGTTCATATCTATTGTTCATGTGCGCCTTGGAAMGCATTTGACAATTTTTTGGCCTCAAATACATTTCAAAGAGGGAGCAGTGAATTTTTGGAGACCATCTTGTGAGACTGTTGACTAGTCACATAATTCATGTGCTCCCTGATTGGGAAGCARTGTGAACAGACAGTAAAAATCAAGGTGATTTCAAGACAGCTGCACCAGTTTCCTCATTAAAAGACATTTGAAAATAGCCGTATGTTTTTTATATTTTGGCACACTTTTTTTTGGACAAAGTTCACTCACTTAAACGTTCACAGATATTAAATGACAAGAGTCACACAAGGAATTAAACTGAACACACAGGAATAGATATTAGCTGTTGTAAATCAGCACTGCTCTAGAGATTTCTGATCTATATCAGTTAGGAATTTGACTAGCAGGTTTTATTTGGTTTTGTGTTCATAGATGATTTCCCACTCATCCAGATTTACTACAGCTTGTTAAAACTCTCTCAAAACTTCACATAGGAAGCTCTATAAACCACTGACTTCATAATTTTTATATAAGAGATAATACATTTCAGAGATTTTTTATGATTTCAAGATAAATTCAAGTATGGGAAATGCACCGAACAGCAATATAGACTAATGTAGCCTGTGTGCATCCTCAGCATCCATCAAATATAAAAAAAAGGTGGCTATCATTTTATACATCTAGATCCTTTATTTTAAGAGATATATATGGTACCTTAATTGATATAATGAACAATTAATACTAATACGCTAAAGAGATAAAACGACTGGAAGAAAGATAGAGTCCTCTACACATGGAAGATCATCTGAAAAAATCTCAGTACTAAACTTTGAATTTCTAATTTGTAGACTGCTGATAAAAAAAGTTGGCATTATTTCTGCCCTGTGACCAGAGGAGTATATGAATATTTCCAGCTTCCTGAGAACGTTTGTAGGCTTACAATGTAGTGCACAAAAGCATTTGTCCACATGATTTTGACATTTGCTCTCAGGAAATACTTATACACAGCTATTCTGAAATATTGAGTGCTCCAAGAGAACATAAAAAAGAATCAGCCATGGTGAAACACATTTGGAGCGATATTTCAATATTTATGCATTATTTGTCCGGCTATGGACAGATTACCAGATTGTTAGCTAAGATGAATCAATGTCGCCCTATRACAAGACATATAAGACAAGTGATAGCAGTGTTATCTTTCTTCTCTGATTAAAGATTCCATGGATTTAAAAAAATATTAAGGATATAAATATATATTTRATGTAGAAAAGTCCATGGTTTCAAGGTTTATCCAGATGCTCATAGATGTAGTATGTTGCACATACTGTTTCTGCACAATTTGCTGTGCCCATCCTGGTTTACATTCCAAGCTAAATCACTTCTTATTATCAGCCATTTCAATAAGCCATTTTATTCTACAACAAACAAAATCATCTGACATACTGCGTTCTTTTTTTCTGTGCCACCTTCACCCTGCTACGACTTAGTTCTGCAGCAACTGATCCATTCAATTCAGCAATAAAATTAATTCAATTTCAGCAACATGTAGGCCTGAATGAGAACAGTAGAGCAGAATAAATTCTTGAGTAAATCTGAACTTGTCAGAGTATTACTGAAGATATTTTAAAAGAATTATCCAGTATTTAACATTGTAGACTGCCACTTCCGATTGGCTCTAAAATGGTATGTGCCTCTTTCTCATACTGAAATCTGCTTAAGCAGTGTAAAAGCTTTCTAGCTGCATAATTACCAGCAGAAATAATAGCAGTGGGAAAAAATAAGCCTAACAAGTTCCTTGCATAAACATCAGAGTTCTAAAATAGTGAAAATACTTTGGGATTTCCCTCATATAAAAGGAAAAAAGATTTTTGTACCATTTCATATTTGGTAATTCCTAAACAAGGCTCTGAAAATAATTKGAGAAGCGTTTAAAAAAAAAAACATGAAATGGTGACAAGGTTGTCTCTGACCACTGTGCCCTGAGTCCTGCTACTGGCTCTTTCAATGGTGGCCTCTAGATCTCGATCCCATATTTTGGAAGGTATCTACCCTCAAGTGACATTTAGATCAACTCTGTGCCATGTGTCCATTTTGGGAGATGAATATTGGTTGGCCAGATGGTTTGATGGTAATTGGTGTTTGGAAGCTGACTACATGCCCTCCTCAGCATCTTATAACCGAACTGTACACATTTCCATTGAAAAAAAAAAAAAAAAGTCCCGCTGGGAATTCTTGTGAGACTTTCAACAGTTGCAAAATGTCCACGTACAATATATCTTCACACAGCCATCTGCAAAGTGCTCTATATATACATAAAGGACAAATGCTAGCCTATACATTCCCTCCAGGGCACTGCAAAACCCTAACCAGAGGGGGGCTTTTGGAGTCCTACTGTAGGGAAGACCAGCCAGGAATAGACAGTAAAAGGGCTGCGTGTCCTTATGAACTGCAACTAAGCCTGGCAAGGAAGGGGGTTGAGTGACAGAGAGCTGACAGGAGGGCTCCAGCTGATGTAACTGAAGACCAAGTAGATCCATAGAACATATAAATCCTTACTTAGTTTGTACAAACTGCACTTAGTTTTAGAGTTCTAGAGTTAATTATTAAGAGCAGGGCGATGCTTCAACCTCAGACAATGCCATCTGTTTATTTAAGCCCTTTAGAAGTCCAGCCTCGGAGCTTATGGGTAAATACAATGGCCCTGTACACAGGGACCCAGAAAAAAATGCATACTTGCTTAAATGCATATGAAGAGGCAGGGACAGCTTGCCCATCCAGTAACTCTCTGGAAAGATTTCTGAGCTGGTTCTGGTAAACCTTACTCAGGCCTGAGGTCACCTCATGMAGGGCTGAGTTCAGTTCCCTTAGGCATCCATGGACTTTGCCACTGACTTTACATGGATCCTGCTGAAGATCTTTGCCATGCTGTGCCAGCTAATTCTCTTCACTTCTTACAACTGCTTTTTTTGGGAAGGAAAAAGGCTAACATTCTCTTTAAAACCAGTGCCAGCATATCCTGTTTTTGATGAGTGCTTTTCCCACCTAGACGTACTGGAAGGTAGGTGATGGTTCACGTAGAACCATCACCATCAGGAACTCATTCAGCTCTTAGACTGCTTTCTCTCACTGTACAATCACTGCCCAGTGGCACATAAAATAATTCCTTAGCAGTTGGCCTGAGGCAATTAGTGGAATCCCTGCCCCTCAGGTAGAGAATAAATAAAGGATCTGTCACCACCAAATAAAGTGTGAAACAAAGCTCCAAGGACATGTGCTGAAGCGGGTGACCAAGAAACCAAAGTTGCTGAGCCACTAATATACTGCGATGGAAATAAGCATATGATGCAACTTGGCTGACAGCACCCTTAATTACAGGACATGGCATCATTTGATTCACAATGGAATAAATGGATATATTTATAAATTTGGAGGTTTGAATGAGGATTTCCTGGTGAAGTCATTCCTTTATTACAGCAGCACCTTTCGTGCCACTTGACAGCTAAGGTCAAGTCACCATTTCCATTAAAAATATCAAACCTATTTTCAGGTTTTTATTATTACTCATTTATACAAAAAAAATCTGTACCGGATGAGACTTGGCACACAGGGCCTCAATCCAGGAAGAATGAGCTTGAGTTTTTTCTGCCTTCTTTTAAGTACACAAATAAATACACAAAAGCTACACAGCAGCAAATTATGTCTTTTAAACACGAATAAATCCTCCATAAGCTTTTTCCTATAAAACAGACTTCTGCACTGGAGTACATGGCGGGAGAATATTAGAAACTACTAAGCATTTTGATCTGGGAAAGCAACTGCTTCCCATGCGCAGTGGCTTCTTTTCCAAGGGTACTTTTTACAACGCATTTTATTACCTGAAGACCACATAATTAATACAGCAGGCTGCAGACAAGGGCTCAGCCTAGCAAAGCCCGGCTCTTGCACAGATGTGACCGTGGAGAGCTCTGCTCCGCACAGCAGAACCACGGGGGCAGGCGACCCTGCGAGTGCCGCCTTGGGAGCCCTCAACCAGGAGGCTGCAAGGACTTCAAAGGGGCTGCTGTGCTATTTCATGGGAATAATCAGCATACAATGCCACCTTGTTTATCCAAAGGGCTCAGGTGACACCCAGGACCTCCTGATAAAAGGTGGTGGGGATGAAGGAGGGAAGGGCCCAGATGGGCATAAAAGGATCGCTCCCCAGGGATCCAGAACCGTCTCCATTTGCTGAGATTCTGGATGACAGTTTTCACAAAGCCCTCTGGGCAGCCCTCTCTGTACAGAAGACAGAGTTTTGGAATTCAACCTGCTTTTGAAAGATAGATCCATGGAGACAGCATCCCCACAGAGATGTTTTCTCCTGATGCGCACGGCATCCATGCAGAGATGACACTTGTCTGGGGCCTGTGCAACGTGTCACTGACCCCGCCATACCTCAGTGTGCACCTGATCATACGGAGCCCTACAGTGGGTTTCTTCTACTCCATACCTCAAGGAATTAGGCTGTACAAGGAGGCTGTCTGTACTTTGCCACATCCTCAAATTTTAAGAAATGTCATGCTTTCCGAGTCAGAATCCTGCACTTTTAACATCCAGGGAGGGTGGAGGAAATGGGGTTGTTGAGAGGTGTGCAGGCTATTTCATTTCTTTATGTTCTTTTATTTGCTACACTTGATCGGAATCAAGCTTGATTCTGGTAGAGCTCTGCAAATTTTTGCTTTGTAGAGCAGGACTCCTAGGCTAGGACAAAAACAGCAAAGTTCATTCATTGTTACAAATCAATATATCATTTTCCTCTTCTTATTTAAGGACATGGAAGATGTTTGACAAAAGGCATTCTGAAAGAAGGAGAGTTAGCTGAACCCTTACTTATCTTCTGTGACACTGTCACTCACAAAGATGAGCTCCCAAGCATTTCACTCCCAAGGAGGAGCTTTCTGGTATGACCCTCCTCTTGGCACTAGCACTGCATCCACTAGGTCTAACACACTCCCTGGGCATGATGAGCTCAGGTTTACTGAATGCTGGTCTAATGGAAATGGTGGTTTCGAAGCTTGTACATCAATGGGGCCATTTCACAATGACACGTGATACAGATATGCAAGAAGAAGCTACATGATGATTAACATCCAAAGCATTTCTAATACAGGCAGAGTCGAGGGTAATTCCTTTCCTTGTAGCACATTCAATACTGCCTGGCTAAGGATACTGCCTTTTCATCCAGAACAGTCCCATATGGCACAGCCAAACATGAGAAACAAAACAGCTGTTGCAGACCCCAGAATTCTACAAGTCTGGAATATCTGTTGCTTACTCAGAGTCCAGCGTTCAATAGAAGAAACCTAAGTTGATCATCAAAAAGCCAGAGTCACTACAAAATGAGTTTGCACAGGGGTATCGGGTTCATAATGAAGAATACACCCCTGATGGGCTCGGGCACGAGAGACGGTTACGTGCGGTTGGAGTGGCTCTCATAGCCAGCATCAGAACGAGAAGGCGGTAGCCCTCCACTAGGTCAACACCTCAGACTGGCAGATTCTGTGCGCGGAATCCCTTGATATGTTTTGCACAAATCTACTTCTCTAAGCGGAGTCAAAGACAGTAAAACACTGAATATCTGCCACAAATGTTTCATGTTTGCTAACGTGGATCAGAAGCCAGCAATTCATGTGCTCAGTAACATCCTTGAAGAGTGCTAAGCACTAATGAATGCTAACAGATTACTGCTGTCCATTCTACCTTATGTACATACACTGCCAAGAACACAACCTTTCTAAAAAAGAGTCTTTTAAGAAAATGGAGACAGCCACACAGGGGCAGGATTCTGCCTAGCCCCAGAACTGATCCCGTCTCCGACACTGACCAGTAGCAAAGGCCTAGGGACAGAATATAAAAAAATGAGCAATAATTTGAGTGTGCTTGCTCAGCTTCTAGCAGTAAGCAGCAATGTTTGACATGTGTAGACTATAGGTTGACACAGAAGACTGAAGACACTGCTTGCTATTTGCACTTTGGAAACTTTATGTTCTCTTGGTACAGTGACCTATAGAGTAAGGAATCCCTAAGAACTCATTAATAGGTGGTGTCTCATATAGCTCCACCGAGACCGAAAATGAGAAATAAAACGCAGACTTTTGGGAAGAGTTGCCTGTATATTTCACTGAAACATTTTAGATTTCCAAATGTTTCCTATTATTTATCATTTTATGTATTTGCTCTTTTGAATTCCAAGGTAATGGGCCAAGTCTAGGAAGACTGGAACAGCATCCAACCAAACCAGAAAAGAAAATGATATAGTCACTTTGCTAAACATGACTCAAGCCCACAAAAAGCAAGAAAAAAAATCCATGTTAAGGCTCAAATGCCATCCTTGTCTCTGCCAGCCATCCTTCAAGGAGTCTCCAAAGCTGGGGTGATTTCACAGGTCACACACAACTCCTGGGCACCACAAGATAGGTTAAGGAGGGAGTCCCAGCCCTAGCTCTGTATGTCGCTCCTGCTGTGGTTTCAAGTCAGACTCTCAGTGTGAGTACAACCTATTTTTTGTGGTTTAATAAATCACATACTTTAGCTTATGTAATGACTCAGAGTAAGTGATTGTATTCTCCTCTGGCCCAGAGGTGGTGTGATCATATCCCAGCTCTGTAAAGCAATGGAAATCAATGGTTGCTGCTGGATTCATTTCAGGCAGGCTGGGGTGTGTGGAGGTGGTAAGGGGCTGGCTCAGACCTTAAAAGTTTACTAGTTCCAGATGGAGTTGTTTACAAAAAATAAAACATTTTTGAATCAGCTTGTGGTTCAGATCTCCTTCCTGACCTTCCCTTACCAAAACAGACTAAAAAGAGATGGCCGAGTCCTTCAGCTGACACATTATCTAGTTTTCTCCTACTTTTAAAACATTTTGCAAGTCTAACTACCTGCTGAAGCTTAAACATCCTTAAGAGCTGCACGGGGATGTGAAGTCACACGCTGCTCCGTGCCAAGGCTTCCTCTCCTGCACATCGAGAAGTGAAATCTGAAGCTGCTCGCTGCAGCACACATCCTCCTCATTAAAAGGCTTTCCCATTACACAAAACTCTCTTGCATGAAGAACTTTGGCACCGTGATTGATGAAATCTCTTTGAAATCATCTCCTTCACAGCACATCGATGCCGCTGGGAGGAAGGGGGAGGAGGGGAAGGAGAGGCTCGCCTTCCTTATAAACTTTTGTGCCGCGCTGTAGAGCAGCACAACGAGGAGAGGGGACAGCAAGCGAGGGGGAGCCGCACACGGGGCGTCTGCTGCTCCCTGTGCCCTGGGGCTGGGGAGAGTTGGATTCCTCCGGTGGTGGCCACGCGGGGACTGTGGTCCTGGTGTCTGCAGCTGAGATGGGAACCTGGTCCGACGAATGCGTGGGGCTTCCCCTCGGTGACTAACGGGTGCCAGGGACAAGCTGCTGCGCAGCAGCTCTGATGAGAGCTCCTTCTCCCAGCAAGCCTTGAGGACTTGGGCCTCAGCCATATGCATGTACACAAGTCACCGGTTTCCCATAAATAAGACTGAAGAGAATTTGTTACAGGAACCGTGTCTGAAAAATGTAAGCCAGTTGACAATTTTAGGGGCTTTTATTACTCTTCTTCTTCTTTTTTTTTTTTTTTTTTTTTTTTTTTTTTTTGCACTAATAATATAATTTATATTCTTTTTTTCTATTAAGACTGTCCTAGATACTTGCAACTGTTGAACACTTTGGCATATCCACAGCTGAATTTAAAGCTTTTTTTTTTTAAGGAATCCAACCCATACATCACACGTCTGGCATTGTTTGTACTCTGTGGGCAGCTTATAAGAAGCGAGCAAGGCGGGCTGCTCTTCCCCACGTGGCTGCCCCCCTGTGAAACCCAGAAAGCCCCCTGCCCTCTTCAGAAGGCAGCTCTCCCCTTTGTAAACGTGGCGCAGCCTCCAYGCACGTCACACCATCAGTTCTGAGCCATCCCCACCGGTTCCCACGCGGAACATCTGCAAAGATGCTACAGGGGAGATGGATCTTGAGAGGCCACCAATAAAAGGCAACAAACTTTGGCATAGGCAGCTCTGGGAACTGAGGCACAGACAGCAAACGTAATGCACCAAGTATGACAATAATTTCTGAGACAAAAAAAAAAACCCAAAATCTTTGGGAGAGAGAATTAATATACTTGCCCAGTGTAGCTGTGTTAATTTTCCCACTTTGCAACCATCTGACTTTTGTGTTTGAAGACAGGGGAAATGCAGGGTGAAAGCCATTTCTCTGTTGGAATCACACGTCTCTTGAGCCCAAGAAATACGAGTTCAAGAAAAAATCTGGTTTAAAGTAAAATTAGTTCTCTCCAAGTGCTCACAGGCTCTGAATGAACCAGAAATAAAAGCTCATCCTTCTGCATGCAGGATGGATGTGCAATGGAAGCAGAAAAAAGAAAATTTGTAAGCTGCCTTGCTCCAATGTTCTTCAGCGAGTGCCTCATATGTAACTTTTACCCAGTGTTTCTCATGTCTGATTTTGAAGAGCATTTTCATATTTCCCTTTGAATTATTATGTTTTCCTTGGTTCTCATTATGGCAACAAGGGGACCCGAGAGCCTCCCTAATGAAAGGCAGAGCGAGCCGGAACAATGAGAGCTGCRACTTCCCACCAAAGCCTGCGGAAAAACAATTAAAATCCGATTCGAGGAATCAGAGAGCGGGACAGGGGGCCTCGGCAGCCACACCGGTTTAAAGGGTCTGTGCCCACCCCATGGGCTCGTTCCCAGCGCCGAGTACAGCCTGAAGCCTCCTGGCTGTGACAAAGCAACAATTTGGGGGGGCACACTGTAAACTACGTCAGGGAGCTGATCCCGGGTTGAAAATAAACATGGGAGAAATAAAAAATGCCAAACCCAGATCAATTCACTGATCCAATTCAACAAGGCCACAAGGATGTCTGTCAGTGCAGTGCTGAAGACTTCCATGGACTGGGAACAGGCACCTGAAGGGAAAGCCCTTAACCAGAGCTGCTGGTGAATTAGGGGCGAAGAGAAAACTCCATGAGCTCACAGATCTATGGTGCAAACCCTGCAAAAGTTTAAAAGTTCTCCCAGCAGAAGAATTTTAGAGCAAATGAATGACAGGGACCGAGGCACCGGTGACCTGTGAGCAACCAGCTGCATCCACTGCTCTTCCTTCCCTCCCTGCCTCCCTCTCACCCCCTGCGCTCCTCTGCATTTCAGAAGTCTCTCTCTTAATTTTCTTTTGTATTTCAAATAAACCTTTTGAAGAGATATTTCCTTTCCAGTGTCATACTACAATGCAGGCYGGGTCTGCATTTGATTAGTAAATTCATCCCATGCTGATGTTTTTGTATCCTCAGTGTCATGTACATTTAATAAAATGCCATTCCCTTCTCTGTCCCCACACTTTTATTTTGTTTGTTTTTCTTTTAGGGAAGATGTGTGTTAAGTTATAGGAATATTCTTGAGTGAGTGAGTCAGGGAAGGGAAAAAGGAAGAAGGAAAAGGAGAAGAAGAAATAATTTGGAGGTGGTTAAAGTCATTAGCCAGAAGATTCCTAAACAGCCATCAGAACTGTCAGGCAGCAAGCACACAGGTCCCTTCAGCACTCCTGTGCTTTCCAGCCATTTYTAAGGGCAGCAAGCATCTTCCCAGGCAGCCTGGATGCTTTCAGGTGCCCCTGAAACCTGGGAGGAGGAGACACTGTCAGTGTCTCCACTGCCATCCTAGGCCATTGGCCAAGAGCAGGAAGTGAGCCAGGAGCTAATAATGCTAATGGAGTCAGGGGCATTTCTACAGAGGAGGGACAACAGAAGAAGAACTCACCTTTCCTTTTCTTCCTCCTCAAAAAAACAAAAAACAAAAAACAAACAAAAAAACAAAAAAACAACAACAAAAAAAAACAGGAACAGCCACAGAACTAGCTGCACAAGAATGTCCTTGTTAGCACAAACAGGTGCTGGGCAAAGGCTGGGGATGGAGGTATGAAAGGCCCTGAGATGGGATGTAGAGAAGACTGAGGAAGGGAAGGAGATGCCAGAGGGGCGGAGGGGGAAGCAGCGCAGAAGAGCAGCGACAAACGGTGGTGCCCGTGGCTCGTGTCGTGGTGCAGCTGCCGAGGCTGAGGTTTGTAAACCTGCCTCTGATCATTGGGTTGGGCAGGAGGTGAGCAGGGGCATAAATATCTCTGGCAAAGCTGATTCTCTTTGACTGCTTGTGTTGGATGTGTTTGGAATCACACACAGCATTAGAAGAGAATGAACAACTGTCACTGCCCACTGCTGAKAACCCAGCTGCTACTTTTTGCCCTCTGGAAGCATCAGAGCACAGCTCAGTTTAGCACAGAGCACTAAGACATTGAACCTGCATCTTGCATTGGTTTTCCCAGAGGGCAAGGAGAGGCGTGGGGTTATGCAGCCCGTGATGTACCTGACCTTGCACCTCCCGTGAAATGCAGCTCACAAGTTTCTCCTTTCAGACTGGGTTGCATTCACCCCTCTGGACTTGTGTCCTTCCGGCACAGGTCACACTCAGCACCAATCTTAGCAGGACCTTGAGGATCCCTAACACTAATTCAGAAAGAACCAGACCTTACTGCTCCAAGGCAAAATGCCTCAAGGYTGTGTTCATGGATGGTGGGGACTACGGCAGGTAGGAACAGGAGMTGATCTCTCCTAAAATGTGATCCAAAGGATAAAATCTCTGGGGAATCCTTGGTTCAGTCAAATTAGATATTCTGTCAGGATCTGTCAGCATCCTTTCCCCACATTTCCCTCAGCTCSCAGATTTAGCCCAGAGCTCAGACATGAACAATGAAATGTTAATCTGATCCATTGCAGTCAGCAATTTTAAAAAAACATCCCAGAAGTCACCGCTTGYGCAAACATACCCATCTAAAAGGGATATTAGCTCATGCTTCGTCAAAGAACCACTAAGACAAGGCTGCTTTTGTTACATGAAAGATCTTCCCGTGACGGACAGCTGCTGTGCCATGCCTTRCACAGGACAGCATGTAGGAATCACCTAGCAGGGAAACATCTCAAGCATCAGGGCTTTGAATGTTTATCATCAGCTGGTGAAACGAGAGGGGTCTCCAGCATTTCAGAGAGGTAGCCGAGAGTAACTGCTGACACAACATCTTAGCTGGCACTTTATGGAAGATAGTTAAAAGTAAAAGTAAGAAGCGGAGAGCTTACAGAAGCACTGGCAGGGACAGCTTACGTGAAGGAACTGAAAATGAGCAGAAGGCCTGACAAAAGGCATAGAGGTTTTGCACAATAGCATATTCTCCTATAAACCACCTAATTCTTCTACTTGGTATTCATCACTGTCAGGAGCCTTTATAGGAGTGAATGAAGGCTTTATGCTTAGCCTCATTATCAGCTCAATGATAGAGGGCAAGCCGTGCACATGAAGTTCAGTACCAGAGATATGTTGTTAAAATGCTGCAATTTGTCAGCATTTAGATAAACAAATGAGGGGCAGACTGAGTGTGTGAAGTGACCTCTGAAGCATTCAYGGGATATTTTGCCACTTGTTCTGAAAAATGCATTCAAATCACTCCAGATTTGCTTGGGTGGAATGAGGAAACATTTATTTAAAAACGATCTCTTTGACCAAGGCAGGAGTTTACTCTCATTCTCTTTTAAGATGTTTCTCTCCCTGTAACCCTGTGCTTTGTTTACTATTGTGCTTCCCATAGACCCCAGCATTCCAGCAAGCCGTCTTGGGCCTGATCCTGAGCCACTGGACGCAACAGCACATTCCTGTTGACTTAATCGCCTGTCAATCTACGGTGTGAAGAGTTCAAAAACAACTAATAACCCATGTGAAGTGATAAGATATCACAGCGATGTAACTGCAGGAATGCGTTCCTCCTTGCTCTGGCTAATAACTAATAAGGCAAAAAAGCAGAAAAAAATAGTCAATGTCTATAGAGATTTGACACACTCTTTCCTTCCCATTGGGAAAGTGGATCGTTTTGGTTTTATTTTCAGCAGTATTTACCCTGAGGCTTACGTTTGCCTGTTTCCTGTCAATTCTTCCTCCCAGTGCTTGCGTGCAACATGCTTAGCGAGGGGACAATGCTTCTTAGCAGAGGACTCCATTTCTCAGTTTCTTACTGAGTTTTTAATGATGCCGTGAAAGCCAAGCGCCCGAGACATCAAATCAAATGAATTGTAACTCTTTCTGAAAAGCAAGATTACGCTACAATGGGGTTTCAATCACCTCCGGGAGGACGTTTGTCTGAAATCAGGCCTTCCTCACATTATACACAGCTGTTGAGCTGCCTAATGCTTTCACAGTTTTCCTATGTTGAAGGAAAACCTTGGTGGCACAGGATCACCATCAATCTCAATACCTCATACAAAGTGGAGTCACTAAAGTCTCATTTGCAGCCCCTTTTCTTTTTGGCCTATACACAAACTTTTCTGCTCATTTGAAGAGAATTATGTGGGCTTAATTAAGTGTAGTAACTTATTGGTATCACAGTGCCCAATCAATGAAATGTGCAGATGTGATGTGAAATGACGGGGCAATGCTGCTGTGAAGAATACAAATCAGGGTGATGGCTATTATTTGTACCCAAAAGAAGTTATTTGGGACTCAATTATCCCATTCACAGCAATTGTGGTGCACCAGATGGTTACAATGCATAAGAGTCTTCCATGCCCATAACTTTTTTTCTGAGCACCTTTTCTTCTTCTCTAATTCACCATACGACGATTAGTTTCTTATTGGGTGTTTATTGAAATGAAGGGGGCTAAGGAACAGATTTAGTGCATCAAGGAACAAAAGGGAGGGGAGACCCATGAATCAAAATAAGAGACTGCAGCTTGCCTCTGTTGTTTTTCAGAGGCCTCGAAATTGTCGCCTTGCAGCTTATCTACAGTGACCTTCCCTCCCCTTCTTTCTCTTGCCCCCTTCTCTCTCCAGGTCCAGGAGATGTAAAGTTTTTTAAATCTGACCGGCTGCTGTGCCGTCTGTCAAAGCCCTTCCAGCCAAGTGAGCAGTTTTTCATTTAATTCATTGAGTTGTCCTCAATAACATTAATTCCTTCTCATCRGCACCATTGAAGCAGCGAACAGGAACAAAACCAAACGAGGTTGTGAATATAGTGCTGGTCATTAACTGGGGGCACTGACTCTATCATCTGTTCATCTCTTCGTCTTGCTGAGGTGTTTGCAATATAAAAGCAAAGCAGGGAGGGAGAAAACGAGAACAGAAAAGCCTAAACAATCAGCTTCTCAGCCAGAAATCAACTTTTTTTTCTTTGCAACCAAGGAAGCAACAGCTGTTTGTAGCAGAAGGATCTGGCACTAGCATTGGTGCTATCCTAAAGCTCATGCCTGGCACCTGTGTGAATCTGGTGGTGGAAGATTAAATAAAGATATCCCAAAGGCACTCTTTGCAAGTGCAGGAAAGGGGCAGCCACTGTGATGCATTGCACCCATATGTCCCTACGATGTAAGAGCAACATGGTCTTTGGGAAAAGAAACCCTCCGCCTGGGCTCAGGTGGAAGTGCTGCAGACAGTGGCACGCTGGGGCCTGCACAGGCCGATGAGCAGCTCYGAGCAGAGCCTCGTGCTCATGGCAGAACGCAAAGGATGCCAAAGAGGAGCTGCTAACCCTCTCCCTTGGCAATCCTCACTTCTAACCCAAGCCCAGCAGTGTCCCAGCCCTCACAGGCTGGTGTGTCAGGAAAAGGCCTGCGCACGCTTCAGTTTCAGCCTGTCTTGTGTTAGGGCTAGGTCTGTCTGTTAAACACGACGATGGCTTYGGGAGCAGCGCGTTTATGTCTTGCCCGCTCAAGACAACAGCCCAGCTCTGGTGGCGTCTACTTGAAACTTGATCGTGTGGCTGCAGAGGCTGGCAACCACATCCTACTTTGGGGTTAGCCAAATAAAACTATATTTTGGTTTAGTGCTGCTAGCTTTGAGGAAATGATGGTTATGATATTTGGGCCAGAGTTTATGTTTACTTAAACTATGGCTGCCACGAGACAGAGCCCGTTTTTCCTAACTTAACAAAGGAAAAGAGCACACAAAATAAGACTTTTTAATAACATTTTTAAAGGTACTTTCCAGCTTAAAGACCCAGACATTGCAATGCCACTTGGATGCCTGTACTGAAATGACACCAAACTGCAACCCCCAAGTCCAAGTTATGCATTGCAAATTGTTTATTATTTGCAAATATACGAAGCTTGCTGACATGTATCGCATAGRTCTAATTTCAATCATGTCTTTTCTTTAATAAACAAAACATACTGTACCAGCAGAGCTATAACCAAGTGATGATAACATCTGATTTTCAGACCACGTGAAGATCACTAAGATAACTTCTTCCAAAACAACAAAGTGGGGAAGAAAAGAAAAAAAGTGGAAAATATTCCAAATCTGCCTAACAATCACTATTTTACTAATCATATAAGCAGAGGCAGAATTTCAAAGAGTGTCAACACCACTATATATTATTGCTTTTCCCAATATTCTGAGCACTGTTCTTGGAATCAAGTTCTTCTCTAAAATCTCTAGGTTCAGATGGACCATAAAAGTACTAAACATTTTCAAGAAAGGTGCACCAGGATACAGAAAACAAAGAAGAATGGTCTGAGAATCCAGTGTTTCCTTTTCTTGTTGCAGGACCTGCTACGGTGCCTAGGGACCCCCATAATCCTGTTTTCTATATAAGCTACGTTCTTTACAGAACAAAATAGACCCCTGCCTTGCACTGCCTAGGAATCAGATCCTTGTATTTTCTATTTTGCTTATCTTAGGAACAATACTTTGCACTGTCAGGCGTATTTATCAATTTCCATGAGTTCTCTACAACGTAGGCTCCAGGCAGCACCCACAAATTCAGGACTCCTGCTTATGTTTTACAGATTAGTGAAGTTATAAAGATGATAAGCATCAGCTTGGCTCCATCTCAGCCATAGCGGGGTTGGGCTCTATGCTCTAGTGATGCTTCAGCTGCCTGTTGGGGAGAGACCAGAGCAAGAGACCTTCCTGCATCCTGGTTTCTGGTGGCATGGGCAGCGATGGAGCCAAGCTGTGCTCCAGTTGCTCCCCGATAAGCACAAAGGACCACAGTAATGGGAAAACTAGTTCATACTTTAGACATAGATCTGCTTTTCCACTAGCAGAAGCAGGAATAGAAAGTGGAAGTCCTGCTTCGAGTCATCTTCTCCAACACCTGCATTACTGTCCTACCACTAACTGACTCCTAAGATGCTTTTTGAGAGCTATGCATGGCAAGCAGAAAGGCAGCTAGAGAGCATGGGCACAACAGTAGTGACCTCAAGAAGGGAAACAAATCTTTCTTCTAAGGGCGAGCATTTAGTATGTTAGCAACAATTTGTTTTGTTAGGTGGAGAATAAAACGCTGGCTTCACTTCCGTTGAATGCAAATCAGCCTTGGTCGGGAGAGGATTTCACATAGTGCTTGTTACAGCTATAGCTTAATATTACTGCAATACAGTGGCGTAATCCTGGCAGTTCAGATTCTCCTTTAAGTAGGAGCTAACTCAATTTTGGCACAGCTTTCCTGACCATTGTGCCTTTTTGAAAATGGAAATCATGTCAGTCAAAGTGAATTACAGTCTGTACCCACTTTGGTAAACTTTTGGATAATTTTAAATTTTGGCTGACATTATTGCACAACCCCAACCAAATCTCATGTCATTGCAACTGGTAGACATAGCAATTACACAATATGGCTAATACCATGAAAGTTTGTTCCCACAGTGTTTTCAGATTAGGCTTTAATCAAGAACTCATTTTATAGGATTGAGAAATGATCCCAGGCTCTGTCTTCATTTCTTGACTGCACTAATTCATCAAAACAAATTAAGACTCAGCAAGTAACAGGTATTCTGTGACCTGAAAGGCTATGAGGCTGTTGAATACAGTCAGGCAGCTCCTAAACATGGCACTACATGTATTAAAACCCCAAAGATTTTGTTTGCCCCATAAGTATTTTTATTAAGTCTTATTAATTATCCTTTATCAGAGGCCTCCACCAAGCGTAGGTACTACTGAGCTGCATCTTAGCAAACACATTTTAAAAAAGGTGATTTTCTGTCCAGAGGGATATAGGCTGGTTTCTMTGAGAAGTACTTAAGAATCTCTGAAGAGCTTTGCTTTATAGTCTAGGAGATGGGATGAGGGCACTAAGAAATACTTGGGCTAGGAGGGTTGAATCGTGCAGGTCTCCTGGAGGGGGTTGTACCGACACATCTCCCTCAACTTTGGTTTTCCCAGTGATAACCAAGACACAGATGGACTTCGTGCACCAACTCAGTCTCAGAAATTATCACAGTTCCAGGGTGGCTTGTCTTAGGCTTGAGTTGCTTTGATGTTTTAACTTGACAGTATCTTTTTCTTTCAAATATTGTTGTGGTGACATTTTGGTTTCAGATTTCCACTGAGACTGTCCATAGTATGTACACAGMAAAGTAAAAAGAAACACAATTTACGATGCTGCTTTGTCTCTCAGGCAAAGACAGAAGTTTTCCCTATATGTTTTGTTTTGATCTTATCAATAGCAATATATAGTGGAATAGCGGTAATTCCTTTCTTTTCTCCAGGCCTCTTATTTTTATTTTAGTAAGAATACACTCATGCAAAGTATCTGTGCTGAACCCTGAGACCTATCTAAGTGCTATGAACTCGAATGTACAAAGGAATGTCTCATTAATGGACATTTATATATCATCTGCATAATCACATTTTTCTATTCTCTCCTCCAGCCCCCTTTTATGTCTTTTGTCATTTGGGTTTGCCCATACACTAGCTGTCAGAGGCCAGTTATGAGACCAAAAGGTGAATGAGAAATTTATAGCTCACTCCATGGAGAATCTAAAATATATAGCTGCAATTGACTCTGACAATTTTTTTTTCCCCATATTTAGGAGAGTAGAAAAGAGGTTTGGATTTATTTGGATCAGTGTTAAGGTCAAAATAGTCATATCTTTTCATATCTCCTAAATTAATTACAAATACTATCTAGCTAGGCTGAACTGCTACTGTGGTTTCCATGCCTTTGAAAATCTATTTTCCAAATTATTGGAAAAAAAATATTCCCTTTCACTTGTACCTGAGATTACATGTATTTATCTTCTTCTTCRCAGAACTCTTAAAAAAATAGCCTAGCTACTCTGAAAGTTAACTTCAAAAAGGTAGCCACATTTCTCTTTCAAATCTCATGCTCTTCAAACTAACAACTTTTAACTTTTTTTTTTTTCCCCCTTTCTCATAACAACTCTCCTGAAACAAATAGTTTCACTGAAGGCAAAAGAAGTGTGACATCCCAAATCTGCATTCTCTTGGATTTTACACTATTATGAGGGGAGTTTGCAATCAAAATATGGGCTTCAGTTCATCTGGAAATATATAGAGCAGAACAAAATCTGTCATTCATTTAGAACTGCTGTGTCTTTGCAAGGCTAAGCATTATGATATTTAGGTAGGGAAGTAATAAAGGTATCACTTTGGGGCCCAAAGTACACCTCTTGGATGCTTGTATATTCCCACTAAAGTCATACAAATATTTGTGAGGCCAGATATTTATCCAGGGTAAGTTCTTTGACCTCAAGGCATGACACTGATTTGCACCTACTGGGGATCTGGTCCTAAATAAAAAGGCCAGATTGCTACAGCTTTCACTTAACCACGCAGGAACAACAACAAAAAAATACCTCCAAGGAGACTTAGGCAGAGGTTCCCACAACGGCAGATGTGAGTAATGAGGTCTGAAATAGCACTGTCTAGAAAAATACCTCTGAAATATTTTGGATTGCCTCCCCATCAGAGTTTTACAGATTTTTTTTTTTTGAAGAAGAGTTTTTCAAATACTAAAACACTGAATTTTGACAATCTGAGAGCAGAAAACTTTTTTCCTTTTCAAAATTTATTTTCTTTTCTGAATATGTTTAATTGTATAGACATGAAAAATAGAGTCAAAAACAGACTAAGCCACAACATGCCCAAAGACATGCAACCTTGCAGCGCCCATGTCATCAAAGGAGGAAGAGGAGGCCATCAGCATCAGACAAAGCTCCATCTGGGCCGCCCTGCTTTCCCTGCCCATGGTTGCAATCACAGCTTGGTACAGTGGGACATCCCCTTGAGCAACCTTCACACAGCATGTTGTGTCTAGCACAGTCTTGTGGCTAATTTAAGCACAGATGAGTTCTTTGGGCATGGGAAGTTTGGTGGAAATGGCCTTCTTGAGCTCAGACCCATAGCACAGTGCTGAAAAAGGACTTTGCATGTCTTTTTATATGTCCCTCTGTGTGCCCAGTTTTCCTCTTCTGTAGGGCTGGGAAAGGCAGGCTACAGACTGCATTCATGTTCTTCCCTCTCTTAATTAAATGCATTTGGTTAGCTGTAACTGGGGCCTTTTGAATGAGATGGAGTCCAAAACTTTCCCAAAGCTACAGGCTTTCATATGGCCTGAGAACTTCCTCAGTGCCTGATAAAAGTTGTTTGTTGAGATTGGAAGCGCCTCGGCAGCCCCCCAACATCCCTTATCCTCTGAGCTTCCTTCCCTCCTCCGTCCCCACCTCTGTCTGCCCTTTTCTGCATCCCTTGCTCCTGCCCCAGTGCCACCTGAGGCTTCTCAGCAGTGCTGGGGGGGCACTTCTTGATGCGCTGCAGATGTGGGGCCTTGCTGGTGCTTTCACAGGGAACTCAGATTGCCTGACAAGGTCTCACCCTGTGACTAAATCCTCAAACCTGCAAGCTGCAAGCAAAGCCCATCTTCCCATCCCCACTGAAAAGGGCAAGCTAATGAAAGAAACCCCCACCATACTAATTCACAGGATGCATGAAAAGAAACCTAAACCCCCCACATTCTCAATGCTAATTAAGCAATAATGATCAAGGCACAGAGTATTTCCTGGGGATTAATAACTAACTGGGAGGAGATGATGACCCCAGACAGTCATTAATCCTCAGGAAATGCCCTGCATCAAAGTTGTTATTGCTTGTTCAGACTAAATATGTGAGAAAAAAAAGTTTTTAAATAGTCTATCTGCCTGGAGGTTTTTCAGTGTATTTTTTCATTAGTTGTGATTATGAGCCCCCTGGAGCAGAAAATCTCAAGTCCATCAGCCAACAGCACAAAACACTCCACTAGGTCCCACTACGGTCAGAAATACAAATCAAACTAGAGTCTCTCAGATCCTCTCCTCTGCAGATGTATCTTGCTGCTCTCCGAACATTGATGTTACACTTGGTGAAGGCCATTTTAGAGCTGAGCCTCAGGACCTCCCACACGAGCGTGACCTCTGATGCTCTCCTCGAGCTCCAGTCCCACGTCCACTCCTGACTACAGGGCTTAACTCTGCAATGTGCTTGATTTCAAACACTTTAAAATCTGCATGTTTAACTGACTTGAGTGACTTAATAGAGGAGGTCTCAGAAACAGAAACTCTTTGCACCCGAGATCTCACCTGTATTTCTTTAACTCCCAGCAACACGGAAGCAACAAGGGAGCACATATGTGGAAAATTAAGCACATATAACAACATTTTCAGGAACTAAAACTGCACTTAAAGGCACCCATCCCGAGCCGAGCAAACACCATGCCGTGCAGATGGCTGGCAGGGCACCGTAGGCCTCAGGCCTGGGTGCTTGTTGACTTTCAGGTGCTTGTGCTATATCTCTCGTCTTGTTCATAGGTCTGTGGGAATAGACATGGCAGTCTTCAAACCAAACGATTTCTGTCGCAATTTCATAAAAGATGAACTATTAGATCATGCTAATAGTACGATTATTTATTGCAAACTGCAGTTTGCAATGAAGACTCTGAGAGTCACACACATCTTTATATAAAAAGGGAAGATCAAGCTCCTGATATTACAGATCTCTCACACTGATACTTTCATGTCTGCCTAAATCTGAGTTGAACTTCTGAAAAGCAAAAATGGAATTTAAACAAAGTTTCTCTCATTATTACTGGTAGTCTTTAAATTCTACTGAAAATAGAACTTTTGTATGCCATTAAGTACTCCTTTAGCTTAGGAATAGAAACCAAACAAAATAAAAGAAAGTCATTAATTTAATCTTCCCAGCTAGGTTAAAAGAATGACAGTTCAATAAATACTATGAATGGTATAAAAAGGGGAACTCCCTTTTCTAAAATATTTGCCATTAAATATTATAAAAGGTTAATAATGGTACAAGGAAAAATATGATAAATATTTACATATGTGTATACTTATTAAGAACAGGGTTTATTCTTAGCATCCTTGTTTTAGATCTTCTGTATCACTTCTCAAAAAAAACAAAGGATGAGGAGGTGAGGTCCGATAATTGTAAGCTCTGCCTGACTCCAGCTCCCATATTAGCTTGAGACCAGGGAAAGCATTCAGCACCTAATAGGATTAAGCTAGAGAAAAATACTTGAAAGGAGCCAGTTAAGATTCAGTTGGCATACTGGTGAAATTTGAGTGTGGTTTTCTTTTTTTCTTAGTAGCCTTACTCATCTCTAATGAGAGCATCTTTAATCAGAAGAAAAAGTGATTCATAAATCAACACAGTGTAGCATACTACAGAAAGCAAGTAATCTAACATATATATCTATGAATTAGCAAGCTCCATTTTGCATGGAGTTCTCCCTAGCTGCTTTCACAGGACCCCTGCTTTATCCTTCACATAAATCTCTTCACTTTGCCGCAATACCAGCCCTTAGTGTTAATAACACAATGTCAGCATTTCAGTGAGATTTATATAGAAAAACTACACTGAAAATTGCCTGGTCATTATACATTCCTTTGGAATCAATGAAATGCTATAAATCTTCTTTAAATACTTACGTGCTTGTATGATTCAAACGCTACTCCCTTTCATTACAGCATACTTAAGCATAGTGTTGCAAAAAAGAAAAAAATGCAATAAGGTTGCTGTACTAAAATTGTTATTTTTTAAGAAAATCAAGTACAGATGGAGTATATTTTGAGAGTGAGGCTGGGAAAGCTGTTTGTGCACTGAAAATTAATAACTTATCCAAAACACAAGCAACACTATTGCTCCTCCATACCATGAGAGTAATCACTTGGTCTAAGGTTTCACGTTGGCCTATTTCTTCTTAGCTGGGCTAAGCTGGCATCGAGGGGCTATCATCTGTCAAAATATCAGCAGGAGAAACAATTGACAAAGCCACCACTTGAGAATGTTGAGTAAACTGGGTAAAAAAGCAGTGAAAGAAGTTAATGTGCAACCTGGCACACAGTACCAGCCCAAGCCGTGAGAACCACTTACGTGATAATTGGTGCCTCACAATATCTTCTGCTCTGTAAAACATTGTCTTGGGCTTGTCTTTCAGCACAGGAACTGATCTCTTTGAGACGCAATGAAACAAACACCCACCCAAAAGCCCCCTCCAGCTGACAGAGGAGGGATTCAGGTGGGAAAGCTCGCAATTTCTGAACAGGTACAAACAGTTTCAGGTAACTCCAGACTCACCCAGGGTCAGCAGAGAAAAGCAGACTGTTTTTTGAAAGAAGCAGCAGCATATTTATAGGCATTCATTTGTTCAGTTCAGACAGAAATGAGTAGCCTCTAGGGTTCATAGTATCTCTCTCCCTGTTTTACCCTCCTTGTTGTCCAACCTTAAAAAAAAAAATGCCTATTGTACTAACTAAGCATTGCCAGGGGAAGAAACGTAAAACCAGGAATCACAACAGTAACAGAGAAAATAATCAAAGCTGGTCTTTCTACAAGGTAGGTAGAAAAAAAAAAAATCAGAATATATGAAGAGATCATGAAAAATCTGCAACACGTTTCATACTACATCCAAGCTTCCTTACCCCTTGTTCATATATGCATATCCACATACATATACAGAGAAAGGCCAAAACCAAAGCTTGCAAAGTGCTACCATGTTACATATACATTCATATCCATATGCTGTAAGTTCACACACGCATTAGAGGGCAGCCGCTCTGCAAGGCAGCATCACTGTGCAGAAGACAGAGGGAGTCTACACTTTATGTGAAATTTATACTAAATGATTTGATGATACAAAGGCTGTAAGTTGAGGGGCAAATTTCACCCTATAAGGCGAATTATTTTACTGTCTAAAGTTGGTTTGCTTTCAGTTGTGAAAGGAGACTATTCTAAAATGGGATCCTTGAGAGAAAGGGTCTGATTTGTAGCTACTGGAAAATATGAAATCTGTGTATGTTTTGGCACATCTTTAGATTCTCAAGAATCAAGAAACAGGCTTCATTGTTTTTTAATGATTCAGAGSGTGGCAGCCAGTCCTTAAAAAGTGGGAGAACTCAATGTTTGTAGAGCAAATATAATTTCATTTATGACAGAAAATTTCCCATAGCAAAATCTGTTATTTCTTGTGTTGTTAAAAAAAATAAAAAAAAAAAACAGTGATCATTGTTCAGGCTTGTTGCTAGAGCAACAAACATATGGACAAATGTTGTTCTTGAGATATGCTCAATAGCAGATCAGGTGCTCTATTGCAGAGGTTTGGGGCTTGCCTTGTTTAAAAACATAGATAAATCATCACAAATTTCCTTCAGACTTCTCCAAAGCTTAGGACTGTCATAGTTTCCTTCTCAATCTATCTCAATCCCTGTTCCATCAAAAGCACCATCCTTTTCATAAGTAGTCATATACTRACAGGACTCTCAATATGTTAACGGAAAAGTAAAAGCACAGTGTTTGTTTGGTATCCAAAAGGAAAAACAACTATTATGGGATTTCCTTTGATGAGATCATGCACTGTCTCACAAAAATGGCAATGCCACAGCCAGAAAACTACATAAAAATACAAGAGATAAAAAGAAAGCACAGAGGCCAGACTAAAACTACCTCCCTCATGAATAAGACTGGCAGACCCTGCTCTTTTATGCTTCGCAAGCAGCCCTGAGCTGTGTAGAGAACCTCAAAAAGCCTGAGGTACCTGGCCTTGGTTCAGCCACTGCAAGGGAATTAAAAGGCTCCTATTTGAGGACCACTGCCTACATGCTGGCAAAAGGAACTCCCCAGGGAGAACGAGCTGAGTGCTGTAAAGATACCAGGTCAAAGCTGTAGATTGCAAGACCCCATTCCACACCGTCTTTAGGTATTTATCTACACTGATGAAGGGGTCCAAAAAGTGAGTTCAAACACTGGAGCCCTGAGCATCCATAACACCAGTTCACACCCTGACTATTTCTCAACTTCTCCAACTAGCACCCTTCAAACCCAGGTCCAGTTCCAAGGCTAGCAACAATACCCTTTGAGGACTGCTACTATACATATTAAATGTGAGGCATGATTTAGCCAAGACATCAGCTCTTCACCTCTGTCCTCACAGGTGGTTCAGACTTAGGCATTCCCACCTGCCCTCATGCCATAATAGTGTGTGTGTATCATCAGCTTCCTACTGCAACACCAGCAAATTTGAGAGCTGGAAYTTAGCCTCACTATGACAATAAATTTTTGATACTGAAAAACTCAAAATGTTAATTTTGTTACAGGACTGGTTTAGGCTTTGCTTAGGGGTTAAATAAGGCTGAGGTGGTCTAAACTGGTAATTGTCAGTAAAGAAGCTATAACTTTCTGTACCCTTTTTCGGGCCACCACTATGCAGTATGCTCAACAGATGGATTGGGGCAGACACGCACATCTGGAATGCAGGTGTTCCACCAGATACTTGGTGACATTCCAGCAGCTGGATTCCTTCATAGGCATCCTCCACTTTTCAGTGCCAAGAAAGAAGTTTGTCCCTAATTGGCATTAACAATAACAACAATATCTCCTCCTCCTTAACAAGCTGAAGGCTGGAGTCAGTCACACATTTCACTCTGCCTTCCTTTACTGATTCTCTTAAAATTAGACCACCCTCCTCTTCATCTGCCTGGCAGACTGCTACACTGAGGTGGAAATCAGGGCCACCACCAACTGCTTGGTCTTTATTGCTYGTCAGTTCTTCACCTGAGCATTTTTTTTTTTTTTTATCCTTCAGCAGCTGGAGAAAAACAGAGGAGAACAACAGTGACTTCTTGAGTTTGAAAACATCACTCCAAACACAGACACACTAAATGAATAAATCTCTTAGGAGCTGGGCTCCATTCATTCACACAGCCATACACCTTGTCTTGAGTTTTGCTGAAACTTCTTCATGCAGGGAAGCAGGGGACAAGCTATTTTCATTGGTGGCCAGTGATAGGACAAGGGGTAATGGCCATAAGCTGAAACACAGGAAATTCCATCTCCAGGTGAGGAGGAACTTCTTCACTGTGAGRGTGACAGAGCAGTGGAACAGGCTGCCCAGGGAGCTTGTGGAGTCTCCTTCTCTGGAGGTCTTCAAATCCTGCCTGGATGCCACCCTGTGCAACATGCTCTAGGTGTGCCTGCTTGAGCGGGAAGGTTGGACTAGATGATCTSTAGAGGTCCCTTCCAACCTTGAATATTCTGTGATTCTGTGAACAGCTCCAGGATCCTACCAGAAAAGACAGTGATGTAGGTATCTTCTAAGCAAGGCAGAAAGCCATTCACACACCCTGCAGGCCACGCCAGCCAGTGCTGAAATGCACATTCACCTGAAAAAACATAGTGGTATTGCAAAGAAAACACTAGTAAAAGGGGAATTATTTAAATGGACGAGTCAGATAGTTCAGCAGCTTGCTAAGCCATACTCTACTGTTCCTATTATTCTCCCCCCCGCTGCCCCAGATATATTTTCATCCTCAAATATATTAAGCATAGACACTTAAAATTCTGCTTCCTGTTTTTAACACTGTATTCAAGATACAAAAACCTGTCATGACTATCTGAAAAGTTTCATCTGAAGGTCTCTTCCCAAAGAACAGAGTTGCCTCTAACAAAGAACACAGGTAGTTGACTTTTAAGAATTTGTGGCATCCTGCTACCATTTTCTTTTTGTAGCACTTTTCAGAATTTAACCAAATAGAAAGGCTAATTTATTACAAACTGTCAGTAAATACTTAATATTAGGCTTCTGATCATTCTTCTCAACAAAATTATTGTATCATTATGAGACATACCAAGTCAATAAGAGAAGATTTTTGAAGAAAGAATTGAAACAAAATATTAAATATTGAATAAATGTTGAGAAGTAGTTATTAGAAGGATCTGCTTGGCACTTGTTATCAGCATAGCAAGTTTGCAATGTGCCTCCCTATGCAAATACTGAGTCTTTCTCATTGGTTGAACTTGTGGCCATCTATGGCTATGATGACTACCAAGAGTCATTTCTGAAAACACTCTTCTGTTTGTATTATTATACTATCTACTTCTGCTATCATTACCTCCTTTTCATCCATTGCATCCTGAGTAACATGCAGACTGCAACCTTTCTGGGCAAGAGCAATTGGGGGACCCCAATTCCTGCTTACAGACTGCACACATCACAGGAACAACATAAAGAAACATTAATGATTAATTGCATTCAAACCGTGATTACTTATACGTATCTTTTGAAACTAATTTCTTCTTTTTTTATTCATATTTTCATAGAGTGCCTTGCTTTTTGTTTTATTTTCCATGTTGGATGAAGTTTTAGGCTTCTTAAATGCCTCACTGGAGTTACCCAGATCTCAGTTACAGGGGAAAAAGAGTAATGGGTTATTCTCTGGCCTGTTCTTTCCAGTTGCAGAGCTTTGGTTGGGAAGAGATTCCTACTCTCTTCTCTCCACTTCCCCCTGAGTTTCCGAGCACTGTGGTTGGGGAGTAACTAGTAAAGCAGCATGCTTACTCGAGGCAATCATTTACTAACCCGCTGTAATAGAAGGGAAGCTGATAATTCACAGGCAAGTTTCAGRCTCACGGTGGCTCTGGGCACTGTTACTAGGCTGGTGCTATAACGAAGGTCACAGCCTAGCCTGACAGGAAACATATTCCAGTTTTTAGGGCATTTGCCCAAGCATTAGGAAGCACTGCATTATCCCRTGAGCCTGCTTCTAATGCTGTTGAAAAGGCCAAATTCAGGTGCCTCYGTTAATTGTCATAGTTATTGTGGCATGTTAAGTCAAAAGACCAGTTCAGACATCTCTACTCAGCCATGAAGGGAAAGTGCTTCTGGTGACCAGCGTAGGCAAAAGTGACAGGGACAGCTCTTACTTAATTTTTCCTTTCTTCCAAAATATAATTGTTGTCACGGTGGTAAATGCTTTGAATGAAAGAGGGCTTATCCCCATAAAACTGCAAAAGTATTGAGTATCTGTGGTCCCAGCCAGTCTTTTAGAGTAAAAGTATGGAGATTTTTACAGCAAAATAAATTATGTTTAGAATAATTTAAAAGCCACAAGATGATCCCATTGGAAGCTTGTTAAAAACAGCCCGTGGATTCAGCATGTGTAATGATCCAGACAGTTGAGTTCCAGCGTTTTTTTTTTTTAACCTAGGAACCTAAATTTAAGTTCCTAGGTCCAAACTTGGCTTCCCAAATACTGAAGCAAGCTCACTTCCAAACACATCCTGCAAGCTCACTTCCAAACATCCTGCAGCAGCTCCTGGAGGCATTATTGAGAGGTTTTCACCTCCTTGACCCTTTCCTTGGGACAGAGGCTGTTGTAACATCACAGTGGCAAGGAAAGAAGCTGCTTTGGGGAATTTCAGTCAGATGTGCATTACTGGATCATAGACAATTGCTGCTGTTGATCCCAGGTTACCTCAGTAACTACACTGTCGTCATACCCATTGGAGGGAAAAATTAAAAAAAAAATAAAAATCAGCAGTTTGTTCAGGAATCCGGACAAAAGGAGAGTCTCAATTTTCTGTGACTAATAGCTGAGATGCATGGGTTGAAAGTAGTTTATTTCACCATGCAGTATTATAGATGAGATGCTTTGACGATGCTATCCCTTAACCCATTCWATTAGAGAAATGCTTCTTAAGACATTCACACTCTGCAAGGCCTCTCTTTTCCTTGACCTAGACTGAAATCARATACCACACCACAAATGTATGCTATTTCAGGCACTTAAGAGTTTTACAATTCCAGGCTGTGATCAATTACCAACTAATGAAGATTTATAACAAGCCCGTTTGCCACAGAACTGAAATCTGATGGTGACTTCAACTAGGAATTCTGCAAAAATTGAGGAATTGATATTTAAAGAAGCTCCAAATGTATCCCTATTTCCAGATTGAGTGAACTCAGAATTGGAAATGTTGGTGCTAGATTTTGTCCATCAAAAGACTGAATATCAATCACAAAAGACATTTGTATTTGTAGACACATATAAAGTTACACCAATATAAAAAAGGAGTGGGAAATTTTAGTTATGCTTCAAATACACTGATATTGTAATCCTATGTGTACATTTATTCCAGCCCTTTTCATTTTATCTTTTGCTGCAGGGCACGCAGCTTAATTCTAACCTTATTTCTAAGTGCATACATGCACAAAAAAAACAAAACAAAACAAAACAAAAAAAAACACAGTTATTTTGGGAAAGAAGGGGCACAGCTCTATGTATCCCACTAATGTATTCAAATTAAGAGTGTAGTCATCTCTGTGGCCAAGAGAGCCTAATAGTTTGATAGGACAAGTCTGCTCATGTAAGACCTCTGGAACTTGCCTCCTAACTTGGGTACAAAAGCGAAGCGCCTAAAGTCAGTTGGGATGAACAYGGACCTACAGAGGTCTACAGAGCCCACAGAGGCTGCCTTATACCAATGCATCTGGTCCAACTTTTGCCTAGGGATGATTTGACTGCTCTCAAAGAATTATCCATTCCAGAAATACAGGTTTTGGAACAAAGATTTCCTTATATTCTTCCTACCCAACTTAACGTCATCTTGGTCTAAGATAGTTTACTAATAYAAGTCACTCCACATCAACAAGCGACTTGCATGGCCTAAAGCTTTATAATGAGTCTTGGGAATAACGTGCATTTCCTTCACACTTTCCATCAATTATTTTTGAAGTGTCTTACAGATATTTTTAAAAGAATTCTCCACAAAAAACAAATGTGCTTCCTTGTTTTCTGAAGGACACCTGTAAACCTTCTTACAAATTCTGAAAACACACAGTTCTGTTCACAAAACACTGAAATTACCTGTTTCTGTGATTGCAATGATTTTATATGCCTCCACCATCATGTCTCGCTAGTTCTAGAACCAAACCTTTTGTGTCACAAACAAGACACATCCTGATGTGTCCAAGCATTCAGGATATGGCTCCATACACTGCTAACTTTCTTGGCAAGCCCTCACCCTCTTGAAGCTTCATTTTTTGTATTTGTAATGCCCTTCAGCACAAGTAGGTAAAGCACCACATAAATATCAAGCATTTTTGTAAGGACAGATCTGGATATCCTCAGTTATAACACTTTCATCCTTGAATTCCTTCTGATTACCTTGAAACCAGATATATTTTTCACAGGTATTTCCAAGTCTTGTTCACAATGAGAAATGAAGATTAGAGTCAGTAACATTTTTCAGCTGGAAAAAAAATCCCATAAAAAAGTGAAGGCTTCCTTGTAAATGATCTTTTCACAGCACTCAAGAGTTACATTTATCAGAGTTGAAAGTAAAGGACTTCCTATTACCTTCACAAACACTCACTTCAGTCTGACTCTATCCAGGATTTTAAATGCATCAGAAACATAGTTTGGATGTTCATATTAAAAATTGAATCTGGCAGGTAGGACTATTTTCTACAATACTAGTAATTCAAGAACTTTATTCTTCCCCTGTTTTATTAATGTTTTCAATTTGTCTAATCCAATGTATTATCCATACAGAATATCCAACATATCCATACAGCCTACAGAAGGTTTATAAGATGTTAATTATTATCAATATCTTTTCATTAATGAAACATTTAGATGTTCTAAATTAGGCTGAGATCTTCCTATCTGAAAAGCTTTCTAATCTCATGTCTCTGATATCAGAGTGGCAGGATTTTTTTTCCTGAGTTTTCTGTTTTAAGTACTGTATGACACTCTTTGTAATTGCACCATTTTCTCTTTTCCCAGAGATCCTGGACTTTCAGCTTTCTTTTCTATGCCAGTGGAGGCCAAGGATATTTAGATATTTCAAAACACCTCCCAAAGATTTCTTTAGTGCTTCCTTCACAACTTCCCTGCTTTCGGTTACTGCAGCTTTGCAAGTGGATTGGTTGCCCTGCTGTCATTCTATACGTTGCTTTTGTATAACAACTGGAGTCACGTTTTTTCTGCCTTTTTTGATAGCTGAATTTTCATAGATGGTGTTTGTCAAGGTTTGACACACTGGGACTCACTGAGTAAAGTCCCAGCGTGTCTGTTTGTCTCTGTGTGTGTGTGTGCTGAGAAGCCAAGACTTCTGTGGGTGCATTGCCCAAACTTCATCAGACTCGGTACAAACTTGCATCATTTTACTGCTTGCTTTATTCTAAACTCTCCACATTCCTTATCTCATTCTAGCAATGGAAAGCTGGGAGGAAGGCTTTTAACTGGACATATATTATAAAAATACTAGCTGGACATATATTATAAAATAAAAAATGGACATATATTATAAAAATACTGTAATTTAATCCTCATTTATATTATTAGAGGGGAGAACTGACCCCAATATTTTCAAAGCTATAAGGAATAAAAGGTTCACTACATGTTTTAAATACCCTCCATGTTCTCTCTAGTTCTTCACCTTTAATATATAATATTACAATCTTTGTAAATATAGAGTTTACACCCCACTCCAGAATTTAACTTCTCTTGCTCTTTATTTACCTTTGCCAATACTGAGACAAATGCTATGCAGTTTTCTATACTTCCTTTATAACAGAACAGCTGGACAAATTGATCCTTCTCATTTTTCTAAAAAAAGTTTCCTTTAAAATTATTTCCATTTAACAGTCAGTATGATCTCAGAGTACAGTTTATTGCTGCTCCCTTTTTCATTTCTTTACAAGATGCCTTTTAAATCTCTGAGAACATTAAGTAGTGATTCTTCATTTAGGCTTGCTCTTCGATAACTGAATACACAACAGGCAAAGACACCTACTTCATAAAAAAATTGATACTTGTCAATACACAGATATATTAATAAATATACCTTCTCACATTTAGCATGCTACAAGCATTGCCCTTTACATTAAATGGTTAGATATCAGGTAATTAAAAGTCTCTAAGGTCAAAAAGTCCAGCTGTAACTCTTAACAGGTACTCAGGAGACTGTTAGGATTATGAGCTAAAGTCTTTCCTGTGTCTTGAACTCCAGAGAAGATTCCACACTTTAAGATGAAGCTGGACACTCACTAAAGAAGTCTCACAAGTTGATGAGGCTGCTTAGGCTTCGCAGTTACATTCAAGCCACGTGCTCTACTGACCTCTTGCCTCTTCCATCCTATCTGTTTTCCTTCAATTTGTAGATAGGCTCCTGTACAGCATTTGTTATTCATTTCCACAGCACTTAGCTGCAATCCACGCAGGCTCCTGGCTGTACTTCACTCAACAGATACAGTGCCAGTGTTGAAGGCACAAAATGGTAGGACTGTAATCAAAGCCATATTTACTGTGATCTTGCCACATCATTCTCCCTGTTCCCTGGGCAGAGAGCAAATTTTTGTAGAAATAAATGGATCAGACCTATGTCCAAGAGGTCCTTTCAGCAGCGGCCATCTAACTGCTTCTCAAGAAGAATCTAATAGCAGACAGTTACAAGATACCCAACTGTGTCTTCCTAAATCTTATTATCATTTCCTTTACAAGGTTTGGGACTGGGAAGCAACTGCTGTGCCAGTAGCTGTGCCAGAGGTCCTTGGTCTTTGTTCAGTCTAAACCACTTTTGCAGGCCAATATAACTTTGATTTAACAGATACAAGCATAAAGGAGACTACCTGGAAGACTGCTCAGAGACCTGGATTAGGTTCCACATGCTTTTTTGGCAAAGTTGAGTTTGGAGGTAGAATTTAGCTGGTCAGTCTGTAATGATTAAACTGCTGTCTTTCCCAATCAGTAGGAAAAGTTATGCAGCTGTTTCAAAGGCAGCTGTATAAATTCAACTAAATCACAGGAAAAGCTTTTTATTCATTAGAATATGGCTTGAGGCAAAATAAAGCTGAAGTTATTAAACTGTAACTAAAAGCTAACCACAGTAAAATATATTGAAAACAAGTTTAAAAGCACATACACACTATGAACTCCTGGTCCAGCGGATGGAGGTCAGGGGAGAAAGAAAAGTAATTCCTAAGTGGAAAACCAAAATTCCTGAAATCTCTGTTCCTGCAGCCAGTGTGGATTCTGGGATTTGAAAATTGATAAGAAATGACTGCCACTATCATTCAAAGGAAAAGAGAATCAAACCAGTAACTTTTGCTTATAAAAACAATAATAATGACATGTTCTTTCAACTGTGACCTTGATAACTTTTTTAAGAGCTTCAGACAGCACCCTGTGTCAAACTGCAGTTTTTTCACGGCAGGGTTGAACTGTTTTGAAAATGCAACAGTTGGCCAGGATAAATCTTTATCTTCATTCACCCATTGTTACTTGTATTTTTGTAGCCTTCTGGTAGCAAGAGGTCACATTTCCATGAAGATAAATTCCCTATTAGTCCCTGCTGTGGTCTGAGGTCATTGCATATCTGTGCCAGGACCGACTTAAAAGTGATGGCGAATAGGAAGTTTTTGTGTTGTATTGTCCTGGTTTACTGTGGCTGGAGCCAGACAGTGTCAGGACCAATGTGAGCACGGGCTAAAGCAGGCATATCTTTCTACTTGCTCAGCACACAACAATGAGTAAATAAACACTGTCCTCCATCCAGACCGAGCTGTCAGCCCAATTAGGCATGTGAATGTCCTAATGCGCCGCATTTCCTATATCTTCACCTACAGTTTCTGCTGCTTATTTGCCTGGGGTGATTTCAGAGAGCCGCGGCTGCACTGAAGCACAGTGTCACGCTGCTGGCAGGGGTCAGGTCTGCTGTGTCAACACTAATCCTTCCTGCCTGCTATCAGCTAGTTTGACATTTGATTTGTGTCAAGTCTCTGCATCCACTGGAAGCCAAATATCACAGCTCTGAGATAACATTTTACCCCAYTTTCCTCCAATCTTTTCATGATTTTATATTTTCTGCGCTCAAACTCCTAACAAACAGAGTCAGGAGTTAGTAAGGAAAAGTTGCGTGTACCTGAGAAATTATACTAGGGTGAATGATATTTCACTTCATAACTACTACAGCATTTTGCTGTATATTCATGTAATTACAAAGGAATTAAACAGCGTACTTACCTATACAAATTGTATGCCTGGTATTTGGAGCCTCTCACTGAAGTGCACTTGTTATTTTACCCAGTGCAACAGAGTGGATCTGGTGTAACAGTGAGTTTTACTCACATCTCAAAACTTGACATGAAAAAAAGGTCAGTCGTTCAAAAATATCTCAATGTTCACATCAGACTTGTCCCTAAATGAAGCCAAAGACTTCTCTCATTCCCTCCAACTCTGCCGAATTACTTTGTTATGACTCCCTGATAGAGATCAGTATCTACTGAAAGATAAGCCAGGACCACCACCATTTTGGGCCTTCAAAGCATGCTGAAGTGCATTATACCATGGTGTGAAAGGATATGCCTGTCAGGAAAGTGCCAGTTCTTGCCACCTCTTGTTCCTCATATTTTTGCATCAAAGGAGGATTTTCCCATGAACCTCAGTAGTTGCAGGCTGAACATCTAATCATTGGCTACATATTACTTCATGCATATGGTCCCCAGTTCTGGCAGGCATCATGATTAGCTTCCTCAGCTACAGGGGTTCAGACATAGACCATATATCGGTATAATACCAAACTTCAAAATTTTCCTGACAACAGTTTTAAATCAATATAGTCTTTCACGCATGGGAACATCTTACTCTTAAGTACCCAGACACATGAAAATACTGGTGAAACTTGCCTTACAAAAGCAACACCTTAACCTATTCCCTAACTCAATGGCATGTCTACTGTACAGAGATAASTTAGTGGGAGACAGAGGAGTATAATGTGCCTGAAAATTAAGCCAACTCATTGAAAAAGAAATCATAGAGCAAGCATTTTTATAGCAATCTGACCCATCATCTAAGGTAGGTGT
The DNA here is from genome assembly GCF_003342845.1 of Nothoprocta perdicaria. Lineage (NCBI taxonomy): Eukaryota > Metazoa > Chordata > Aves > Tinamiformes > Tinamidae > Nothoprocta > Nothoprocta perdicaria. The sequence continues at coordinate 2,244,586 of NW_020456232.1, read as the reverse complement.
ACTGGTCACAACAAAATACTCCTCTTGTGTCTTGGCATTCACACTGKTGGATACTTCCAAAATCAAATTTTTGCCTAAGGGAGCAGAATTAGGACAAATTCATATTTCTATTTAAAATCAAAAAATCTCATCTGTATTATGATAGCCATCAAATTTGGCAGTGCTTTAGCCCTAGTTCCAGAATGATGTGAACAAAAATAACACTGCAAAATACATGTGCACTTTATTTGATAGAGTAACTATGGATACCATGATATAATATATGCAATTCAAGGTYTAAACATACTTGATTGCACAGAGATTCAGTGCTTTCTTTGGTAAACCCTGTATTAGTGCAAGCAGCAAACAGTAAGGTTTTTTGCTGAATGGGTCTATCTTCAAAATGTAGGTTATTTATCTCCTRTGCTAAATTTTTTAGGTCAAATATACTTAAGGGATAGATTATAAAATCACAATTAAGCGTTCTTTAACCAGGCTGTCCTTGGTAGAAATAATTTTAAAATTAGTAACTGCCTTTACTACAACATCAGTACACCAACCTTAGAAGATCTATCTCCCCTRGAAGTTGTCTAGGTATTTTTCTATGGGATGTTACTAAAACGTCACTCAAGTCATATCTGTGGAGACAAAAATACTGTGGTATTGAGATGAAAGAGAAACCCCAAAAAAACATGAATCTTAAATTGTAGGGGGAAAAAAAAAGAACAGAATGTTAATTCTTAGATTTCAGGTAACAATAATGCTCTACTGCATTTATCAGTGCRGTGTTGAACAGCATCAGCCAATGTCTTCTACTGTGACTGAAGACAGGGAGAAGTATGAACAGAGACCTTTGTGGGAGTCATTTCAGAATGGCATCTCAAGAGCATTAGCGTTAGGAGTTTAAAAAAAAAAAAAAAAAAAGGATGCATCCTAAATATTAGAGATAAGCATCCAGGTTATCTGCAGGAGATCAAAGATGTGACTTACGGTTTTGGTTTTTGTAACTGCAGGATTCAAAATCCTGCATTTAAAGGGAAAATAACAACAATAGGAAGTTATGAATATGAAATCACGTAGCTCCAGGCATGAGGCTCTCCTAACCTATCTACTATTCTTTATTTTAATAAAGCCCTCTAGTTCTAATGTCATTCCTCTTCTACACTGAAGTTACTAAATCACTCAAACTTTTCACACTCTTCAAACTACATAAAACATGCATGACTGCAGGCAGCCCCAGAAGAGACATGTACCCTCTCCATCTTCGATAACAAAATCTCACCGTAATCTCATTTGTGTCTCTGGGAAAGATTAATTTGGGGGATACAGAAATCCAAAAGGCAAACACTTCCTTCAAATTTTTAACTGACAGAAAAATTATTTTAAGTACTCAATAAAATAAACAGATTAGAGTCTCAACAGCAAAAAAAAAGAAATCAGAAAAAAATCTAAGGAAAATAAAAAGTTGAACATAAACTCTCAGGAGGAAAAGAGGCTTTAATCTACAGCAGAACTTTAAAACATACAATAACTCTCATTAATCTTGCTAGTGAGATATAAGCACATTACTATCTCACCAGTAGCAGTACGTCAGAATGCACTCACTTCCAGATATATTTTCATTTGCCTGACTATATTTTTTGTGTATATTGCTTTCAGTCTTTCAAAGTGCTTAACTTTCTCAAGTCATTGAGAGAAGGGCTCACCTACAATTCTTGTACCACCCAAAGTTCATGCTGATTTCTGTGGGAATTCAGCAGCTAACAAAGAACTAACCTGATGCTGGGAACAGYACTACAGTGGCCAAAATACAGGCTTCTTGGGAAAAATCACAATATTTTTCCCTTCTATGAAAATAGGGACRGAATTACATCATGCATGCTTTTGTTACTCAAATGGTCCTCAAGTGATGCTCAAAAGTGAGGCTTAGGAAGGAAACTCTCACTGTGAAGTATTATCAATCACAAAAAAAAAGTAAAAAAGTAAACAAAAAATGCAGTGAACCCTGACCTGTGCTACATTATGAATTTAAAACCAACCCTAAGGCCATGTGACTGGACACAAATGTTGTTTAAAATTTTTTCTATGTCTAAAAGCATTTAAATCATTACATTTCTTTGCCTCATTACTAAAGACAAGACAGTATATAACACCTACAACAAGGTTAAAAAAAAAATCACCCTCATTTCTGGTGCTGTGTAGAAAAATGYGCACCGTAAGTAAGGTCCTGAACAAGATCCTACTCTGGGAACACAAAGGAAATGACTGCAGAAGTTAACTGGATATTAAGAAGAATGATACAACTTGGTTTTGAGATAGTCTAGATAAAGTGATAATTTAAAGACATAAAATGTCAGAAACGTTTGTATTTTGGGGAAAAAAAGAGTTTGACAGCTGAGAATAATGACCTGCATACAGTAAAAAATAGAACAGCATCACCTGTCCCCATTACATTTACCCGCAGTATTAATGCCTGTAAGGTAAACATATTTTTTGTACTCATAAATTTGCATGTGAAAAGACACTTAAATGCAATTGTAGTGTCTAGCCTGGGGGACAAAGTAAATAATAAAAGAAATTTGATGGTTGCAGTATCCAAGACAGACATTATAAAACAAACCAGGAACAGGTAAAGAGTTGCAGTCAGAAATTATTTTGTCTTCACAGATTTTTCTGTCCCTTTAATGACAGAAAATTCACAAACTGATTTGTCTTGTGTGTGTCTCTCCACTTCCCCCCCACCATAAATGCAATGAGAATTTTATATCGAAGTTTGAAGCTTGGAGTCACCAAAGCTGGTGGGACTTCCCATCATTACCTATACTRTGTTACCTTACTCTGAGGAAACTTGACACTTTTTTACACAGTGAATAAAATTTGGTACCCTGAGGCACATTTCAAAACTCACGTAAGACTTATTCTTCTAGCATATTACTASTTTGAAGCCTTAAAAGCCTGGAGAGAAAACAGAAAAAGTTATCTAGCCTCAACTTTGTGGCTGACACAACATGAAACAAACAGATGGGAGCTACGAATACTCATGGGACGGTAGCAATGATGAATAAAGCATAAGATTTCTTCTTAATTACACGTAGAAACCATTTAAGTTAATCAATTGGCTTTTAGTCCTTCAAAAATGCTTGATTGTGTCCATCCTTATTTACTTACTAATTACTGTGAACGGTAGGGATGCGTGCATGTAACTGAGTGCAGCGTATTTATAAGCAGAGCAGGAAAGTAGAAGAGATTGACAGCTAAGAACAAATAAAGAAAAATAAGAAATGACACTCTTTCTCCTCCTGATCAAACAAGATAGATAAAAGAAACTTTGCTGGGAAAGACAGGAAGAAAACAGGAAAAGAACATTCAGAAAAAAAAGAGTTTTGAAATGTTCATGCTAAGATTGGGTCATATAGGTACAGCACAACTTGCCAGGCAAAATGCTGTGACACTTGGTTCAACACGCGCACAAGCACTATTGCCAAACTTCAACATTATCTACGCTAGCACATCTTCCATGTGCTTTGATAGTGATGGCTGTTGGGAATATTTCACACAAGTTATTTCTGTGTTAACACAAACGTGGACTTTTGGTCAGACTATGACCCCAACCATTCTGAAGCACTGCCTTTCATTGAAAGCATTTTGTCCACTTGATCTTCTTTGTCCTTCTTGATCTTCTACTGCTCATGTCCTTCGTTACAGCTGTTAACACGTAACAGGCAAATGAGTAACATGACCAGAATGGACTTCTCCCTGTTCCAAGAGGTTTACACACAGCTTTTCTTGACTCTTTTATGAGCATTTCAGAATTTCTTGGGGTTTTCCAGCTGCTTTTTGATAATTACTTTGACTAAGTCACAGCATGGCCCAACCAGCCTCTTTTCCCAGACAGGAATGGGAACACATGGCTTGTGGTTGCGGTAAATTAATAAGGGGGAGAAAAAAAATAAACAGAAGGGACTTTTCCCATGTGTTTCACAACACTGCAAATCTGCCGACCATCCAGTTCCTCTAGTGTACCATTCTCTTGCCAGTCATTCCTGCACTCACTTGCTGTAGGATATAGCACTATCCCACGCACATCTATTTTTCTTTTTCTGAGCTCTCTGAAATTCAGGAGGCCAGATTCACTGACAGTGTAAGCTGGTGTCACTCCACTGTCGATTTTTAAACCAGCTCCAGATCTGCTTCCAAAATACATACTTAAATTTATAAGGAATTTCTTGCTTGTAATGCATATAGCCTTAAGCCATAATTACTGCAACTACTTGCACAGAACTCTATTCCTGCATTCTTCTATTATCAATGTTTATGCAAGTTTGCAATAAAAAAATGCTCAGGAAAGTATCTTACAGTAGATTTAACTTCACTTTCCATAAGTATAAGTTAGACCCCAAATTCATAGCTAGGGAAAACTCAATACAGCATTATAAATTCTTAAAATGCAGTATTTTTCAAAAGGTTGAAGATTCCCAGTCAAATGAAGGATTTCCTGAAACAGGCTTTACAACAAACAAACAAAAAAGCCTGTGTTGTATTTTTAACCTACATTCTCATCACTATTGTTCAGTTTTCAGTACAAATACTATTAAAAGTCTCTTGTGGTGTGGCTGCTGCTTCATAATTAGTGGTGGAATATCCCTGGAAACCACTTTCCATTCATTTCCTCAGGCCTGAAGAGTGCAAGCAGAATTGACCAATTCCAGGAGCATGATCCCAGTGGCTGCCCTATGGAGAAGCAGAGCTACTCTTTCTTGGCCTTTGGCAAAGCTGGGGTCAGTTTGTGGTTCTCATAGTCCGAGAAACCATTCAAGAATGATTCAAAATTATAGTGATCAAGAGTCACATTTCAGCAGAGGAAACCTGAAAGTCTGCATAACTAGTTTTCCCACAGTGCACAAATCTAAAACTGGAAGCTTAGCGCAATCTCACCTTCAGCTTTATATTCCTGTACAACAGTTGTAACCAGCTCATCTGTTAAGTATCAAAGGACATGGCCCTATCTTCCTCTTGGGAAGATTACAAATGAAATAGATCAACCACTTGAATGGTACCGTCCCTTTTAGGATCTACATAGTGTATTAAATAGGCACTAGGTGTTGCCCTTTACAATCRTTCTATTGCTAAACTCCAAGATGGTCAGGCCTGCATATTCTCACAGCTCTCTTGCTAAACAACACATGAGATCAGAACCTAAGCCTCAATCCAGAAATTCATGGAACCCATGGAAAGAATCTGACTCATTCTCTGCAGTTAGGACTGCAATCCAAACCACCCTCTGAATGCACCTGAAGTATATCTACAGTCAAGTACTTAATCTCCATGCATAGAGCTTAAAACCATAGGTGTCCATGCATTCATATTCTGTGCATTTACCATAACATCACCAGATATATTCTTCTTCCAAGACATGACTTAAGCAGATGATAATTGTTGGCAGCAAGAACATGTATTATGGTCATGTCCCAAACTCATATTTATTGTGCCAAGCCTTATATATAATTAATACGTTATATATAATTTGTGCTACATACATCATCATTCCTCTTCTTCCGCTGTTCTTCAGTGGTACTCACCACTCTAACAAGAGTAAAAATAGTCCTTCTTTACAGGTTTATCTCCTCACAAAGGCTGATGCAACTCTAGACCAGCCATTTACTCTAGAGACTGTATGCAAATTTCACTATTAGAAAGTAACTGTTTAATAAAGTGCTAAATATAATTTGAAGGGAAACTAACACATCTTCACATGTGTTCTACTTTTCTAGCAGAGTAATTTTCAAGACTACCCAACTATTTCAAAGTCGATCCATGCACRTCGTTATCCAAATATTTCAAAGTCAATGTGTGCAAACCAATGTTGACTTATTATGACACTAAAGAAAAAAATGGGGTAACAACACTAYAAATAATGAAGGCAAAATTCTGATCATATAAATCTGGAAACCTTGAAAGCCACCATGTTCAACTTATTCCTGGGAGCATGGGTGGGAAAGTGGTTTCTACTACTGGAACAGGCAGGCGAACATTTCTGCAAGCCTCCAAAAGTAGTCACAGATCTCTGCTGATGTGGAGGATATCTGAGTTCAGCATAAGAATAAATAATAATGTAAGTTTTGGAATGGAAATTAAATCTCATTTTCTGAAGCTCAAACCCTAACTGCAAGAAATATGAGATGATCTAACAGTGAGGGATAGATTACCCCACATTTTGCTATTAAACAACTTCTAAACTCTAAGCAACTTCTATTGGAATGTTTGGTTAATTGGAAGACACAGGCTATAGGATTAACTGAATTTTAAGTTCAAAGCAGCCCAACAGTTCTTATATACATGGCACACAGAAAAAGAGGAGGTCTGAACACATACAAAGCCTACATTAGGTGTATATGATCACAAATGATCAGATGAATTAACCAGCCTTATCTGAAAATGTGCCACTTGCTCTCTGTGAAACCTATCTATAAGCAGTTGCACAATTGAATATGTAAGACAGGAGAAAAATGCAGTAAGACAGGAGAAAAAAAACCTTGTTTCAGAAAAGATTCTTCTGCCTCCTACGTCTCCCAGTGTGGGGTTTTATTATGGTACACATATCTGCTTTTAAAATCCTTTTTTTTTTTTTTTTTTAAACTTTATACCTTTTATTGCAATGGGTTAAAAAATAATATTAGAGAGCTTACATCTTAAATTTTAAACTGAGATGTCTTTAAATTCTTTTGCATTGAGAGTTTGTTCACGACTTTCTTCTTTTGCCCTCCCAAATATTAACCAAAAGCTGAAATTAAAACATGCTGAAGAATTATGAAAGATGAATCTTCCAAATGGGCACAAAATAGGGACTGGCAGGTGCATGCATACCTTCAGATGTCTCGTGAAGGAGGCGATTAAATTGCTACAGGTTCCAAAACCTGTGATTTATGGTAATGGGAAACTATACAGCATGCTCTTGAAATGCAATTTTAAATGATTGATACATCTTTAGTCTGGCTAAACACATGCAGGAGATAGATTTCATGTCTGGCTTATCAGTCTGGTTCTGAGTGTTCATCAGTCAACCTACCACGCTAAAATTCAGGATTGTGGTCAGCAAGTTCATATTCATCAAAAAAATGGGGTCTGCAATGAGCTCTTTCACACGAAGAGCCCATATTRAATCTGTTTAATGCTTGCTTACCCCTACTAATGCTCTCCAGCTAGGAAAGGAAAGAAGTGTGGACTTGAGAAGCAAGCTGACCSCTTGCATTTACTTTCCCCTTCATTACTTTTAAACGTCACCTTAAGTAACAACTGCTGAAAACCATTAACAAAATCATTTTATGGTGCCAGAAATCTCAATAGCTCATAAAATTGTATTATGAACCATGTTAAATTTTGCACAAATCAAATGTGATTTAATGGCTTTTAATCAAAACAGTGGTGTTTTCTGTGTGGCTAGTTGCCTTGCAGCATGGTACATGAAACAGCTTCAAAGTTAAGATTCAGCTCATAAAGGTGAAATGAGGTAAGAAATGTGTAGTGTAGAAGATCTAGGCACAAGTTCCCAGATGGTATAAGGCAGTATATGTCCATAGGTCTCAGATAGAATCCCAGGTGCCATATCTACAGGGAAGGTGGGAGAACATCTACAGTCGTTGACCCATTTCAATGATAACTTTGACATGATTTCACTAATTTCAACTGAGCAAGAATATGATGATCACTATTTTCATAGGTCAAACAAGTGTCATATGTAATGTACTATGGATCATATGAAGAATTYAGCACAAAATGAGTCCTTTTTGAAAGATCAGCTCCCTGTCCCCACTATTCATCACTTGGGAAAAAAAGGATCAATGAATTCCAGCCCCCTTGGCTGTTAATCCGTATTGAGTTTCAAACAAGCCTGTGGAAGGACAAGACCTGAAAGGGTATTTGCAATAAAAGAAGCAATGGACAAAAGTATATACTGCTAATTAAAAACTTAAAATTATATCACAATGGCTTTAAATGAGAGTGATCTCAGTCTAATCACATAATACTTCCTTTTGTGCTCTGGGTCACGCTGTCACTCAGATGCAGCATTCAGGAAGCACATTTCATTAGACTAAATAAAGCTTCAATCATGTGTAAAATTTCCAACTTGAATAGGCAGGCATCATATCATTCATCAGTCTAGATGTATTTAACGGGTATAATTTCTTCCTCATATTTCTGTGTGTTGATTGTTTCATTTTCATTACAGGAATCTATCAAGATTGCTCTTTTGCTATTCAAGTCAGAAAAAATAATGTTTTCTAAGTTGTGCCCTAAATACACTTCTTTCTGCTTGTCAAAGAATTGGGTGATCGAGGTAAATTTAAACAGGGAGACAAACAACAACGAACAAAACACACACCCCCTCCTAGGAATCAGATRATATTACCCATCCTTGCATGTCTTGCAATAAATTAATTATGCTTAATGAAAAGCAAATTGAGCAGCCTTGTTCAAATACCACTGGCCCCTGCATACTCTGACACTGTTTCTACGGTTGAAGGCGAAGGGATTAATTTTAAAAATGGCTTTAAAGACAATTACAACACTCAAGAACGACAGTCCATCTCCAACTCCCCTGTATGTGTAGGTGTCTATGAGCAGGAAAGTAGTACAATAAAACTATCTGCCTTCCAAATTTCAAAACTTGTTCATGAGTAGGAAGAACTGATAGTTTGAGGAAGTTTTGCAAAATCACCAGAAAGACTCTATAACACGCAGAGTAGCCTACCAGCCCCTATGTCTTTTCCTTCTAACTTACTGTCAAAAAAATAATGATTTTCTTCTAGGCTTTAGCATTACAATTTGGAAGCAGAGTGACCCTATTTATCACAGACAAAATTATTGCATCATAAGTATAATTTTAAGCCATTTAAACAGTCAAAGTTTCAACACCAACAAYGTAACAGAGTTGTCCAGGTAGGGTACTGGGTTTTTTTAATTTATTATTATTATTCTGCTTATTCCTCTATGTTTCTCTACTGAGAATATAAATGCAAAACAATACCCTGGTCCTGGCTGTTTAGCCAGGATAAGCCTTGCCTCCTCTGATTAGCCAAAATCGATTCCAGTGTTTGTTCCTTTTTATGTTCCCTTCTCTTTATGGGTATTCCACCCATCTGTTGTTTTCTTTGGAGACTTGGGCCCCAAAACTGTAATGTGAGATCTGGTCAGTGCATCAGGCTCAGCACAATCAAACAACACCATCCATTTCAAAAACATGGGAGTCTAGATGGSCCCTAAACACTTGCAGACTCATTCTGATCAACAGCACTGCCAAATTAAAAGGTGGATGAAAATACAGAGAATCTTACAATTACCTTTACTGATAAATTAACATTTTCCAGGATCCTGGATTAAGGAACTGGGCTAGGGCATTTTATCCATCAGGCTATTGCAGATGCAATTGTCGTCACCTCCCTGTTGATGATTTGAAGTCCTGAAATATCAAACAGAAAAACAGTGACTTAATAATGTTTTTTTAAGGCCGCAATTCTGAACAGACACTGGTTATTTAGGGTGCCTCAATTACTTTTTGAGGGCTGGAATAGTGTGGGAGAAGAACAACTGCCAGAGCTGTTCAAGACAGTTTAAAGCAACTTTCATTGCAGAAAATGTCCATCTAAAGCGATAACTTGATTGCAGCAGGAAATGGAAGATATTTTACCAGTGATAAATGTGACCTGAATGAAGATGGAAACTTTCTCCCAGATAAAACTTTAAGTGCCACCTTTACTGTCAGGATAAATAACTACTAATCAGATAATTCTAGTCATAGTACAGCTACTCTTCCTTTGGATATACAACCTAATTCTCATTCAAGTAGATGCAAAGATTTGGCAGACTTCAATAGATGCTGAAGACTAGTGTTCAAGATACAGAAAAGAAAGTGAAGAAAGAAAAGCCAGAATCCTTCTCCAGGGATTAAGGGGAAGCTTGAACCAATTTTCAGCTCTGCCAAAAAGTTCCTGTGTGACCTCCCGCCAACCGTTAATTTTCTCTGGCCAAAAAGCTCAAATATATTTTAAACACCTAATGAACTTTATAGGCCAGTGCCTCTGTGCCTWAATTCTCATAAATAAAATACAATAATAGTACTTGGGAATCTTTCAGAGCAAGAATTCTTACRTGGTCATAGCAGCTACTTTTCCTTTCTTTTGTGACAAAGAGGGAGTAGTTATGGAATATTTCTCATCTATAACACGTGGAATCAAATAGAAAAGACTGATTAAAACCTCATTGATCAGAGCAATACAGCATGAAGCTAAGTCACTTAAAATACATTTTGGAAAGAAATTTCTAAGTTTCATAGAATATATGCATATCGAGAAAAACTGTAGAAGTACAGGAACATATAAGAGGAGCATTCAGAACACAGACTAGCTCAGGTCATCTGAAGCCAGAGAGGTGCACAGGATTTTGTGCACTAGGTCCCTCAGCGAGAGGCTTCCTTTATATCCCAAATCATCAMACATTTTGAAGCAGGTACACTTGCCCTATTTTCCATTGTCTTTAGGATCCATGAAGATACCAGCATATTCTTACCTATATTGCTCAGGCATGTGATAAAACCGCACCAGAGGTCAGGACTCAGCCAGGATCTCTACATTGTATGCATACACATATATGCATAAATAATATTTTGCACATATATATGCACATATATATGCACATATATATGCTCTTACTGCTGCTTTCCTCCTTAACTAAGCATGCATGGCTATTTTCATTTCTATTGCTTAGATAGCATCTACAGACTCCAAACATAGCTGAGGTCTTGCTGCTGCCTTTGGACAGCCCATGAGATCTAGGAATTGAACCTAGATAGACAGATGTCCAGCTTAGACTTATCAGATAAATTATAATTTCTTGTCAGAACATGCCAGGGCAATTCTTGCAGAATATGCCCTTTCCCAAAGGCTAACAAGAGTCTTGTAAAAAGGCGCAAGATCAAATATGTATTTCCCAACATAATCTAGCTGACCAAAGTATTTCAGCTCTTTCARGGGGTCAGAAATGAGGACATTAGCGGAGGAGATCCTAAACCCTTCCCAAAACCAAAGAGCTTCGGACTCTGCCTCAAATTTTCCGCTCATCTGTTTCTCTCATCAGGCCCAATAGATACAATATATTTCTACTTATCATGAATAGAAAGGGTTAATACAAGCTGGAAGTTATTTACAGTTAATGGCAGTGGAAAAATTTCAGAGCAGCTTGGGCTTGTATCTAATAATAAAAAATAGTTTCTTGTAAAGAGACTTAAGGGCAGAGGCTTTCTAAGTTCTTCACGTTTTTCACATTTTTCTCCAAGAAATAGAACAAAATGCCAGTAATCCCAGCATTTTGGGATAAAGTTTTCCATGGCTTTCTAATGACCTTGACAAATCAGCAACTGGTAACTATCAGCAAAAAGAGAAGTTGGCCCAACCTGCCACTCAACAGTGGAGTGGTATTTCCCAGTCTTTCACTAATGAGAAATTATTTTGGTCTATTTTAAGCGCGCAAGGACACTACAGACAGTAGTGGTACATTACTAGGATAACAATTGCTTTGTAATTCTGGTGGTCAGTTCTAAACTTAAATGTGAAGAAATTTAATGGAGGTACGATAGACCTCTAATAAAGTTTCTATATTCTACTTTAGAAAAAAATCACTAACAATGCAAACAAGTAAAGAGCTACAAGAAAGGACTAATTGAGCCCACTAACGTCATATTTAAGCATCTGACAAAGTCTTACATAATTCAAAAAAAAMCCCAAGCACTTTCAATTCCTTTGAATTCTACAGAACTAGAATTACACTGAAAAACAGTTTATTGCTTAAGGGTYCACTTTTAGAACCATTTTTCTATAGTGGCAAAAGCTTTACCTGCAACATTAAAATAAAGGATTTRAGCCTATGTCCAGCTGAGTCAATTTAAATAGTGTTATCAACTTCAGGGCACATTATATCCAGTCTTAAATAAAATCTGTAAAGGTGTATGCATCTACCTATCTAATTACTATTGAAATAAAATAGTATTTAAAAGGAACCCTTTTAAATAAAAGGAAAAGGGAAACTTAACGGAAAAAAAAAAAAAAAAAMMMAAAACTCTAACTCAAAAATTTACCAAAGCCTACTACTTTTATCTAGCGTCTAACTGTATCACTGTTTGAGATCACTTTATTTTTTCAGGAAAAAATGTTTAGTCTGAAGTACTACTGAGAACTTCATATGCTATTAATGACCCGAAGCGTTAGCTCTCATAGAAACCTCTGTCTCTCAGTGAATATTTGTGTTGTGCCCTTGTTTTGCCCTTCATCCTGCTCTTAAATTTTGCCAACGCTGTTATAGACAAAAGAGGTGCAACCATTTATAGCTATTCTGTTGACAAAAATTATATGGAGATGTTTCCAAAACATCTCATTGTACAATTAACAAAAGGAAGATTTTTACTTCTTGTTTTGATTGTTTTTACTTCTCTGGATATCAAATAGCTTGGAGAAAAKAAATTTATGAAACATATCTGGATCTGGGGTAGGCCCTTCTCTGAAAAATTCCCACTTGTCTGACTTCAAGGCTAATAAAAATGCTTTATTGTTTCTTCTGCTGATCCTCCTAACTGGTCAGCAAGCCCCTAGGGCATCATTAGTCCAGCAAATTCAAGTCCGAGTGCCTAGTATCTCACACTCAGCTCTGGTTAGGGATAAATTTCTTGTTAAGAAAGAAAAATTGTTAAGAATAAAGAGCATACTAAGAAGCTTGATAATTATTTTTAATTTCTCTGTTTTTTTGATGATCTCTGCCTTCACTGAAAGTATTGCCTCTTGAATCTTCCCTATATGTTTCAAGCGTAGATYTAAATTTGGCTATAATCTACATATTTCATATTAAATTATTAGAATGAAAAGACATGAAACACACTACATTAAGACAGAAGCATTAAAAAAGTAATTAAAAAAAAAATCCTGGCAGGTACTTGGGATTTTTTTTTCCACCTCATTTGGCAAGTGGTGGCTCAGGTTAAAAACATACTTCTACTGACCTATTTTTGGATTCTAGAATTCTGTTTTCCTCATGGAAACATGATATAGACAGACAGTAAAGTAATGCAGCATCATTCAGGCAGCCTCTGGTACTGGCCTGATGCTCGGAAGTATAAGCACTCTGTTCCATGTGTGTTTATGGCATGAGTGTACAGCCATTTGCAATTCACTTACAAATAGTAGAAGAATGCATATATAATTATCCARTACTTTTTCCAAAATTAAGATTCTGAGGGTTCATGCAGATCCTGACGCACAAGTAGGCAATGAACTTATATATTCTGTAAATCCAGTATTCTCATAAGCAGAGTGCTAAAAAGCACAGAATAAGAGAGATTCTGTTTTGGGCAGTGAGTAGTTCTTTTATGCCACCTTTCTGATATAGCCTTTCTATCTTCCTTCTGACTTCAGATGGAGTAAGAAAACACTAACCTGGTTTGGATACAAGTTCTCCAAGTTCAGTGGGAGTTTTTCCACAAACTTCAGAGGGATTTGGAACAGACTCACTGTAAATAAGGGCATCAAAATGGCATAAAAAACACAAATGTACTTTTATAAAGCCAAGAAAAAAAATCTATTGTGGCTCAAGCCATCTAAATAAAAAACCCAAACACATCCTTTTGAAACACGCTGAAGGAACTTGTGCTATTACCTGTATTTTCAGTTAATATATGGTAACTTCTCATATTTCTTAAACCTTTAGTGTTTATTAAAACACAAGAGATGTGGGAACAAAAAGTAACGATCTATTTTCTGCTTTCAGGACTCTGAACAAAATAGTGGTTTGATGGAAGGTAATAGAATCTTTTCATCAATTTCCATAAAGCCAGAATTTCACCTCCCTGAGAAGAAACTGCAACCCATTTCGAAAGGAAAAATCTGTAAAGGAAGCTGGCACAGCAACATAACCCAACAAAGTACACCGGGGATTTCGAATGAGATTAGAGGCATTGCTTTGACCCTGTGGCTTCCACAGGGGTGTGAGAAAAACACAGCAACGCAGCCCAAGAAGCCTTTGCAAACCAGGCGTCTGAGATGCTTTAGAGAACTGGGAAAGAAAATCTGAACAGAAACGGAGGGAAATGAAGCCCCTTGGATGGAGCTCTGGCTCTGCGGTGGTCGAAAGCCATGCTGAAGCAGCAGAAAGAAGGGATGGAGTGGTCGGAGTTACTCTATGAGAAAGGAAGGGAGGACAACGGGTCTGGCACAGACTGGACATGGGAGGACCAGCGGTCCATGGAACACAGGAGCACGTGGCTTTTCTTCAGTGGTCCCCCCTRTTTCTTTATTTCCCTTTCCATCCTTTTTCTCCTTTTATTAAGATTTCCATCTCTTCAGGACAACATGGCCTCCTTCCTACCTCTGTGTTTTACCTGMAGTGAAGGAGCACTAATGTGCCATAACCACTAATTAACTGGTGATTCCCAAACTGCATACTAGCCTTTATTTGCTATTTGAGACTGGCCACTGAAGACCTGCTCTCTTTATGACTGACAATTTTTTCATCAGAAAAGGCAAACTAAAATAAGTGTTAAAGAGTCCATAAAGAAGTAGGAACAGATGCTATGAAATTTTCTTGCTTGAACTAATTGTGTTATTCACATGAAGATGTTTCTGTAACTGCAGGGCAGGGGGTAAAATCTCCTGTGCTCCTTTTCACAAGCATGACCAAGACAGGCAAGCAAACAAGAGTTAAGCATCTTCTGAGAAATCCAGCAGGGCAGCAGCAGCAAATGGAAAGCTGCAACTAAGAAGCAAGAAGCTGGAAACCAAGCAAAACCTGCTTTCTTCAGGTTTAGCAACCTGAAGGACATGGTCATAGGCAGAAAAACCTGCTGCACTCAATCTTCGGCTCAGCACAAAACCATTCATTACAACTTTGAAAAAGGAAAGTTCTTGAGGACTAGGAGGTTTCTGCTGGAGAGAAGACGTTTTGCAGGACAAAACTGTGGGAATCTGTGGGTGTGCAGCACACTGAGGTTTGAACTTGGGAACTGTGAAGGCGATCTTGATATCCAAAAGTAGCAGCCCGTAGAAGGAGCCAACACCACAGACCACCTAATCTCTGAAAAGGCTGAGCTGCAGCGATGGTCCACAACAACTGCAGCCTGTGTGCACACCACAACTCCTACAGCTCTGTCTGCCCTGGAGAGGCACGTAGGATTATCTGTGCCATCAGCCACATGGGCCTGTTCCATTTCTTCCCCTACTGCCTACGGCTTTGAATGCGTGCTTAGCAAGACGATGTAGGCAAGTGCTTCTTGCCCTGCCCTCCCTTCCCTCCCCCTTTTCTTTGGTCAGGAAATGCCAGCCCCAGTGAGTCTCGCAGAAAAAAATGAATGGGAAATCTGCAAATTCCTGTAAACACCCACAAACTTTCTCATGATCTCTTGTTACTTTTCAATGGACAGTCCTGCGCTGCTCCAAGAGGGCCGGGCTGCTGAACACAGCACTCACATTGTGCTGGCCTCAGAAATGTGTGGCCATTAGACAAGGAAAATGCCCACACTACCTGGAGCCGGGCACACGCACAATCACTTCAGTCTAGCACAGAAACGCTGGCTATTTTTTTGTCTTTTTTTTTTTTTTAATAAAAAAAAAAGCAAACAGGCACTGTTTTGTTGAGGTTAACATTTACAGGGAACTCCTTGCAACCATCTTAATGCACAGATCAATTCAGGCTTATACCACTGTTTGCCTTAGAGGGTTGTGGCTCGACATTTCACTAGGATGAGCGAGAGTCCCAGAGCTGCTTTTCTGGAGCTAAACTCATATCTCTTAAATAGACAAGTGTCCAGCAATTCCTAAAGACAACTATGCCATGTCCTTCTGTACCCAGCGTCCTACAAACATAGGCATCTAAGTCATACCATGGTAGAAGAACACTGTGAAACAACTTCACTCTGATTTGAACACCAATCCCACAGCTCCCAGCTCAGTGAAACAGGTAGTTGGGAAGGATAGTGCATTTGGACCCCAGTGCAGCAGAAAGCATGAGCTGCATGGGACATCACAGGGGGTCTCATCRGCAAGTATCCTTAAGTGGCAAAGAGTTGCAGGAAAATGGTATCTGATGGGTTATCCTGGCTGGGACTGTTCATGAGAACTAGATAAAAAAATTAAATCATTCCTTTTGGACTATATCACTAGTTCAAGCTTCCACAGAGCCTCAGTCAGATGACCTTGAGATGCCCTTGCAGCCTCATCAGCAGTTCAGCAGCAGCCAGAATAAGGAGGAAATTGGGGCCTTCTCCAAAGCCAGCCAGAGCATAACAAACCAATGACCTGGTTGCCACTGCCAAAAGCTGCATTTGGAAGTTCGAAATCCGGATTGTGCAAATGCCTCATTTGCCCCTCATTTGCCCACATCTGCTGAATTTACAAATAAACCTACCGAGGGCATGATTTTCTATTTTATTTACCAGAGGGATGTTATGATGGCAACAAAAGGAGGTTGTGATTGAATAAATGTTCCTATATTCTTCCATTTTTATTCTTTTTTTTTGTGGCATGTCAGTGTATTTAAAAATAGAAGTAAAATTTTTAAATAAACAAAGCATAATATGGAGTTTTCTGTGTAAACAAAAGATTTGTACATGTAGTGATACGATACAAGATTTCATGCTCAAGAAACTTCTCATTCAGCTTGTCTAATCAGCCAGAATGAACTTGCAGTCACTAGACTTTAATTATAATTGCATCTAATTGATTCCCCCCTTATTTTTAATCTGTGCTATTGTGGTGCTGCATCAACAGCAGTTCTTGACACAAGAATGTTCATTAGGGACTTGAGGGCAGGAAACAGAAAGAATCATATAAATAACATTCCCATATCCACTACTGAGTTTACTTGCTATTTATTTCTATTACAGAGACATTCAGAGCCCACATCATGTGGTAGAGAACTGGTAGGCCAGAAATTAATATACACATAAAAGTTGGGTAAAGCATTATTGGCTGATCAGTCCACTTTGATGCAACAGACATATGAGCAGCTGAGACCCAAAACCACCTTAGGAATTAAATATCTTTTGGGAACTTGTGACAGACTGAAAAAAAGCTCAAGAGCCATCACATCCAGGAGGTGCAATAGTAGATGTTGCAAAGCCTCACCTTGAGTTACCTTGMAGGTTGCTGACATCTGCAGCACTGAGACAGGCACTTATACTCCAGATACCTAGAGTAAGAAGCTGAAGATAGAGATCCAGATGAGGTAAACAGCAAAGCAGGCAGTTGCCTGAACTGCCAACTGATCAAAAAAATCCTTCCAAAGATGTTGGCCCATAGTTCCAGGTAGCAGAAAGATAATCCACTCTACCTGGGATTCAGAGAGTGATCCCTTTTATCCTTCCACAGTGGTTGTCCTAAAGCAAAAGGACAGTGAAGACACAAGTCCTTAAGTTGATGGCAGTGCGAAGACTTCAGCACTGCTGGCCACAGCCAGCCTTCTATGTTACTCATCTTGGGAAAACCACCAGCAGAAACACAGGCACCTTCAGGCTTAACTGACAAATAATCAGGATTTTCTAGAATCCAGTGTTGAAATACAGAATGCCTTTAGGAGTTTACATCCTTTTCTGAAACTATCCCTGCAGTGCACAATCCGTGTGACAACTGGAAAGTAGATCTAAATTGCCTGAGTCATCCTCAGAAGCACTGACTTTAGCACAGTGGCTAATGTGTTCAGCAGTAGCTAAATGAATTAGAAGCCTAAGCCATCTTCTCAAAAGATTTTGGCATAGCATCTAATTAAAACAATGGAATTCAGGCTCTTAATTCACTTAGTCACTTCAGAAAATGAAGGGAGGATTATCAAGGATCATGCTACAATTTGCCTATGCACTTGGCATATACTTAAGGCTTACTCCCTGCAGATGSTATATCAGTCTCTTGACCTTTGCGTGTATTGAGAAGACACTCAGATCTACACATCCTTCTGGTGTTTCTGTCTCACCATGCTAACCGGTCCCTAATCAGACTACTTTTCTTGTCAGACTTTTCAAAAAGCTCATGAAAACAAAAACAACGCTAAGAATCAAATGACACTACCAAAAAAAAAGAAGAAAAGGGACTCTCAACAAAGATGTCAGTGACTCAACAGTTCTCAGTAACCACTGCAAAATACACATTAGACAGTAATTACTATGTATGGGTTGAGCATCTGCTAGGAGGAATCATATTTTCATTGAACTATGATTTCAACAAAGCGATCGCTCCCCAGGAGAAATATGGTTAAAGGGCAATACTTAAAATGCAGAGTGCGTTCATATATAGCAGTCTCCTCTAGTGCACCAAACACCACGTGCCCCATTATAAAAATATCAGAAGTMTTTGTTTTAAAGGAGAATACTTTACAATGGAAGACCTTTCTGAATGTCACCATTTTTCCCGTTACACATGTGGTTCACGTTCCCTAAAGCACTGTGCTGGTGTTTGCTAACACCAAAGTTAGCAGTAAATGTCTCCGTGGGCAGATATCTGTACATGCACTTTGGGCCTGTGCTGTGGGATAGAGACACACGCCAGCACCAACCCCAGCACCAACGCAGTGCTGGAAGTCCAGGCACACAGAAAGTCCCTCCTGGCAGGAATGACCAGCCCGGATGTGGTGGTCAGTGCCCRCAGCCTGCTCCTCCATGGAAGCTAGCTCGTGTGGTCTACAAAGATGTCTTCGTGCCACATGCTGCAATGCTTCCTGCTCCGTGGTAATTTTGGGGAAAGCCAGCTTAAATGCCATTGCACTGTACAGTCATGAGCATCATCTTTGAGGTAAGGTTGCACTCCTGGGAAAACATACTATTTTGGGCAACACAGGCTCCTGAAAAGAAGCTTCTTTGGATGGTGATGCTATGGTAAACTGGAGGAGTGTTTGTTCTCCCTCATAATCTCTGGTAATAGAGCCAGCTCTCTAAACAGAGCTGTGCTTTGGGAATCAGCTATTCCTGTCAGACCCAGATTCCTCACAGCAAGAATGCTTGCAATCCTGTGCCTCTTGGTCCCAGGACAGTGTGGTTGTGTAAACAGAAGACTTCACAGTGGGCTTATACTGAAATTTCATGTCATCCTCTCACAGAAAGACTGGTTTCCAAAGACCTGAGAGTCTGCTTTTACCTGCTATAGGATTTAGCAGTGGTGGAAATCCTAGTATAGAAATCAATCACTGTGCTTTCTTTTCTCTGCGTGATGTAAGACAGAATACAAACCCAAAACATGTTGACTGGTACATTATCATATTTTTATAATGTACAATGTATAAGTACACAGTGCACTGGATGCAGGATGCTTAAGCCAAGTCTGGAAAGCCACCCATGTTTGTACATACCTATGCGARCACTTAAATCAGTCCTGACTTCCAGAGCTGCTGACAACTCCCAGTTGCCAGTGGAAAAGGCAGAGGCACTAATACCCACGCTATGCTAAGGACTACTGAAACCCTTGTATCTGCACAGTTAAGACACTTCAATACCTTAGGAAAAAATATTCTGGCTCACAGTACCAATATTTAAGCACTTGTCTTTGCAAAGTAAATGGCCATATTGTAAAATTTCTACAGTTGTATACAAATGTATATACAAACTCTGATAAATCTAAAAATCAGTGGCTGTCTTCTCTGCAATTCTTTAATGGCAATGCAGTTTAACTGATTCTACTGGGCTTTCTAGCATTAGCATCAATATTAGGGTATTTAAATTATTCTGCAACACATTTGAATAAATAAATAATGAATAAATACCTACTTCTACTTGGCGTATCAAGCTTTATTTGAGGATTTCAGTATGGAATGAAGACGGTATTTAGTGAAAACATTTTTTTCACCTGGCTCTAAAATTTTGTTTAAAACATTTTCTAGAGAAAACACTATGAAGCAATCTAATCAGCAGAGTTGATCGGGGGGAATTCTGRTGGAATTCTATATCATTCTATCAGTAGTGACAAGTAATTTGCTATTGTAGAGTAATCGTAACAATTCCTGTCAGATGTTGAAAGATCAGAGAGGAGGGAAAAAGCTGGAAAAAATAAAAAGTCCTGATACAAAGTTCCTAAAAACAAAAACAAAACAAAACCACAAGCTTTGAAGAGTGACTTGATAACAGCTCCCACCCTTAGCCATGAAGGTATCTGAAATAGCAGCAAAAACAGATTTGGAACGACAACTCCACTGAAATCCCAAGGATTTTGATCCCTGCATACCTTTTATAACACTGGCAAAATGCTATGTACTTATTACACCCTATAAAGTGTTAGGAAAAGCAGGTTGTGCTTCCCTACAGCGTCTACAACACAAAGCAGCAGAGCTCAGTGCAGCGCAGGGAAGCAGAAAGGCAAGACTGGCTGGTGTGAAGGACCTTGCCACAGTAAACGTGCTGCCTGGGGGCTCTTCTGTGGCATCCTGGCCACAAACTCTGCCAACCACCAGTCTACAAAGCCCCCAGATTTCACCAGAGCAAAGCAAATCAGCACTTGCCAAAAACCAGCCAGCCTCTAACCTTYGCAGTCTTTTAACCTTTACGTAAACTGCACTTTCTTTCCCATACGARCAATGACCTTATTGTTTTATTAAATAGAGTATGTGACCTGTTATGTTAGGAAGTGAATGAATTGTTGTGTTGTCAACAGTTACTTTTTTCTTCTCTTTCCACACCTCGCTATATCTAGGAATCTGTTTCCATGTCTTTACTTTTAAGGAAAATATAACACTTAGGAGGGTATCAATTATCTTTTTCCTATTTTAAATAGCTACAGTGACAATTATGTGACGTGGTTTTCAGTCATTCAGCAACTCCTAACRTTGGTCAGATTTTCACCTCCAATTCAGGCACATAACATGTAGTAATTTTCTAGACTTACTGTTGCCTAGAAATCCCCATTTTGGGCGCATGGTTGGTTCTTGGGGAAGGAAAAAAAAAAAAAAAGCTATTTATTAAAATTCCAAAACAGAAGTAAGTGCTCTTCCAAACATCTGGCCAGACTGTGGCTATGTGACTCAATACGATTGCATGAGAAAGTACTGGGTAGGTAAGACAGTAACAAAGGACGGTGAAGAAAAATTCAGACAATTCAGACACTCATTCAACTTCATTCAGACAATTCAGATGCTCATTCAACTCATCACTTGCTTCAAGTTCACTTAAAAAAAATTTAAGTCCTTGAAAGATGTCAAGGACGAAGATAAAAGGGTTTTTTTTTTCTTGTTGTTTTTCTTTTTACCAATATCAGTGAGGATATCCAAAGTATTCCTCTTCTCAAGGACTAGAGACRAAAATGTAACAATTAAGGAATAAACACTTTTGGAAAGGGATCCTTAGAGTCTAAAGAAGTTTTATTTGTAAGAATCTAGGAAAGCTTTAAAGTATTCATGAAGAACATACATCCTTTATGCAAAGTTTTCTAGATTAGAACACTTACCAACTCAGAAAGGAAAAGAGTTCTCTATTTTGTGATAGCAACCCGACAGCTAGTGGATGAATTTATGCAAGTGCAAAATGCAAAGAAAATATTTTTGCAGGTTGGACCAATTCATAGATGAAAGGACATGTCTAGGAGGTATAAATATGAACAGTCATGTCTGGTACAAAATACTCTGGGACAGCACTGATTTCTGACCTTATTTATCCATTTCAGCTAACAGCATTATAGCCTGAGGCAGCCTCCCTTTTGCATATATAACCTCTAGAGAATTTCTATTAGAGGAATAAACTTTTTTTGATGGGTTTTGATCAGCAATCTCCCTTCAGCCACTGCTTCCAAGAGCTTCTGGGAAATGACCAAAAATATTCATCTGATTGCTGCTTTGTGGGATATGCTTGTGTRTCACAAGAATGCGATAAAAATGTCACTTCAGTGATATAATGTATATTTTAATCTCTGGATCAAGAATTACTACCCTAAGCTCTGAGACTTTAACCTACTAACTGCATATGTTAAGAAAGCCCATCAGGGCTAGGTTAGGAAACAGGAGACACCCCTAGCATCTGTAAATCGGACAGAAACAGGAACAAAGGGAAAAGACTGTCATCAACAAATAAAAGGTATATCACCCAAACACTGAGTCCTTCTCTGAACTAATGAGAATGACATTTTGGAGTTTTTCACTAAAGAAAGAAGGAAAAGGGGAAAAAAAAAACATTCTGCATAATGCAACAACTCTTCAGTTAATGTAAACTGGCGCCAGTTCATTAAAGTCAATGGAGCTATAGTGATACATCCCAGCTGAGGATGGGGCTCTGAATTTGTAGGCTTTTGGCAAGGTGCCAGCCTCTGTCTACACACAGACAAGTATTGTGTATGTAAACACTGTCTGACTCACTAATAATCATAATTTTTAAAAAATGCTTTATAGTTCTGAGGAGCTTGCCGTGTAAAGCAAATACTGGGCTTCCTGTGTTCGGTGCCTCCATCGGAGCAGCAGATATTTGCAACCTTGTGTGCTCTATGTTTTTGCTCACTGAATTAATTCCACTTTGTAAAGGATGGCCCACCCGAAACTCCAACCTGAACAGATTCCAAAAGAACGTCTGCTTCCTCTATCTTACACAAAGAAAACTATCATTATCATGCCAGTTCTGGTGTATGAAGATCAGATGGTGCTGATAAGGTGAAGGGTGGTGTTTCAGTTCTATTGTGCTAAGAACCAGTAAGATTTTCAGGACATCTTCTGAATCATTTTTTTCTTTACTGATTTGTCTTCACCCCGGAGACTACTGCTTTACTGCTGTCCCAGGCCAGCCCAAAGCCTCTCCTTTATCACAACTCAGACAACACCAGTGGATAAGAGAGTGATTTGCCCATGTCCTGCCTGCTTCCTGCACCTGTCTAGGAGAAGAAGAGGCAGAATCTAGACTTCCCTACCCCTTGCACACTAGCAGTCTGGGTTTCCACATGGTTTCCTCTGCACGTGGTGTTATATTGCTGCCAAGTCAACAGGAGTCCAGGGAAGATATTTACTCCTCTCAGATATGACACSAGCTCTTAGGTGATCTCTGCAAATAACTGGGAACATGTATTTTTGCCTTCTGGACACGCCAGGAATATCAGCCCAATGGGATGAGTATGTCTAGAAGTCTTATTCTGCTCTTTTCAGGGAATCACTGTGATAAAGGAATGTGGATTGAGCCATTTACCCTAAACATATTCTTTATACAAGCCAGAACAAGAAGAAAAAAATGTATAAAAAGTAGAGGCTAGAAAGACTTGATTCATTTTAACAATATAATGAAAATGCCTTAGAGAAAATTTCATAAGGTTATATCACTTAAGGAGAAACCAACCCGAAGTCAATGGATAAATCCAATTTCATATTAGCCATCACTCTTTTTTCTACTCATTTCCACCAAGTCATTTGGATTAACAGGCACCTAACTTTGCCCAAGATTGAGCCTTAAGTTTAATATGCATTGGTTGGCCAAGATTTGTTTTATAAATCGAACACTTGCAGGGAGGATTAATCTTTTAATCCTTATCTGTGTGCCAGGTTTAATGAGCACATCTATAGCAGATTGCTAACATAACCACATAAAATATTTGGGTAGAATCTATTCCCACTTAAATATATGCTATCATTTATCCAATAAAATGTAATTATAAAAACAACAAATTCACCTGATTTATGAAATCTTTACATCTCATTTTAGGACCAAAACCAAATATGATTAATAACTATAAAAATGAGGGGAAGAAAACCACTACTGTTTTGCTATACTTTCATTTGTTGACAGTGGTTTTGCTTAATAGAAATGTGGCATATGAAGAGTGGGGTTCAGGGTTATATTTAGCTCACAGAAAGAGATGAGAGAAACAGTTAACAATAATGAACCAGAGATTTCACCCAGAACTCCAACCAACCAAAACTGAAACCTGTTTTGATTGGAAAAGAGGAAAAGGAAGTGGGTGCTCAGATCCAGATCTAAATTAGGTTTAGTTGGTGGTTTGGGGTTTGGTTTCATGACCAAATTAGGGCTAGGCTTCTCGTACAGATCTGACATCGGAATCTTTTAAACTTAAATCTTGTAAACTTGAAATTTTGTAACCTGTTGTCTTGAGATCTGGTCCCAAAGACTGGAAATCTTTTTATAGTTATTCTTAGTTGACTGGCACCACTGTTTTCTATGCTCTTAATGGGGTTACATTCTTGATGCTTTTCTCCTCAGTCACTGGCAATGTCAATTTAGAAAGAGAATAAAAAGTATAACCAAGACAAGCATGTGAATGAAGGAAGAAAATCCATTTTCACATTAGATGATACAAGATTGTGTGATTTCTAGAGACTCAACTCAGTGTTCATAGACCGCATAGCATCAGGGTAGCCTATCCTACTGAAATAGCTCTAACTAGAAGCMCTTATGCTGTCAATTTCTGTCTTCACGTTGAATTCAATATGTGAAAAATGTGTTTAATGCACAGTTCACCCCTTCCTAAAAAATGAGGTCCTCCTTGCAATAGATYCAATCCTTTTTTTCTTCTATGTGCATACACATATACAAATATACATATATATATATGTCTGTGTGTGCATATATATATGTAYATATACACACACACTCCCTCTCCATATAAGGTCTTGGTAAATACGAACTAGATTCAACTCAGAAGGGAAAGAGACAGTTTAATTTTAATAGGCAAAATATATTATCAGACAAAATGAAAGAAAAAAAGAATATATCCCAAACTAAGACCATGTAAGGTATGTACCAACCAGTTCTAAAAAAGGTTCCATTGRAATTATTCCAGACTAAAACAATGAGTCATCCTCAAAGGATTCTTTTCCTCACATGAAATATATAAATCATTGTCCATTTTGGAAGGATGACATCAATAGCACATATATTAAATATTATTCCTTTAAAAACTGTTAAGAGAAAATCCAACATTTTGTTCTGCAGTTCTCAATTTGTAATGTGAACAGGAGGCCCACCACAGATAATAAGGACAGACTCACAAAGACATTTAGTTCCTTCAGAGCCAGGGCAGAGTCCCATACGTCTRCAAATCTGGGTGAATGGGTAAAGAATCACAGCTTGAAGAGGTCCTRCAAGAAGACAGGCAAGCTGTCTTGCAGTCTTGTAGGAAGACTGTGGTAGTAGGGAGAAGTACGTAGGATACTAAAGAAATGCTCTAAAATCTCAGTAATAAAAACTGATGRAAAAGTGCCTTTCTCAAATACATTGGCAGCTTCACCAGCCATACTCCTCAAATTGAATAAAACTGCTGACTGTTCGGCAGACCTATTGTGGAAATTACTGAGCTGCCTGCCATTTGCCAGGGAGAGCAGAAAAGGATTTGTCACTAAGGGGAAAAAAATCTCTAAACTCTTACTGGAAGGCACAAGAGCTCACAGAATTAGCACATTAGGAGACATTCACGAAGAACATGCTTGCTTTCTATAAGCTTTTTCCATTACAAATTTTAAAATGACAAACAACACTTTTGAAAATAAATCTGAAGACTTCAAGTGATCCTGAAACTTCATATAGTGCCAATTGTTACCCTCATATACCATCTGACTTTCACAAACACACTTAAATCCTTCACTGAAAACTGCAGTCTCATTGAACTACATATCAAAGAGACTGCTTTCTTCTTGAGTAACTTTGCCAAAGAATATGACAGAAATAAGAGAAAGAAAATGTTACAGATAGATGCACAAAACAGAGAGAAAGACCTGAAAAWTATTATCCAACCACTGATTCCCAAGCCAACATCTCCATCCAGAGTTTTATCCACCAGGACCTACTTTCCTCCACAGTTTATCAACAGAAAAGGAAGACAAATCAAACATTCTCTAATTCTCAGGAGAAAAGAAAAATCTCTCATGTATTAAAATGATGAAAAATAAAACTCTTGTTTTCCTCTGCTTTTGTCAATCCATTCTCTGTCCTAGGCAACTTCAAGTCACCACCACAGAAAATCATTCACAGCAAGACCCCAACTTTTCAGGAACACTATCTGACCTTAAAATATACTACTACCTGGTCTTGCTCAGGAGTTTCTTGCTGAAGCCAACAATTTGCTACAGATAAACTGCCTGGGTAGTTTATCCTCTGCTTATTCATGATACCAGTGGGAACAACTGGTTCTCAAGTTCTACGTAATAKTCTGAGACCAAAGAGAAAGCAGATGGGCTACTCCACCTTGAAAAGGAGAGACACTGGCCTACATACTTCATACTTAATAAAGACATCTCCAGCAAGCCTTTTCTTTGTGGCTTTTGATTTTCTGTCTCCGAAAGGACTCCCCTTGTGGCATTTGCCAAGTGTTCACGATGCAACATTTACCAAAGCTGCACCATTTCCTCTGCATCCCGTAGGGACACTGACCTCTAGTCGTGGTCAGAGGCACATTTTTACCACTTCTAAGRCATCTATAATATGAAGGAAAACTGGTTTAATACTGGCAACACAACTTAGTCACTATTACTTCATTCTGGCCTGCTCTTAACCAATTACATCACTGTTTTGAAATGTGTGGCTTAGATGCTGTGAGGTCAGCATTTTAAAGATGCTCTCCTACCACATTTTCTGTAAAGCAGAAGTATATAATTATTTTTCTTTCTGGAGCTTAGTCCATAATGTTAAATACATACWCTACAAAATTGCAAGGTAAGGAGACTTTTTCCTTGCATATAACTGAAAATAACAGAACAAAAAATGTCATTCRAGAGATTGCATGGCAATGTGTATATTTTTTGTCAGATTAACATATATGTATATTACATATAACATATATATAATATACATAGAATTTTGGAAATTTTTCTAAGGCTTGTCAATGTATTTTTAATTGTTCCAAATCAAATTTTAATTCTACGACATGCTCAATAGCAGAATATGAGTTATAGGACTCAGGAAAGGAAAAAGCTTAGTGATTAAGTCATCAAATAAACCATTTCCCACCACCAACAACATAGTTAGCTCCTTAGAATATACCCTTAAGTATTTTCTTCTGATTCATTTTAAGTAATGTATTGCATACAGCTAGTAACGCTTCCCTTGGGAGAACATACCATAGTCTAATAGCTCTCCCCATTAGGAACATTTTCCTGATGTACTGCCTAAGCATACTTGTCTGCTCAGTTTTATTTCATTAGTTCTAGTTAAAATGCCTCTCTCCCAGCTGAAATATTTCCTCTCACTCTGTGGCATTTGCATTGTAATTAATTGCATACCACTCTCTTATACATCATTTAACATTTGCATTACTGTTCTCTCCTGATAATAATCACATAACACAGTAACACTTAGTAATATGGGTAAAAACTGTGATTGCTCCAGACCTCATTGAGAAATCACATTTTAGATCTCTGCTACAGACTTCAGAATAAGCTGTAGCAGCAGCAGCATTATACTTCATAAAGTAATTTGAATTTCCTGTGCTGGAGGAAAAAAAAAAATCTATCTTCTTGCATAATATTCACATACATGCCTTGACTACATATTTGCTTTTCCAAAACCATTACAATGCCTACTAAGACTAGGATCATAATACAGAGAAGAAAAATCCAGAAGAAAATTGTTTTTTGTTTTTTGTTTTTTTTTTTAATTCAACTATGACCTATCTTCAGATGTATAAGTGAAGTACATGAAAACTTCTGAGGACAACAGTAACACAATTAGTCCTTTTGGAAACATTTTAGCTGTATTCATAGGCACTATATGATAACTGCTTCTGTTGAGGCCTTTAGGATCTTTTTTTCCCTTTGTAAAGTGGAGATAACATTTTGCTATCCAAAAGAAACATTGGGAGGATGGTTTTACTAACCTATGCTTAGTTAATGGAGTGATAGCCATATATGCATCAGTATACAAAAAAAATCTCCAAAACACAGTGAAATGAAAAGATGCCCCAAACTGAAAGCTATAAGGACRCACTCCCAATACAATATCATCAACATGCACAACCTGAAAACACGAATACATCTCTCACATAGATAACAAGGACACGTATTTACGTTCTATTTTGCATGAAAACAATTTGCACAAGCAACATTTGACTTTCCTCCTTCTCTTTTATTATTTTATTGTTAAGACAATCCTCCCCTCACCCCCAGCTAGAAGCTGGCAAGAGATACGGAGCATCTGGGTTAGAAATGACAGCTGGTGGGTGAGACAGTGTCAAGTTCTTCACTGGCTTCTACTTTAGTCTTTTGGGAATGAACCAAAATGAGACTTCTTCATAATAATCCCCCAATCTTTTGCTCTTGAATAAGCTCCAGGAGTGATCATGAGCCAAGTCCTCTTTGGGCAAAACCAAAGGGGTTCTTCATAGCCCATTACCAGAGCTGTATGGAAAACAGGAACTCTGACCCGTGGGAAATTCCAATGCTCCAAAATCTGGTTTGTGCTCCGAATTGGAACAAGCCAGACTTAAAATATTTGTTTCAGGATGGAGATTCCACCCCGCCCTCCCTCTCCCCCCCCCCCCACCCCCCCCAAAAAAAAAAAGAAATTGGAAAGACTAAAAGCTAAACAAAACTTTGCTTAGAATCAAGCATAACACTGACATAAAATACTGCCATGAAATATTGATCAGAATATGAATGCTACATTCTAATATTAATATTTAATATTAGATAGCATTGATAAAGTCAAACAAAACTGAGAAAACTGAAAACAAAATATAAAATCTACGTGGAAATATCAAAACACATCACTCAAGCTAAATGAGTTTAGAAAGATCACTCTATAAGCAGAACTGCACCTTCCAATAACCAGCCAGCCTGGGACCAAACTCCATGGCACTTCCAAAGGGTCTGCAGAAAACAGCCTCCCTGTGATCAAATCATCTTATTCTCACAAAACRTTTAAAATGCTGTTGGACAGATATTCATCTATGATGCATCAGTGGAAATCTTATGGCTGTKATAGTCTGATTGAAACTCACCTGTAACACCAAGCACAAGATTGTATTTTGCAGTCAACAAAAGTTCTCTCATGGCTTTATTGATACTGCGGGCAAACAGCATTCAACATGATTGATTTTGCTGTTTTGATGGGAAACGTGCCCCGTATCTGTATTCAGGTCCCACACCTTGGCGGATTTGGGGGAAAAGGGCCCGCAGAGTGAGTCCTCTCGCAGAGGGGCCCCCGCGTAACAGCAGCACGGTCAAAGCTCCTTGCACAACCCCAGGAGGATCAAGGGCGAGCACGGAGCACACGGAACACCAGACACCGTAGCCTTTTTGCAGACATTTGACTAATCCGATGATGTATCCCGAGCGCTATGTGCACCGGAGCGGCGGACTTGCCTATACAAGCAATAACCCTTTGCCTGTCAGGAGRGTTTATCCGAAGGGAAGCATCACCATCGGATTTGTACAGCAGTGTTTCACACCAGCGGCAGGCAGGTTATGAAGGCTGTGTCCACCAGGCTGTAATAGAAAAGACCAAAATGCACATGTGTGTGCACCTGCACAAGAGATGCATCTGCACGAACAACCCTCTTAGCTACAATGGGGCTTCAGAGAGAAAAGAAAGGAGAAAAATGGACCAAAACCTCTTAAATACACAACAGCATCATACCTACATGCTCCTGCTATATCAGTGGACTAGACACCACCACACAAAAGTAAATGGCAGTTGCAGCAAGTGGAAAATTGGGACACGCATGAAGAGGAACATCWGTATGAGAAAAGGATGGTAGCAAGCGTGCAAACAATTCAAGGTGTGAAGTGCTCCTCTGGACATGTACGCTCATGTTTGCAGGCTGAGATGTAAACTGGCAGCCACTGCAGGTCAGATCCAAGGTTCTTTGAAGCTACTGGAAGATTTCTACTGAACTCAATCAAATTTRGATCAAGTCTTAAGGGAATTCAAACATATTCTTCTGTTGGCATAAGATCCTGCTAATGACTTATCTGTCTGTCACCATCTGCATTCCCACATGCTCTTGGTGACAGACCTTTCCTACACACTCTACCTTGTTACCTGTCTTCCCTACACCCGATTCTTATACTGAATGTTACAGCCTGCTTAGGGGCAGCTTCCCTTTCTCTCCAAGACAGTACTTATTCACATTGATCCACAAGTGTTCCTGATTTCTCAGGATGATGGTCCTCAYTCCATTATACAGTTCCTTTTTAGATTCTCCATCTCTCAAGCTGCTCCTCCAACAGCAATTGCTTAGGAGCCAGGGATTATTTACTGGCAACCGTGAGCACGTCAAACCCTCCAGATGTTTATTATTACTACTGCTTTCCAGAAGTGTCATCCAGCAGTTCCTACTCGTGCCTCGCCCTTCATCAGCACCTCAGATAACAGCAGCTTAACAGTCCTGAGCTTGGCGTGGGCCACCTTTTGACCCACCATTCATTTTGCTTTCTTTTCATTTATGCTGTAGAACGTTTCAGTGGAAATCCGCGAACGTTATTTCAGCACTTTGCTGGGCCTGAATTAGCATTTTATCAGCCAAGAGGACATTATGGACTGTTAAAGACTAATTAAAAATTACAAAACCATCTGACACGATTGTAGCAGTGCGGATTATCTGGAGGCATTACAAGATGCTTTCATGGCACAAACTGTTTCCAGTACCCCAAACGCCCTTGGTTTTGAGAAAGGTGAACTTTCCACCGGAATAGGAATGCAGATAGTGTGCTTTTCATTTCATTTTCATTAGATTTCTTCCAGCAAATTTATTTCCTCCGTGAATACTTTTCTACTCTTCTACTTAAAAGTTTTAACTGGAAATTTCCCYGGGGATACACCCTTCAAACAACCAACATGTGTTGAGGCACCCCAGGCTTGCACATACAACTCTGTGCATACAAGTCCTACTAAAATCACCTTTTCCCGAATGTAAAAGACCAGAAACTCATCCTGACCCTATCATGAGRGACATCCCACAGGATGAAAGTGCCCTGCAAGCACCAACTTGGCAAGACCAGCTCCTACAGCAGCAGTCTGTTGCAAAGGCCGCGTGCCAGGTACTGGGTGGAGACAGTGCAGAAGATGATGGACGGTCTCCCGGGGATTTCTACCAGCTGCCTGCAGCTCAGGACTGATCTAACCTGTGCCATGGGTGCGGCGGAGACTCAGGAAACCATAATCACCTCCCAGCTGTTCCTTCCTTCCTCCACCCATGCTTGTTGCTGTGCAAGCCAAGCTCAGAGAAGGTTTCTGGCAGAAAAACAGCAATGTGCCAATGGCAGAACATGTGTTCAGCTCATTTAATTTGTCTGTAGATGCAAGGATCAACTTGTCTGCGCTACTCGCCTAGCTCCTTGTAAAGGAAAAGTAGAACACTAGCTTATATAAAACAAGGCAACAAAGGTAAGGAGGAAACAAGTGGTGTTCACTTGCARCATTTCATGGATGAAACTCAGTTTTGTTTTGTTTTCACTGTGGGAAAATTCCTATTGTAAAACTGAAAATTCCTTTGAATTTTATGGATCCCTCATGCTTAAGAAATTGACAGACTCTTTACTTAAGGATCACTTCACCCACCACAGAAATGGAACAGTCTCTTGGGTGAAAAAAAGGGGTCTATTTTGCAACACTAYGAAAAAGCAAAAAAAGGATGCAAAGACTTATCAGTTTGACACTTATCAGTTTATAACTAGGAAGAACTAGATTCCCCAAGATATTCAAGGCAACTGCAATTATCAA
This sequence comes from Nothoprocta perdicaria, assembly GCF_003342845.1. Classification (NCBI taxonomy): domain Eukaryota; kingdom Metazoa; phylum Chordata; class Aves; order Tinamiformes; family Tinamidae; genus Nothoprocta; species Nothoprocta perdicaria. Next base: position 2,212,965 of record NW_020456232.1, on the reverse strand, counting down.
CTCTCACTCTTAAAAGCAACTAAAAATTAAGCRCATATTTCCTTTTGATTTCCATTGATACTCAGGCAGATTTGAAAATCCTAGCAGAGCTCAAATAGGTAACTGCCTTAGAAATGTAGCCCTAGAAAAATGCACTTTAGACAGGCAGTGATCATCACCACACTGGAGCCTGACTGGCACACTGCCCTCAACAATCATCTTCTTGGAAAGGGTACCAGAAATTCTCCTTTTCTAAGAGAAGAAAAAGTTCTTCTGTCTTTAACTTCTTTTATTTTTTTTTAAATGAAATGCACAAAGTCACATTAAGTCACAAAAAAAAAAAAAAAAAAAAAAAAAAAAAAAAAAAAAAGAAGAAGGACTCAAGGTTACTTCATTGGCATCCTTGCAAGATGTTTGTGTTCTCAATATTTCCATAGCAGCATCATTCAGATCCAGCACTATTAGGTTATCAGACATACTGAGATACTGTGCGACATGATACAGCTGCAAAATTAATAGGTACAACCAGAATTTACAATATTTACAATGCATGTTTATTTTTGCAATGCTGTAAGAAAATCTACAGGTAGCTTTAAGTTTCAGAGATTATATCAGACCTTAGAAGCCTTCCACTTGAGAAACCCCAACTCTTACACCTGTGATGTGGGGCTGAAGTTCAGATCCACATCCACACAAGCAAAAGGGGATTAGTGGTGGAAGGCTTTATACAGGTACCACCAGCCATTGGGATTTCTCCTTCCTCTTGCTCAAAACAGCCAAAGTCTTTCCTCTCCTGGCCTGATTTCAAAGCTATTACCCATAATTCCCTGAAAATGGGATCGGGAAGGCAATTCTGAAAAACTACTACAGAGGTAAAGAGTTATAGGTTTACACATCATGTGCCTCAGCAAACTGAATCAAAATGTTCTCAGAAATATAAGCCTCAAACAGTTAAACATTTGAGTTAAACATTTTTGTTTTTAATTTCACTCTATTTTAACTCTTTGGGGTTTAACCGTTTTCCTGAAATTAAGATTCATCACTGAAAGCAGAAAACATCAGATTCAGGAAACTGGGGCTGTAGAAAGGACACTATTCCTAATAACAGCAGAGAAGTTTTAACCAGAGTTCTACTTCTGCTCTGTTTTTAATATTTGTGATATATTTCCAGGAAGCAAAATCATTAACTCATAACTTATTGCCCATCCTAACATTTCTATGATGCATGAAAAATAAACTGGCTAGTTATACAGCAACCAGGGTATATTTTTCATACCCTGCACTTTGCAGGGCAGAATCTCAAGGCACATAGCAGAGCCATGGAACATTCCCACACGAATCCTCTGCAGACTCGCTCACAGGCTGGCTGAAGTCTTTTTAGTGCCAAACTGACGTCAAGCACGGGTAAGAAACCCAAACCTCTAACCTATCCAAGCTTGAACACTTACACTGAAAGACCTCTGAAATATTTACTRTAAGACAATTTCCCCAATGAAAAGCAGAGTTGAGCACTTCAGTTTCCAAGAGAGAAAGATGGAACAAATCACGCCCTCAATTCCGTAAGGGAAAGAGAATTTCCGTATGTAGCTTTCCCCTCTCCTGCACCAGTAAACGTAACCACAGACCCAGAATACCTCTCTCCTACTGAAATGGGAGGGAGACATCCYGGGACAAGCCTCATGTTCGTTGCTCAGAGAGGATGAAGATTTCAGCCCCGACAAAATGAAACCAACTCAAGTTTTCCCAAGTGTCAAAATCAAGCTTACGAAATCCAGCACGCTGTTATCTTGTGTTCCATTACAGCAACCCGGAGAAGAAAACCAAAGAAAACTAGTTCTGGAAAACAACAGTCTTGGTTTTCCAAAGCTTTCTCCACAAGGAAGAGACCCAGCTCCCAGGGAAGGCTGAAGACAGCTGGTTTTCTGGCAAACGGGGAGCAGAGCAGGAGCAAAAAAGAACAAAAATCATGAGATGGATTGACCTGCTGAGCTTTGTGGGCTGCGTTCATGCTAAGTTGCACAGTGCAGAGCAGAGCCTGCCCAGGCACTCTGCTGCACTGGGGAAAGAGTCATTTGTAAATTTGATACATCGACTCCACAGTCACTTGGCTTTATAAGAAAAGTCATTCAATGTGTGTTCTAAGCTCTGAAAATAAAGACACACACCAGTCATTCTAAGAATGACATCATGGAGTTTAAAAATGCAAAACAGAGAAATATTTAGCTTTATTAGTTGAATTTAGCCCCATCCCTACCAAAGAAAATATATGAGAGGAGAAAAGCCAGCACATAAACGTCTTTATCTAAGAAACCTTAAAATATATTGATTTCATGCTGCACTAACTATACCCATGCCAGTAATAATGTTTCCATAATAAATGAAAAGGAAAAGGAGGAGCTGCTCAGAAAAGGCYCCTATGACAACCCAATGAGGTACCACAAATGCAAGACACAGGCTAGACACGTGACACGTATGACAAGGTGTAAGGCTTTCACTGCTGCTTACCCCAGGAAAACCTATTCCACATACACAAGTCCCCACTTGGGAGTAATGTGGTCATTCTTACTGCATGGCAATAAAACTTGATAGCATCCCACGCCCCTTTGTATTTCCTGCCAGTCCTTCATGTTCTCCAATTTAGCGTAAAAAACAGTTCCTTGCATCACAGAATTAACTAAGCACATACCTAGGAATAGAGGCCGAGTCCTGCTATAAACATTGCATTTCATCTATAACGCTTTGACTTTCCAGAATACAATTTTCCAAACTCTTGACCTGCACTTTTATCTGTTTTCTTAGCAGTAAGGTGGGCACATAAAATTGTCTGCAGCGCAGTGCATTTTGCCAAGCAAAATCAAGCTCATTTGTAGTATTGTTAAACAGCATGATGTCTATCATCATGGCGAGCATGCCAAGGACTGAGCCAGGAACCTAAAGCCATGAATCACTGTAGCCTGAGCTAAATCCAAGTTCTGTATTTTGTGATGTTATTAGACACTGCCTGTTACACAGGCCTCCACAGGAATTAGACATGTCCTTTCCCCAATTAATTCAGCCTTAGTTTTTCAAGCTGCTTAAAGACAACACGTCTCTCCTAGATAGTGTTTTTGTGTGAAAGGTCTCAAGAACTTTCTGAAAAACATCACATTCATCGTGTCTCTGTGACTCATTTTCTCCTTGTGGAGGTGACTGTGTAAGATCAAGCTCAGACCAAAATATAGATGGACCCAAGGGCTCTCAAAAAGGATATGGCAAGTTCAGTCATACTTAAATATGATAGTCAYCCCCTAAAATGTTTTAATAGCTCCAAGTGTTTGGGGTTGGGCTTTAAATGCATTTGCTGTTATGCAAACCCATGGAAGCTACCACCTCAATAGAAGACTTTAGGATTTGTCATTCATGAACAAGGCAAAAAATACAGAATATATATATATTAAATTAACTTCAAAGAGCTTTGGATCAGAATGAAGTCAATGATGGTTATTGACAGCCAGTTTTATGCACAGTCCAACTAATTCACTACAAATATGATGCCATTTAGGGGTCTAAGTAAGATGAGTCTCTGGTCTCAATGCAGCACATAGAGGCAAGATACACATACCACAAGCATCACCCACTGCACGGTGATTTCAAGGAAGACTCGGTACTAAATAGGTATGGAAACCAATGTGAATTATTGTTCTCATCTCCATAACTATTACTAAAAGTATATGGCCCATCCAGATTAACCACWAAGTAAAAGTAGAAGGTGGTTAGGGAAACTCAAGTCCTCGAGTCTGTGCTGTACCCATTCCCAGGACAGACAGCTTCCTCTTCATGCATTTGGTTTGGTGCTAAACTGACAACCATTGATTTTTTTTTTTTTACCATGCTATGCATGCTCTAAGAGTTGCATTTAGCCTAGCTATACATAAACACCGGATGCAAAGGACTGCTTTAATGGAAACAAGACTGATGACCAGCATGCACAAATTGAATTTAAACAACTTCTAGTAGTTGCCTCAAATTTTAACCTGAAAGGTCAGAGAAAGGTTAGACTGATTAATAAAAAAAGAGCCAGGCATATATACATATATATATGTATATTTTCAACTCCGGCCATCTTGGCACTTTACATCACTCTAAGCAACTATGGTCACTTTAGCAGGAACAGTTCTGAGATTTACTTAAATGACATACTATGGCTTTACTGGAAGCAGATAAATTGGGATTTTTGCCACTGGAATAAGGATTTCAGTGTAGCTTCTTAATCTCACGCTATCCGTGGGAGTAAAGCACGCAAAACCTGTTCATAGTAAAACACACTGCTGCATCAATAGAAAGAAACCAAAAAATGGATCTACTTGCATTGCTCCTACCTTCATGCTACAAAGCAGTTCCGAATAGTCTCAGCATGAATAAAAATCAGATTTAAAAGCTACCGAATTGGATGGCCTGATTCTCATCGAGTCTTATTATTTGCTCTTTGAACATAATGCTGCTGAACTTTTAGGCTATTTTATATTGCCAGATTGTCCCAAAAGGGACTCTAGGGACCACTGAAAACAGTACCAAGGATCAGTTTCTTACTCTAATACATCCTTCTTTTCTTTCTTTCTTTCTGAGTGCAGTCAGCCTTTGAAAGGGCTGCCTTCCCGCTCAAGGAGAACAAGTAAAACACCAGCTCTGACTGTTGACAAGACTGAGTCAACCACTTTGGACTGCCCATGTCTCAGTGTTTGGGTCCTAACCCATCCATCAACTCCCTCCTCACTCCTTAGGGTGGGCAGGGTCCCAGGCTATCAAACTCTGCAGTGGGGCCAGACCCCCCCAGATCAACAGGTGTGGAAGTGCTATGGAAGTGCCTCAATGTTTATTTAGCTACGGCCTCTCCTTTTATATCTTTCTACTGGAACAAGAAGAATCATTTAAGGAAAAAAAAAGGGGGGGGGGGGGAAAAAAGTCTGCATCGCTTTTTCTGCCARACATTTGGCAGAAATATGACTTCAGGCTCTGTAAGAGCAGCAGGTAAGTTGTTTCAGTGTTGAACGTCTCCCTCTTCCCCCTCACTTGTTCRTGGCGTAGTTAGTAAAAAATGCAATGCAAGTGCCTGTTGGAAGGCAAAGGGTCTGTGCAGTATTACAGCCTTGTAACACACATCTGAAGGGCTGGAATTGCAGCATAAAAGAGGCACACGCAAACTTCACTGGCAAGGCATGCATTTTAAATAAAGCCTCAGTGCTCGAAAACAGACAGTCTCCACTCATTCTGACTAATGTCTGCCTTGTATTCAGTAGAACGGCCCACGATGAAAGTAACAAAGAGATGCCAGATGAAAAACATCACACAACAAGATCCCTGCACACTGGAGAAAACCCTGCAATTGCCTACCAAGATATTCGCCTCTGAAAATACGTGGTTAATAAAGAATATTCATGTTAAAAAGGGGAGGGGAGGAAATGAAAATAACTCATGTCCAGTGCATTCCCTTTTTAAGTTTCAGTCTGATCAAAATCTGATTTCTGTGGAATTTGCTGTGGAGCTTGACTGGGGCTTCCCCAGCTCAGCTCTTGTCCCTGCCAGCAGCCTCCAAGCTAGGAGAGAAGCTCGTCCACCCGAATGGGATGGAAGGTGTCACATGAATTCCTGCTCTCTGTGCTCATCAAGGCGAGACACACTGGTTCACACAGGTACTCGTGCAGCACACAGACATGCAAATATTTTGATAAAGCATTTTTAGTGGGTTTTTCATGTCATACTATTTGTTGTAGTGTATGCTTATCAGAAAACCAACTCCCAGTTATCCTCTTGATTTCATTTAGCTTCCTTTTATTTGTGCTTTTAGATCCTTACAACTAATCACTCTAAACTTATCAAAAAAGTAGTATGAGCTTTGATATAATAAGTTCATTTTTCTACTTCATTTTATGTTAATGGAGCATTATTTAGAAAGTATTAGTTAAATAAAGGGTAAAGTTAAAAAAAGCCTATTGAAACAGTACCTTAAAAATCAAAATGCACAGGTGCAAATAATCCAGACATTAAAGCTAAGTTGCTCAAGATATTCAGGAAATATTTATGCATGAAAATCCTATTCATATGAGATCAGCTGTGAGAAAAGAATTCAAAACTACACCCTAACTTATTTGTAACAAATAACATCAAAACTATTAGGCAAGAGCATCAGCTATGTAACTTTACCTTGGCATAAACAACAGAAACGGATGAAAGGGAGATGAAAAAGCATGCTATTTTACTAGAGAAAACCACCCGCCTACAGATTCTCCAGCCACTAGTCCATGGTGTCTATGAGCACCAATTTTTTTAATAGGATAGCTGAACAACAATTAGGGCTAGTTTTGGAAAGCYCAGCTTCTTGATCATATTTATTGGTAGACAAGCCAGAAACGCAATTTCTGAATGCAAACGCCCAGAGAATTACAGTTCTCTCACTACTGAAGGCCAGTTTTAGCCAGGGATATACACATGCGAATCCTGATTTTTTTTTGCTGTTTCTGTTACAACAGCCCTTTGAGATGCATCCAAAATCAGGGCTCTGCTATCAAAGACAGTAGGTTGGCAAATGGTAAAAAAATAGTTCTGCAAATAAAAGCTTACAGTATAAATAGAGAAGGGTGATCAAAGGGAATAAAATTGGGAAGTGGTTTACAGATCACAGAGCATATGAAGCTAAAAGACAAAGCGAGCCAAAGGGACCACACCGTCTCCCCAGAAGTTGCACAACTGTCTCCTATAGAAGTCAGCTCCGGAAGGGACTTGCCTCCAAAAGCTGTATTTGCCAGCAGAAAGTGTGACTGGAGCTGGGTGAAGCAGGCAACATCCAAGGTGCAGAGTGATGATTGCAAAAAACACTACTTATTGAATGTGTGTGCAAAGCCTCTCCTCCTCTAAATTGACTTCTTGCACTCATTACAGCCGGAAGCTTTATTGCTACTACTGCAGTTAGGTTCCCATCATAGAGCAGTATCCCCAGAAGCTACTACTGCCCCAAAACCTGACACAGAACATATCCTTAAGCCATACATACCAGTTAGGACACGATGATTCACTGCTAATCCAAAATGCTCTCAGATGCAGACACAGAATCTGATACAGTTTATACCTTTCTATCTCTCAGTAAGTTTTGAACCTGTTGGTCTTTTTCAACCTTAGTACAAGGCCAATAGTCCTAGACAGGTAATTTTTATTTATTTATTTACTTTTAAATCTGTAACTGGGTAGAAGAAAGAGCCCCAAATTAGTGGCTCCCATTGAGAGAAAGTCTGCTAAGCAATCCCACATCAAAGACTGTTTATGGGATTGAGCCTACTGAAGCTTCATTAGCAGCCCTGGGACTAGCAGCGCTCAACAAGAAAAGGTGTCCTGAGCTTGAAGCAAGAACTGCATCTAGAGAGTTGGGAACTCTACCTGTGCTTTCAACTTATGAAAACAAGGATGATGATCTCTGTTCTGAAGAGGAGTCAGTTGAAAGATGGCACATTACACAGTAAACTGAGGATCAAACAGATTCTGATAGAGCCAGCAGAAATTTGCAAAAATAGAAGAATGGTGACTCTCAAGTACTTGAACATTTAGAGAATTTAAACAACTAAAAATCTTGCTAGTGATATTCATAGCAGAGGTATGACTCTTGAACAGGAGAGCTCACTGAGGTGCAATTACAAATCTGATGCTGTAAACATGCTTCCTGATATGTGAAAATTCATTACTGTTCCTCATTCAACTTTGAGGCAAGCCAGATAAATTCTGATTGTGTTTTCCCCAGTTTACTCTTTCAGGTAAAATAAGGCAACATGCTATAGTTTCTGTTCTGCATAGTTTGATTCATTTAAAACAGAGTTTGATTCATTTAAATATTTAAAATAGAGGAAGACAATAGTCTTCAACCCTGCCCAGAAACTCAGTTTTCATGAAGTTTTGCCTGAATCCTTACCCAGCAGAACTGCTGTGTTATCATGATGCATTCAAGCACATTTATAGAGCCCCCAGAAAGAAAAGATCCTCATGCAAAGCCTGAAAACAAGGAAAAGATACCCTTTGACTTCAGGGTGCATTGGATTAAGACACAAATGATTAGTTTGCTATTCTACCCCAGGCCACTATTTAATATCACCTCTTTGGGCATTCAAATTAAAATATTAAAATCCATTTTATCATTGGCAAAGTCAATCATGCTGTAAATGCAAACAGATGTTTTAACGTGTCTCTGGCATTTGGCTTAAGGCACAGTAAAATGAACATTTTCAATTCCATACAGTTTAGTTTCTGCAAAGTTAAAGTAAACCAAATGGTTTCTCCCACAACATTTTCACTCACTATCACCACACTGATGTTTACTTTGTCACACATGATAAAAGGCTCGCTTGCAAGATGACACCCAACCTGAGTAGACTGAAAAAATTAAGGGAAAGCGGGGAGGAGATTAAATTAAGGAGATTAAAAATTAAGGGAGGAGATTTGCTTTAAACTTGCCCTCTTTGCAAGCTGAGCTTTTTAAGATTTGCCCACCCGTAAAAACAAGACATATGATTTTGTTATACTTGGAGCCTGACTGTCAAAAACACAGTCAATATGTTGTGTGGTATTGGGCTGCTTCTACTTTGTATGATAACACTGTTATGCTAAGTCACTTGAAAATGCACTTTGATATACTATACACATGAGCTAATGCACATATGTATTTATGCACTACATGCTTTGGAATGAAAAGGACAGGAGGCAGTGTGGGAAAAAACAGACTGAAGGGAAAAAATGGAAAAAGAAAAAGGGACTCTACAATTCCCATAACTCAAGGGCACATATTGCTAAGTTAATGCATTGGCCACTGCCTCGCCGGACCCCAGGCCGGCCTGACAGAATTAGCTTCTGATTCATGCTCTGTAACTCGCTCTAATGCCAGCCGGGGCCGGGATGTTCCATGGGAACGTTTCAGCTGGTCCCTTCCTTATCAGCTCCAAACCAGCTGCCAGACTTGAAGGTTGCTCAGGCAGAGTATTTAATTCTCCAGATTGCACATTAATTTATAAATTCTTCCTTATCCATGTGCTGTGATTTCAGGCTGCGGTCAGGGCAGCCCAGCACAGGACAGCTTTTCCCATCCACACCCCTCCTTCCTGTCAGCAAACTTCCTTCCTACAGATTTACCCAGACGGCTTGGAGCTAAATTAACTCCCTGCACTTCTCCAACGAGGTGCTGGCAGACGGGAAACCTGCCCCTGAGCTCACACCAGCAACCAGACAGGAGGGATTTTACACATGACCCTTTCTGTACAAAAAAACTTAGTTTATTCATTTGCCTCTGCCATCAAAGGACACTAACTTTCGCGCAACATGGAAATAGTCCTAATAGTCCTTTACAATAAGGATTGCTCACCCCACTGGTTTGTTGCAAGGGAGACCTCCCTGATGACAGCGTGTGGCCTGAAATCACTGGACACAACACGATTTTTGAGCAATATTACCTTGGGTGATAATCGTCTGCTCTTTCACATTCATATATTTTAATTTTGCTATGGTGAGGAGCCCTGCAGCAGAGTCAATACATTACTGCAATCAACCAAGGATTCTGGCAAGCAGAAGGTGGAATTGAGTTACAGCGGAAAATTTAAGTACTGAGTTTAATATGACCAGGTCTCCTGGTTTGCTTAGGACAGTTCCAGGTTCCACAATTGATTCCCAGATGGAAGCAGAGTGTGTATGTAGTAAGATGAACCCCTTGTGCTGGAGGAGAACAAGAATCCTCTCCTTCCTTTGATAAAATAGTTTAATACAAGTTACGAATCTAACAGGATAGGTACAGTTTGGGTATTGCTGTTTTGCTGTCTTCCACGCTGCCTAGTTATGGGCAGTACAACAGATTAGGTTAGGAGACAGAACAAATCACTCATCAGCATCAATTCCGAAACCAAAACAGCAGCATCGTTCCAAATAGTTTTAGCTGAAACCAAACCCACAGCAGTGGTTCATGCAGCTAGGCAGTTAAAGGAACCCAGTCCCGAGCAGTCATCTACTCGGTACCATTGCACCACAAACAACACAAGCACTTCAGAAGGTGCAAAATACTCCAGAAGAGACAAACATTGAAAAAATTGTGACAAGTGGCTCTTCCTCCTTACACTGTCCTAAAAAACATTTGGCTTTTACCCTTTTATACAAACACTTTTTCTGCTCCTTGTTCCTATAATTGTGAACACTCTCATTAGCCTTAAAAAATAGCATCCCAACAAGATAGGGAACAAAGAACAAGAACCACAAATCTCTTATGCAACAACAAATTAATCTATTTTTTCACCTTAATGCTTTTCTACATTAGTGCCTCCATTCTGATGCCTCCATTCTCTGACTCTTACTTTATACATTAATGTTAATAGCTGCACCTATTTTTTTTTTTGTTTCAATACAGATAGCTGAAGACTGAGAATCAACAGACAACTAAGAGTAACTAAGAAGTAAAGCAGGATCAAAGTCCATACAATAAATCTTTATTTTGGATTATTTGTTCCCAAACTTTTGGAAATAAATGACAAATTCCAGATCATGGAAACTTTATATCGTTCATAAAAATTCTAAGAATGGACTCACTTCCAGTGAAAATCCTTGATTCTTTGGGCTTTTTTTGTAAAGCCTATGGAATAGAATGGATTAACAAAACCAAATTATAACCTTAGTTTATTGGAGAACATAAAGATGATTTAAGCGAAAATTCCATTTTCAAAATGAGCTATTGCACTTGGCAGAAATGGTTTATATGGGTACCTTGCAATGTTTTCCATTCCCCTAAAAGTAGTGCACTTCAAGTACTTGCTTACTACCACATCTATAGTAACAATGAGTTACACCCTTAAACCCACTTTAACATCAAAAATATTATTAGCTGCAGAATTAAATATGCTTAGGAAAGGTTGTGTCACAAATTAGAAGTTGTTTCAGAAGCCCGTTCCCTCAGGCCAACACTCCCTGCTTTTCTCTCCTCATTTAACAAGACATAGAAAGTTTGTATTTTTTTTTTTTTTTTAACTATTATTTACTTGATTGAACTTGGCTATTTGAAACTTAAAGGTAAGTAATTAAATATAAGTTAATTGGCTCTCTCAGAGCTGGTTTCATTTAGAAAAAAAACAATTTTGCCTTTGGTATTAGCTTTCAGTTGGTTAATGCAGAGTTGATTCCCATTTGCAGTTTACCTCACTTTGCTAATATAAAGGGAAAATAAAATAGGCATAAATTACAATTGCATTCACATTAAGAAGCACCAAAGGAACCAAATTCTATGCTCATACAAACGGATTCCAGTTTTCTGCCTTGATCAATTCCTCCTGCAAGGACACAGACATTAGACCAGTGCAGAGGTTAATATAGACGTGCATTTCACAGTATTGTGTGCCAGATACTGTAAAAATGTCACAAAGAGCCTAAGGGCATCACAAGAATAGCCACAGAAGATAAGAGAATTGCTACTGATAGACAAGCAACCCTGAAGAGTTAAAGAAAATCTGGGGGATAATATATCTCCTAAACTTACTGTCACAGAGCCTGGAAGCTTTCACATTTTTATGTATTCTCTATGCCTTTGGTCTAAAATTGACCTATGTCACCTCCCCACAGTTGAAGATTACATTAAGTCACAGRTGAAAACTTAAGGCCAGAATCCAGTCTTGGCAGATGCAGCAGATCCATGTGCTTGGAGAATAAACCAGCCTCATTTCTGTATTAGTTAAAAACTGACCCATCTAATCTACCTCATTTGAAAATTCTCTTTTGTTAGACTCATTCCACTGCCTTGTCCTAAACTCTGCAGCCTCAGCATAACCTGCCACTCCTCTCCTGCCCCTTGATAATACGGGCTTTTCTTCCCTTCAGATTGTCATCTTGATTTGTTTCATTTTAAAGATATAGGAACCTGTACTAGCACACTTTGCTAACAATAGCATACAGAGCCTCAGATTTAATATTTCTGCCTAGCAAACGTCAGAAGCAGCCTGTGTGCGACACACGAGGACATGCTGCTGCAGATCTCTCCAATCCACAATCATTCCCAAGACTTGGTGCTGTAAGAATGTGAAGTTTTTCTTTCCACAAATAGATATTGCAGGGATATTTGTTTAAACCCTGGGGGTTGATAATCAACCATAGTTCACTCCAGCCCAGTAACTGCTTGGGAACTGCCAAATRCTGGAAACAGAGTCCACGAACCATCTCATAAAGAGTACACGCGCTGCGGTGCTGAGACGTGGCTATTAAACCTCCCATAGAGAGCCACGTGTAGCTGATGTTTCCCAGTAAGCAGTTGCATAACATGGGGGAATTAGGATCTAAAAACCTTGGCATGACACCGTTTGGGAGAACATCTTTAATCTGCCTTTTACACAACTGCAGGGTGCCTGCTGAAAACTGGAGGAAGAGCAGGGCAAATAGGTAAGTCCAGCAGGACTAGGAAAGACTTATTCTGTATTTCTTAAAAAAGGAGTGCTATTAAGGGAACGTCACTTTTATTTCTCAATAAAAGACCGTTGGTGATTCCCATATGGAAGGGTGGAGTTTTACTCTGAGAAGCTGAACTTAGCAAGAACTTCTTCCCAGAGGCAGCCYAACAGAAAGGGGATTTCTATGATCTTGACATGTCCTTCAAAAAGCTTGTCAGGCCAGTAAATAAATATGGCAACTAGCCATCATGGCTGAAGCCAAGAAACACATAGCTATATATTTATTTTTTTAAATGTTGTCAAGTGTCATGACTGAAATTTTTGAGAAAATGCTTTGCAGTTCCCAGGAAGCCTAAGAGAAGCAGCCTCTCTATTAGAATTAAACAAAGAAACAAAAAGCACCCCTCCCCTCCCCACCCCCCAAAATCTGAGAGCACAATAGAGCGGTCTCAGGGGAACAAAAAAAAAAAAAAAAAAAAAAAAAAGGAATGAAAGAATGTGTCCAGAAAATCCAAAAAGGCATCATAACATTTAAAACAGGGAGAGGAAAGGACGAGTCATCTTCTCATCTCTCTTCTTTTTTAAAAATAAAGAGCAGTGTATCATTACCTATTACCACAAACGATTAAAATAGCAAACAGCTTAATAAGGCTCATAGCCATCATCAACAAAAGGATTATGTCCTCCACTGTAAGACAGCATTGCTTAGAAGAAWGAAAGATAAAAGGTGCTGCTGGAGTCTTTCATTCATAAGGTCATCTTCTGCCAAGACCAGTCTCACGGCTCAGTTTAAACAACTCTAAAATCACTCCAAATCAATGTATACTTTCAGATCTGTTATTCTGTGAGGTCTAGGCAAAGGCCAAATGCTATTTTTGCACAAGAATGTCCAGAAAAAAAGGGAGAAAAAAGAAACAGGAAAAAGAAAARGCAATGACCAGCATYCAAGGCCACACTCTTAGCTTCATTAGCTTGTCAGAGAGAAGCACCTGCCACAGTCTCACACTTTTCACCACTGACAAATTGACCTGCTATGTCAACTGTGCAAAAAGTAAGAAATCAGGTTCACTGTCTTTTGAAGCTTCTGGATTATGTACTGAGAGTCACACTAGAAGAGACTAAGCAGTGGACAAGCTCTTCCGAGATGGGATCGTCTAGCACAAACATCTGAACAGAAACACAGCAAGCACTCCAAAATGAATTGGACATCGATTTTGGATGAATCAAACAATATTGTGCAAAAGCTATTGCTAAAAACTGCCTAAATTMCTTCAAAAATGTGTTCATACTTCTAGTGGAAAAAGGTTTTTTTTTTTTTTAAATCTTATATTTTGTCATCTTCTCTACTGATCTTCATAGTAAACCTGAAGATGCAGCATCATTAGTTTTGAGGTATGACACATGCTTCAAACGTTTCATGGTAACATATTTGCTTTTAATTTTCTAAATAAATTTTGTTGAAATAAAATCAATTTGTGGTAGTAGATTTACATTTCAAGGGCTTCTGCATGCATTAAACCAAAGTCTAGAAATCTGTTATTTACTGCAACATCTAGTTGTTGTAGTTAGGTATTGTTTATCAAATCACGAAGCCACAGAAATCCTTACTACCATAGAAAATTAAGGGTATAGATCTCTAGTACACGAACTTTCACAGGAAAACTACTGGTAATGTCTAAAGGACTTGGAATTCACTTGGGAATTCTACAGTGACAGGATCTGAACAAAGTCAGAAATYATGCTTGATAATCACTGATTGCACTTGATAGTCTCACATGACTGTGATTAGTACTTGCTCTTCCCTGTGTCCTAGACGGTTAAAAAATTCAAGTGGCAGTTGTAGTAAGAGAGAACAATATTAGGACACTTGGATAAGGCTCTGTCTTCTGAGGTCTATTTTCTTTCCTATGTTTCGCCTGCTGATTCACCTAGGRAAACCATGAGAATACCAGAGGAGCTAACCTTTGGCTGGAAGACGCTCCTGAGTGGATTACTGCCCGACTGCTTCCGATTTCCTCCCACCAGGCTTTGTTGTGTGCTCAGGAGGAACTGAGCGTCTCAGCCCAGGCCGGAAACGGCTGAATATCAAACAGTGGTGGACAAAATGCAGACAGTCACAGCCAAAATCTTTGCATGGTGTCGTGGTGGTAGTTTCCATTTCATTCAGTATAAGCCTCACACATCTATGGACAGAAGGTGGCTCTTCCAGCCTATGAAGTCAGGGCAATATTATAATTAATTATAAGAAAGCATAGCAAGTGTGAGCCTCCTCTTTCCACATGTGAACATTTTTCAGACCTAGTCTCTATATCCATCATTGAAAATACTATCCTTGGACTTCATCCTTACACAGTAAATCTATGAGCTTGACAATTCCCAATAACCTCCAAACTCAATTTAAGTAATTTATATTATTTGGCATGATGACTCCAGAACACGAGCCCACCAAACATAACCTGACATAATACTGTAGAAGCCAATCTCCTGAGGACTTTTGGCAAAAACTTACCCACAGCTGGACCCTTCTTACATTTAAGGAAGGACTGCATCTCTCTGGATTTTAGAGGTACTTCAGTTGCCTCCCTAGCTCTTTCAGTTCAGAGTCACTCATACTTCTACAAAGGGAACGCCAATTTCTCTCAATCACACTTCAGTCTTCAAGTACAGTATGATACATTTGAAAACTAGAATGGATTTTTCCTTAGTAAGTATTTCCTGGCTTCTAAACTCCGTATGGAAATCACTAAGTGAAGTTCTATGGCCTGTAGAAGGTCTGTAACTATAACCAAAAGGGTCCTTTCTGGCCTCAACACTTTGACTTACTGTGCACCATCCTRTAACAGCAAAAGGAGGTTACTTTTTCCACATAATTTTTACAGCATTACTTAGGTCCTCAGTAGACTGTAAAGCAGGGCCAGCATGTTATGGATTTTGAAACTGGACAATTTGCGTGTGAGAGACAGATGGAGAGAAGTATTGCCAGGAGGCTACCCACTTTCTAAGAAACCAATAGCATCAACAAGTATAAAAAATGATATTTTCCAATTAGTGACAAAGTCTAACAGTAAGGAAGTCCTCCTAAAGAGGCCATCCTGAAATACTTTCTGGACACAAGTTATGATAAAGAAAATGTATAAATGATTATGCAATTATAAGAAAGGCAGCACCCTGTTCACACTGTTTCAACCAAGCACCATTTCAGATATTTGGTATGTTCTCAGAACATACAAGTTACCTATCACAGCAATCTGCATTTCCCCATCATTTCCTAAGGCTCTTCTGCATCTCTGGTATAGCTGCTGCCTCTGCTTACCTCTCTCTAATAACRCACTGCCTGCTGTGGGTGGGCCACCTTTTGGGACTCTATGGCTGTGTATCACTGAATCAAACCATATCCCGGTTTGTGATGGGCAAGATGGTCAAAGCAAAGTCTTTTGGCAAAAGTCTTTGCTAACAACTAATTCTATAGCATCACAGCTATAGTCCTCTGACTGGCTTCTAAAAATGTGCTGTCTTGCTAATGCTCAGTCTTCCTGAAGATGGGCCCTTGCCACCAAGCTGACAAATTTGGTGGAGTTCCCTTGTATATCTATGTATATCTATTGTTGTCCCATTGTATTTATATTTCTACAGGAAAGCAGACACATTTCAAACCATGCTGCAGCAACGGCTATTGGAGRCCTTTGTCTTCTACCCCTTCCTATATCTCAAAATAATCCAAAAAAGGATCCTGTTGCTTGCCTCAGATTCTGAAATGGATCTTCCCTTTCCTTTGGTGTCAGAAAGTTCCCACAATGGAGATTTCCTTTTAGTTCTCTACCTTTTTCTCATGCCATGGCATATACTCCATTAATGCTGTTTTCCTCTTAAGTTTCTAGAAGAGAAGATGCACTGGAGCTAAGTTTAACAGAATGTCCCAGTTCATTTAACTGCAAAATTCAGCTGAACTCTACGTTAATAAAAAAAGAAGTTATAATGAGATCTTTCTTTTACAATGTCAAAATCTAAGGACCTAAAACTATGCTTATTAAGGATGCTTCACCTTCATTGTACAAGGAAGCTGGACTGCATTAAGAGGCACAGTTAAAATCAAAAGAAATAATAAAAATAATAATACCACTTTTTCAATAAATTGCAAATTAGCTCTTAAGTTATTCATACTTTCTCCTGCTAATATCTCAATTTCTTGTAAAGATGTTAAGCACTATTCAAAAAACTAAAAAAGTCAGTGGTAATAGTATCTGAAAGAAGATGAAAGAATTTACAATATGGACTATACAACAGTACGGCAGAGCAAACCCTAATATACGATTACAGATGGTATGATAAACATTGAGCTAATTTCATCTGATCAGCTTCAATCACTATAAATTTATTTGTGGTAGTATGTAAAATATGCAAAAAATGTCTTTAATATCAATATTAAGCATGAATTTGTCTGGATAAAAGGTTTGATCTACAAAAACAAATAAGAAAGAGGCACAGTGTGCTCYGATTTGAAGGAAAGGATGCATCATTTAAGTAGAACAATCCAGTAATTTCAATATTGATGCCAAAAGAATCTGGACCAAAATCACACCCATATAAGTATTCAAAAGCTCACACAGTAGATCTTCATCCAAGAAACAGGATCAAACATTTTCTATTATTTTTCCGTCTGGCTTTAGAAAGAGAAAGACTTTCTGGAAATGTCAAACTAATACATTTTACACTTGAGATAAGAAAAAACAATATGAAAACATGCAGCACAAAATGTTTTGGGACTCTATTTAAATACCTTAAGTATAATAAAGCATTATTTAAAGGCTTGACATGAACTTGCCACAAAGTAAGATACTGCTGAGAGAGTCAGGCAAACAGCTATTTCACTCCTCTTGCAGTACAAGTAATAATAAACCATGTAAATGGTGGGAGGGAAGAAGGGAGAGGATGGGAAGAAGAATAACCCAACTCCTCATACAGAAATTTTTGATCGTATACACTATTTCTATGTCATACACAGTGCTAGTTTAAGAATATGCAATATTTGGTAGTCTGGCAATCATAGTCTGAAACATCCCATTTATAAAGTTAACATGGATATTGATATGTGAATACAAGCTGAGGTTTTGCTGACCCAGTGAACCATTTTGCACCATCTGGATTTAAGGTAACTCCTTGGGGAAACAGTAGCCAAGAAGATKAGAGCACTGCAGTTTGAACAGGAGAAACCTGAAGACACCTAAGGAACTGTGTGTCTTTTTTGCTACAGGAATGTCTAACATCAAGAAGAAAACATGTTTGGACTTCACRGACTGATCCATTTATTTTTACAGGACGGGGTTAGAAAACATGCCAGACAACTCATACACTGATTTTTGTATTTAATACATCTGCCCTGGCATTTATGTGYAACCTGAAATTTTAAACTTTTATTTAAGTAATGATGTTGAGTTGTCACAAAGATTACTATAGTCATAGATAGTAGATGATGACAACAGTGATAATGAAAATATTGGCCATGGGGATGCAACACTTTGACACAAAGACCCACAGTATTTGTAAAGCCACATCCTGCAACTCGCATCCATGTGCTCTTTGGCTGAAATGCAGAATTTGATGAGTGAGGCAGGATCAATCTGTCAAATGCAATTTCCACGAGCATGGGGAAGTCCAAGCAGCAATGAACAGGAGCCCAGATGACCCAGGAACAGTAGATAGAGACAGAGTAATTGAGGGTCTGAGAAGGTCTTAAAGAAGCTCCTAGRAGTTGTGGAAACAAAACCCTTTCTGCCTTCTACAAAAAAGAAAGTTAAGCAAACAGGAAATGTATGAGGCAAAATTTTAAACTGAGACTTTTTCAGTTGCCACTTTTACCTTATGCTAACATATGAAAAGGTTCAAAGAAGGAAGATATACAACAGTATTAGATAATATTGAGGTATCCCAAATGGGCAAATATAAAGTGTAACAGGACAGTCCTTCAGAGAAATAACCCAACTTTTTACATGAAAGAAAAGAAAAAAAGGCATGTTTCAAAACAAAACAAAAAAACCCACACAGATAATTCTTACARCTTCCTAATACAGAGCATAATAAAGGAAATAAGTGATGAATTTAGCAAGCTAGAGTTGCTGCATCCTTCATTCTAGACATCAAACAACTCTACCGTGTTGCGTCAAGCAAAAGAAACAGGAAAGGAGATCATACACAGCTCGAGTTCCTTGGCTCCAACGAGGCCAAAGCATCACTACTAAGGAGGATGGAAAGCCTATATTCTTCCTGTGGTGCAGGAAGTACTTGCAAACATCTCAGGCATATTCTGCTTTAGAAAAGCATAAACAAGAATACAGTGCATGCACTGCTTCAGGCCATGTAGGGGAAAGAAATGAGGCAGCCTTGGATTCAACCTAGAAGAGGAGATGGCAAGGGAACTGAGTCATAGCTTAAAACAACAGGATTAATAAGTACTTTTGGGAAAGGACAGGAACTGAGGTTTCAAGGGGGGCAATTCCTAAGGAAGGAAGGACACCTACTACCTATTCCAATAATATTTTGCATTTATGTAACTGCAGTGGCTGCCATCCAAGGATCTGAAAATACCGTAGGGTTTCCAGTAGGATAGATTTCAGATTCCAGTGTCGTCATGCAGCACTGCTCCTCCTTTACAAACGTCCTACTCGAGGCGCAAAAAAGCCAAGAGTTCTGGTCTGGACAAAAACCCTGGCCTGGAGCTAGTTTTACATTTCTACCTTAAAGTCACTGCCGAACAGGTATCGACATTCAGTTGGTATAAGTGGACATTCCCAAACAGGAACCCACTGCTTTGCAGATGGATGCATCATGCTTATACCTTTATGGACCACCTCCCTTCCTGTACCTTTCTATACATTCATCACATGAAGAAAAGCACAACATTTATAGCTACCACAGAGCTTGTTTTTAAGAATAGTCTTTGGAAATATATGTTTAGATCCGTTTGTTGCCTCTTTAATGAAGGAATATGCTGGACAACAGCAAGAACCCAAAATATAATTCTCTGCTACTCTGTCTTACAATTAAGATACACATAATTCCTTACTATATGCAAATTATATTTTGCACAAACTGTCTCTGTGCTTGCTATCTATTTGTATGAGAGAGGGAAGCAATGAGTCTAAAGCTTGGAGGTGCCTACAGTAAAGCAGGTATCAGAAAAATAGAAGAATTGAGGGCAGCTTTCAAATGTGCAGCTCTCTGGCTGAGCTCTGTGCCCTTCACAGGGAGCATTCAGTATAATACCCATGTCCAGAATGGTTCTGAGAAACTCATTTGATCTTCTTCACTGTCCACTTTATGAAACAAGGATTATTCCTTGTTATACACTCTTCACAGAGCATCCTCAAATTTAATAGCTGACTGAACAGCAGTCAGTCCAGATATTGCTTAGCCCTATTTCAGCCCTTTTTAATTATTACTTTAGGATAATTGTCCAGTCACTTGACTGCTTTTTTTCATTCAGCTCACTGACAAAAAGTCCCTTTCTGTGCATGTTAGAAACACTTCCCACATCATGACTGATTTTCTGTTCAATTTCGATTCTAGATAGCAAAATACTGAGTATCTCGACTCTGAGATCAGGGTCGAGTAACGACACTGACTTGGAAATGAGGAAGGCAGGAGAATGAGTTTGGTGACAGCAGCTGGACAGCCTGGACTGCTGCTTTCTCTTGAGACTCCTAAAACAGGGCAATTGGAAGGCTGAGGATGTCTAATCGCAGCAGCCTACAGCATAAACATTATGACACTTTTAGTGCTATACTAAAAATAAGTCGGAACTCGAACAACTCCAGATAAATCTGATTCAAATCAATCCTCAAATAGTGACGTCTACATCTCCAGGAATTCACTTTTCCAGATGTACATTAACATGCAACAGGTTACAGATACCTAAACTTTTGCAGACAAATGGAGTTTTTAAAAAATACTGTTGTTCTTTTATAGCAAAAGAGAGAGGAAAGAATCAATGTTGATGCCAACAGCCTAAGAGGGGTGTTTCCTTAATTGAATAGCATTCTGTGGAAAGAGGAAATAGAGCACTATTATTACACTAATAATTAAATATCTCTGCACATTTCTGGAAAAGGAGTAGCCTTCAACTCATTCAAAAAAAGAGTGGGAGGGAGAAGAAAAGAAAGCATTAAAGGGAATCCTCAGTAATATTATCTAAAGACAGAGTAATATGCTTGAAATTTGCTAGCAGGGGCTGCACAAGCCGCAGCTTGCACTGGTCATCCAAAGAGGAGACCAAGCGGCAGCAGGACCCAGGTCCTCCTTCCTCCTCAACTACAACAGCAGCTAGTAGCAGCAGGAGTGATTCTTTGTCTTTTTTGTCTGCCAGAGACACTGGAGGGAAACACGAGAGCAAAATCCTCAGCTCACAACACAGAAATCAAGAACAAGTTCTGCAAACCCAGCCCCGTCACAACCGCGGCTCTCCTACCATAACCCCAAAATGCACCAAGTGCACGGACGGGACAATGAACKATGGTCCTTAGGAAAGGAAACCAAGCTTGCCTTTAATCAGAGACACATGACATGCTAATGGATGGCTTCTGATCAAYTGAAAGCTACTTGTGCTTATTAGGCATCAAAGATCTTAAGTAACTCTGCATTTTCACTGAATATTTGCTTCTTTGCTTTAGTGGCTTGATAGGCACTTCAGAAAAGTTAGCTGAGCTCAGCAGAGAGAAAATCAGCACGGAGACTATGCCATTATAGATCTGTGAATCTATAGGGATAGTGCTCTTGAACACAAAGGGATGGGATAGTGTGTAAGCTCTTGAACACGAAGAAACCAAAACACATACTTCAAAATAAGAAAATGACTAAAAGATACCTTCTCCCCCTTGCTCCCTCCACCCCCATCACGTTCTATGCCTCTGAGCCAGAAATCTACATCAAATGGCCTATAGAGTTTAAGGGGAGGAGATTCCTCCCAACAAAATTAGCTACAAAAGCACACAATGTTCAATGAGGACTGTGAGGAAAAGAAAGAAATTAGACCTTTCAAAGTCAGGTATTTTATTACATATTCAGCTCACTATACATAAAATATCATACCAGAGAGGAATAACATTCCCCATTTATAGTCATACATTTCTCATAATTCAGCTATATGTTAGACAAATCATCTACCGTGGTTATGTCAGACAAGTCGTCATATATACATGCCCATCACATCTCAGTGCAGTATCTCAGAGTTTCCTATCAAGGCTCTGGAGACCTATCTCCACAGCTATACYGAGATGATTAAAGACCTCTCCTCTGTCATCACATCCCTATGGCTGACACAGACCACTGGTGAAAGAGCACTTTGGGCCTAGGGATGTCCTTCAAAAGACTGTTCCCTCCTTCCTCTCCTGCCTTGGCAGCATGCTTGTGAATGATCATACAGCAGCTGAAAATCAAAGTCACAGCCTGGGCCCAAGATATGAAAAATGAGATCCGCTTACAGAATGATTCCATCAAAGATACTGTGGAAAAAAATCACCTCCAAAGGCCTAGTAGAATTCATAAAGGAGATTATAATCTTTAAAGTTGAAAYATGCAGAAGGCACTAGGTTTGCTACGGAAGTGCTGGCCTTTTAATCCAACAGCTGCATTTATGGCCATCGATAGTCCCATCACACTTCACGCAAAGTTCTCTGAAAGAAGCAGAAYATGCAGGGAAGCCACCGCTCATTTCATTGGACGTGTTAATAAGGGCTTTACCTACGTGTGATGTCTGAATTAGGTGATTAAGATGTTCAGATCCTTCTACCTCCATTCATAATTGAGGAAAAAGGGATGAAAGATCAAAAGCAAGAGAGGGATTTGTCTTCCTGCCAGTGCATTTTGGCAGCCCTATAAATGGGATGCTCAGACACTATATAACTGCTCTTTAATTACTCTGCTCACTCTCCAGCCCAAACTGCCTTTGCAAGTGTCTGGGGAGTAGCAGCATTTGCTATTATTACTAGGCTGCTTGGAAACTCTGCCTCAACTTTTGTCAGAAAATTAGTTTTTTAACAAGATAGTTTTTTTTCTTTCTTTCTTTCTTTTCATATGTGTTGCAGAGGGCATCTGATTTCCTCCCAAATAAATCAATCTTTTGTTTGAAACTGTTTGCTATTGTTAGATTCCTCTGCTTGCTTAAAGYGTTTTTTTCCCCAAAACTTCGGGGGTTTTGGCACTTTTCACCTGAAAATGCACTTGGTTGCTGTGAACTAAAAAGAAATAACAGTTTGAGGTTTCAGTTTTCCAGTTCAAATTGTTCTTTCAATTTGATATTTCACATTCTAATACACAAGTCAGAATATTTTCTAAGCAACTCGGCCACAACGCAGTGGTCTCTTACAGCTGTCTAGTAAAATTGGAAATCTGCCTGTCTTAAAAACACACTTCAATGCCAAGCTAGACTGAACAAACTTTGTTCCAAGATCAGCAAGGCAACAGCAGGCATTTAGAAGTTGTCTTTACACACAAGCTTACATGGGTTATTAGCGATGGACTCTGAGGACGGCTCTCCATGGACAGGTGCCCATACTGGCTTTCTAACTGCACAGCCAGAGCAGATGCCTGGGGAGCCTGTGGGTAGTTCAGCAGCATCAGGCAAGCAGTGCCTTTTACAGAACTGCCCACTGCAGAGGTCTTCCAAAATGAGGAAAAGAACTAGCTTTCCTCCAAATCTGCAGTACTTTTGTCAATGACATTTCCCTTAGACAATGCAGGAAAGTGGATTCATATCCATAAGGAGCAGATTGCACTCCTCCACTTTCCTCCTGGCAGTCAGCTGCAGAAAATAAGACCCCCAAAAGGCCTTGGCTGGTCATTCATATGCAGCCATGGTGCATCAGCATCTCCAAGCATTAAACTAYGGCACAGCCAAACTTTTTTTGGAAGCAGCCAGCAACTTTGTGCTGCTTCCTCCCTACTTCCTTGTAGTGAGTAAAATGGTCACCTGCAATAAGTCATGGAGTGCAGAGACATCATCATCATCTTCCTCTAAGCAACTCCCCTGAACCCGATGAGATTACTCAGGAGAGTAACAGCTAAGCACTAGGAAACCTGCCTTAACTCCCAGTCAATTGGGCTGCTGGCAGGCAAATGCCAAGGTTCAACAGGATTAACAGAGGTAGATTCTAACCTTCTCTTCACCAGAAATAATTTTACCTCCTGAATTGAAGAATCCTGAAGGCTTATCCAAATACATGTGCTGTTACTGCGAACAATTTAGAAAAGGGAAAATTARTATTAACTGGTTTACCTTAAAATCACATGCTAGTTCCTGCTGATTGAACTGAACTTACTGCAAAAAGGTGCCAGCTGTATACCATTGCAAGCAAATCATTAGTCCTGTTTTTTTTTCTTTCTTTTTTTTTTATTCTAAAGCCCTTTATAGTCAGCTAAGATGTTGAATCGACAGCTTTTTTTCCTCCTCACATTAGGTCCTAGAGGACAATGATATCCCTATGTATTCATTTGTTCCCATGGGATACTGACAGTTGATATCTCTGGGTATTTTTCTTTGCAGTACAAAACCACAAAAATACTTCGGCAGCYAAAAGGAATGACTGTGTTTCTTATTCAGCAAGGTATTTAAGTGCGTGCTCACCTTTAAGTGCGCAAGTATTCCATTAGGTCAATGGTTATTTAATGCTTGAAACAAAATAACTGCTAAACAGGGACTTAAGTGCTTTGTCTGTCCTTTTACACTTAGAAACACACATTTAGCAATCAGTTTTTTTCACAATTTATGCAAAGCACATCTGATGCACTGYCTGTAGAAGGCTTGCATAGCCATTTCCTCTAACTCAGGCATGCGGTGATATACGTAACAGCTTTTTTACATCTACATGTATATTGTCCCTTTTCTATAACACACATTACGTAAGATTCTGATTTCAGCCCAAATTGTTCAACAAAAATTATTCAGCAAAAAAGCTGGACACACTCCAGTGTCCTAGTTAGATGATTCTGGTGTCCACTCTAGTTTTGATACACAGTAGGTATGAAGGGCTAAACACAGCTTTTACCTATCACTGCATCCAATAGGCAAGGGAGGAAGGGCTGGATGGGTGACAGCATTGTGGTATCCTAGTGATCAGCTGCTAGACATTTTCACTACCTGTGTCACTCAAGTTTTCAAACTAACCAGAACAAGACAACTGGGTCGATCCTGTTTTGATGAAGTCAGTACGAAATGAGGAAGGTCAACACAAGTATGCAATGTCAAAGCTTTCTGTCTCTAAAGGACTCATATCAACCCCTCATTACTTTTGTAAGACAAAAAAGTTATAATTTTAATATAATTCTAATATAATATAATATTTTATATATAATATAATATTTTACATATAAATTATATAATTTAATATAATTTTTAAACAATGCCAGTAAATTGTAGGTTTAATGCTAGAGATACATATAGGACCTTCATGTAAATGGAAGAGCTGTTTTCCATGTTATTTATTTTGTCCATGGAGAAAAATATTGATGAACTAGTCACCATGAGGTTTTTTTAAAAAAAATAGAACTCTGATCAAGTGCTTATTGTGTTTAAAGCTAAAAAGATTAATCTTGAGTAAAAGAGAATGGTTAAATTTCAGGGTACACATTCTGTACGTGTGGTATTCAAATTATACAAAAAAGTAAAAAATGTTTGCAAGGATGTCTAACTCCAAAATCACTGTGATATATCCAAACAAATTTCTAGGAAATTCTGTAGCCTGCCAAACTCCAAGTGTTAAGAAAGAAAAATTTCTAAGAAGTCAAAAGACCGGGGAGGGGGGAAATCTCACGTTTAATTTACACGCTGCCCTCTATTTGGTAAATAGCAGCTATTGTTTGGAACAGAAGGCAGCCGCCATTCATTATATTTTGACTCCACATTCTTCGTTGGGAATTCAGGAAGTGGTTCAGACTAAAATATTCCCTTATGTTATTTGACCTGTAAAAACCTGGCCAAGGGCCAGATCCTGCCGGTCTTGAACAGACAACACATCCATTGACTGGGGGATCGGGCCATAAAGCTGCCCGGCCCGCTGCGAGCGCCGGGCCGAGTCGGGTGCTTGGGAGCGCTCCACAGCACGGTTGGCACGGGCGGGAAACTCAACACGGGACAGCTGGGCTTGGATGGCACCACTCTTCATGCATCCAGAGGGACAGCAGGCGTTTTCTGAGCACTGCTTGTCCAGCACTGCACTCAGGAACGCACATCACAGGYTCCCGAGGGAGTTTTATTACTGCTCTCTCCTTGTTTCTCTTGCTAGAACAGCATTATTACCAAGTTCAAAGTCCCTGGTACCTTCTCAGAGAATSGCTTAACAAGGCACACTCAGAACAGGCTCCTCAAAGTTGCTCAGTCATTTTGCTCTCATTGATTTGGCATTGGGTGTCCAAATACCATCTGGGCTTTGAGTGCTGGCAGCTCACAGCTTTAGGCCCTAAAGTATTTTGAAAAGCAAGACCACCTCACAGCTCTAAGGAGAGTTTTGGTTATGAYTTCACTGTGCCCTTAGAACACAGTGGCTTTAAATCCTCGTTAAATTTAAGGGAACTTGGTTTCAATCTCTTCAGGACACAACAGCCATATTCCAACCATCACCACTGCATGGATCACCTGCCTGGGAAGTGCTCTTTGCACCACAGAGAGGATTTAGAGCACAGAGTTACAACAGTGCCTAGGGGAATGTCCTGCAGGTTCTGCTTTCACCCTTGCTGCTCTCCTTTATCATCTCAACATAAATAGCCGCCCTGGCAACATTTAAGTTCACCAGCAGAGCTGCATTGCAAAACTTCATTGGAAGAACTAATTAAATTTTTAACCTGAAACCTTCATTTAAATTAAGTCCAAAGAAGTTATGCTCCTATCTTCTGCAGTATGATCAGCATAAAGTGCACTGTGCATCCCCTGAACAGCATGAAACAGCTGTTTGCCCTGGTGCAAGATTCAGTCTAAGTAATTTATGAATACAGACCTCAGCGTGCACAAAGGGAAGCGCCTTTCTAGATCACTTGGCTTTGAAAAATATCCCTTYCCAAGTAAGAACAAGTAAAGAACAAGTAACTGCTGGGTGTTTAGTTCAAATTAGTGCTTGATTATTTTTAGATCACAACACCGAACAACATTAGCATTTCGCATTTATCTTTTATAGTTAAATCTCTCTTCAGTAGCAAATGCTTAGTTTGGCATCAAGCGGAAGGATTACTCAGTGTTAGTTCACACTGCCACAGGCTTTGAGACATGCTCTTATTTTTTGACTTTATGGTTTTTACTCACAAGCTGCTGYGTTACGGTTTCTTTGGTGTTATCCTGTACAATGCAAGCAGGTAGGGGACTTCCAGTTTTTGTGTATTCTTTCCTTGGCAACTGCTCTCCTCTTTGTCTCTTTTCCAGGCCGAGCGTTGCCGTCGGGTGCCTTGCGACTCACAACCCATTTCCGCCTTCAGCAAATGGAATTCCCTTCTTTGGTAAGAAGGGCAAGCTTGGCAAGGGGCAGGCTAGATTTTTCTCCATTTTTAATATTAAGTTTTGAATGATCTTGTGGAATTCTGTAAATATTTTATTACATATTTTATAGGGGGAGCATTTTATATCTTGCAGTCTTTTGGGGAGTGCAGTCATTTAGTCAGGTTTCTCTTGCCCCACGGTTCAGTTGTAAGTGCTTCCATCTGTCTAAACCTATATGTAGTCCYCTAATTGTCGACCCCTTAGGTAGGCTTTGCTATTTCTATAGTTTATTGTTAATCATTAGATTCGGGGAAACTACTTGGACATTACCAATAAGGGTTTCCCAGAATGAAAAGGAAAAATTCCTCATACTTTAATTGCTCTTACGATTTTTAACAAACATTCCTTCAGCAGTTAAGTAGAAAATGCTTATTGATAGGGCTGGTTAGAACAAGGGTGTATTAAAAGAGCTCTCTGGAAAACGGGATTAAAAGTCTCACTACCTCAAGTGACAAATTTTTAAGGAAAACTTTTCAAAGACTTCAGCAAAGTAATATTTAAAACAAACAAAGAAGTACCTATTTGAAAACACTGTTTGCCCAGGCCAGAAAATTTTTACCTTTCAAAAATTTTGTCTTCTAATCCATTTATATCTCAGTAAGTCTCTCTAGGTTATATATTCACAGAATAAATGCATCCTTCTAGTAACAAATCATATTTTCTGTCATATCCTGATGATAGGTAGAGTCAAAAACCCTGACTGTATATGGAGGTAGGGCAAAGACGAGAAATAGGTGGTTTTAAGTTGTGTCACTTACTATGAAATAGCTTCATGCAATGTATAAAGTAAACATTACACATACACACACAAATATATCTTTAAGATACCTTCCTAACTCTAAAAGGAACAAAACATGGTGCAAATGAGTATTCCACCAGCTCAGAAACAGGGAAAGCTTTATACCTGGGAAGGCCACAGAGGACCAGCAGTACAAAATGCTATCAGAACAGAGGGCAAGASCCAAGCTGGAAAGTAGCAGATTTCAAAAGGAAATAATACAACAAAGGATGAACTTGAAAATGGAAGAAATGAGAAGCGTCTACGTTTTTTTCCTCAAGTCTGCAGATAAGCAGCATTAAAGCCTGAGAATAACATGAACCAAGCAYAAAAGCCAACTGAAATAACTGCACTTCTATTATATGCACGTGTAATGTAGGCTAAACTAATTCTGAGAATGATTTGAAAAGTACTGTGCATCCTGAGATCCAATAAGACTGAGCTTGAAAAAAAAAAACCAACAGCCAAACTCATTTTTTCTCTCATCTGGTTTATATTTTACATAGCAGTTGAATAAAGACTTATTCAAGCTGTGCAACAATATACAAACTGTAACCTTATCAGGTAAAGTGTGGGTGTTATTCACAGGTAAAGCGTGTGTGCTCTCACAGAAGGAAGTGATTCACCTTGGTCTTCTCATCTGCTAACTACTCCTCTATACATGATGAAATCAGAGGTATTATACTACCATAAATGGTTATATAGAATACATAATACAGCCACATGTTTTTCAAGTGCAGGCAGAATTCATATATAAAAATATACGCACACACTCAGAGTGCAAAATAACTGAAAAAAGTCACTGCTGCTAGGAAGATCTGCTTCACCTCTGTTTTGCAATTTAACCTGCAACTTTCAACTACAATTGCATATTTTTTAAAGAACCAAAAGTAAGGTCAGTGGAACTTCAAATAGTTGTTTTAATGCTAAACTACAGTAAATTAAAATTTTTCATCTATGCTGAGGAACTTTGTTCACATAAAATGCATCCTCATATTCTATTCATTAGAGACCTGGAAACAAGAATAAAAGAGCTGTGACAGGTACAGCTGGGCACATAACTCTGCATTTTATTTCTTTATGTGAAGTACAGTCATTATACTTGCAAATTATTTATTTTTCATTGGAAAAAAATCTGTTCTCGTGAGAAAAAAACTCCGCTTCTAGGAGATAATTATAGTTTTGGCCTTTTTATGGAATTCCCTTTAAGAGGGGCTGATTATAGCGTGAAGAACAGCAGCTGGTATCTTATCTGATTAACAATTCAAGCAAAATTTACATAAAATAGCATAGGAGATGACAATTGCAAGACAAGGGTGGACTCTTCAGCTGCTACACGTCTCGACAGCATGACTGATCGCAGGGCAAATTCCTGCTCTGACACATCTTTAAACCTTGTAGGGCCAAAATTCCAAAACTGATTTTAAAGGACATTACTGTTAAATTTTAACTGTCTGCAAACAAAGTAAATACACAGATCCATTTGCCTCTCTTAGTTATCTGTGTATTTGGGGATGTTTTTAACAGATGCATTTCCCATGGGGTGCTCCCTATGCTTTCCACAAAATTGCACCAAYGATGCTTGCAAGAAGGCAAGAAAGAAAAAAGCTAAAAACAAGATGACAGAGTAAATACTGGGTTTAAATATTTCATTTGTGACTTTCTAATAGAACAGAGCTCATTTTTAATGAAGACACTCTTTGTTGCAAGATGTTGATTTTATGATTAGAAATACTTGACACTGTAGCTAGGAGGCTTTCAAAGCCACCTACAGAAATAGTCTAACCCAAAGGAACCGCTTAAAAAAGAAAAAAGAAAATGAAGAAAAGTCACAGCCTTTAGTGTCCACAGCCCAGTGAATTAAGTCTTTGATGTACAACTCCAAGCTACAAAGCTTGAGTCAAGAAACCAACCCATTTTTGATTGTGCCTCCCTGATGGACTGAGCCTGCTGGAGAGCTGCATAATGCGCTCCTAGCCCTAAAGCAATATTTCTACCTATGGTGAAAAACGCCGCTTCGGACTGGGCTTCCATGGGCAGACCAGACACACCAGCACAGGATTCAACTCAAACTAGTGGGGTGGCATTGGATCAAGCCCTTCCATTGTGCCCTCCTCAGGGGCACAATAGGCTTGAGTTGTACCTGGATTAGGTACAACTTAGATGTTTWTATCTACATTTTTCTTGCAACTGCAACAGGTTTTCATGCAACTTGCTGCRCTCATTCCCTGGCAGCATTAAAGGCCAAGGCAGCTTTACTAACTCTGCCTCTCCTTGGGCTCACAAGCAAGACAGGCTCTGCCCAAGCTGCCCCGCACAAAGAGCCCCTTCAAGGCTCTGTATAAGGCCCGTTGTCCCTGAGCCACCAGCTTGGAGGCTGATCTTATCCCTCTGAATCACCACGAGGGCAGAATCGGGCCCCAAATGAGGTAGTGTCTCCGGCTTCCGAACCGGACCCTACTGTTAAAAGGCCCAGAACTGAAAAATGCAGCTTTTTTCATCTTTGTGCGCAACCGGCAGGACTTTTCAATAGCAGCGGGCAGGAAAATTCCAGTAATGCCAGAGGGATCTCTACTTGCCTCAAGTCGCAGCAAATCCGTGGGAATTCTGTGATGCCTTTTTTTTCCTCTTGGTCCCTACAATTATTTTTCATGCTAACAGCATAATGGAGAGGAATAAGCAGATGACATAAGCTACCAAGAAGGAAAATATCAAGAAAACAGCACCCACTGTGAAGRAGAAAGGCAGTTCACTGCCTCAGGCACTGGCATCAGGAGACAGCGCCGGGTGTGGACAGAGTTCTCCTGTGCATCTGCCCTGTATCTTCTCACTGCTTTGCTACTCTTCAAAAGCAAGTAGGGACTCAAGGTGCTCACTGAGTACAGCAGTGAAGGCTGTATAAATATCCAGATCTTAGGAAGTAAAAAACAACATAAGAAAAATGAGCAGTTGGTTTGCAAACAAAGGAAAGAAGTTGCAGTTGGCCTTGCCTGGACGCCTGGGGCTCAGCTGCACTCTCAGTAGACAAGTGCCACTTATGTTATCAAGTTATAGCAAGAAAACTCCTTTATTCTGAGGAGATGCACTAAAAGAAAACACAGCCTAGCTTTTGGAGAATTAAGAAAAAACAGTCCCATGGCATTGTATGCAGCTACCCCAGGGATTCCCCACACTCCCTAAAAGCCACCAGACACCTTTATTTAAGAACAAAAGCAAAAGCCAAACTATTTTCTCTTCCCTACAAATCGAGAGAAGAAAGTAGAGCAGCCTGCTTCCCTGTGCAAGGGGCTTACTTAAAAACCCACAGTGAGAGGTTGCAGCCAACTTGCCTTGGTTGCCAAGTGCCTGTCAACAGGCTCTGATTAGACCCCAGACCCCCTCAGTGCCCTTTTCCATGGGCTACCCCAGGGCCTTCATCACCGTGGCCGCAGGCCTGGCCTTCCCAGGGACCTGCTGCAGCCTTCCCAAGGGCTAGAGCTGCGTCCTGYCTTTGGTGACACATTAGCGCATCAGACACCCCACAAGGATGCACTGCAGCTCAGCATCGCTCTTCATGAAAATGATCTAACTCACTCCAAAAGTRTATTCATAAAAAATAATCATTTTGGTAGAACAACTCTAGAGCCAGGATTTTCTGCTTTCAGTTTACAGATATTACTCTATTTACTCAAAAAGGAGACTAGGAAAGCCAGGCCCCCAATAGTTCATTTTACACGACTTCCTTCAGCTCAGAGCCACTGCCCATAAAATATTTTTGAATGAATAAACCATCTTGCTCTATACATTAAAATTCCTGCGCCTAAGGTAAATGAGACTTAGACAATTAACCAAGGCCATAGAGCCCCTAATAAACCATTACAGGAAGGATTTAGCATTTTCTATTTCAAGGATTTAGCAAAGGCATTTTCTGTGGGGCACCCTGAGACAAGCTTTAAGAGGGCCACAGAATACAACTTAATTGCGTATTAAATTTGATTATTCCAAAACTCCTTCCTAACTGAGCGCAGAGGAGCAGRGCATACACACACAAGCCCTGTGGGTGGGGAAATTCCCAGGGCCAGACAGTGCCATTCCCAAACCGCTGTGCAGCGGAGTCCACTCATTCATTGCTCCAACGGRTGCCCTGGAAATGCAGTCTTCAGCACATCCACAGCCAGAATGGGCCCTGGTCAAGGCTTAGAGCTCAAAAAGAAAACTTGTAATGCCCCTGCTGGCACCTAGAAAGTGAAGGGACTGCCAGGCACCTGAGGATGGGGTGGTTCTCAGAGCAGGGCTTCACATTTCCTTTTTCCAAGTGGGACACCCCACAAGGTCAGAGYTTTGCTATTTGAATCCTGTGCGTTATTAGGAAACCATAACTTTAAAATTCTGAAGATAAAAGGTAGGATTTTGCTGTGGAGGAAGRGAATGTGGACACAAACACCATGAATCTAAGATTCCCAGGCATAAATCGTGTAATTTAAATCTCCTAAATCCACGGCTGAAGCCACACTATGTTTAYAGCTGTTGTTCCGAGCAGGGAAATCTCTCGGCCTGCGATAGAGCAGCATCTTACTACTTTAGCCCTGCCTAAAAATTTATTATTCATGGAGCACAGTTCTTTCTCCCTTAAGACTGCTTGGCTGGAACACTGCGCATTTCACGCAATCTTACAGGATTAACAAAGAAAACACTTAGCATTAAAACAATGTCAAGCTATTTACATATGGAAGGACAAGAAAGAAACCCTCCAAATGAACACAGTAGTTAGGCTGCTCAAGCAAACGCCCTTTTCTTTCATCTTTCTTCTTTGTTGAGCAAAAAAAAAAATAGTAGAAAATTTTATCTGCATCATGAAGAAAATCCAATGCGTAGCTCCAACCTATCCTATAACTTAGGGTGTTTTCTTCCCTACCTTTTCTGGTCTGCAATGAGCAGCTGTTCGCTGTCTAAAACAGCATCTCCTTTTCCATTTTTCCCCCCAGTCAAAAGGAAGCCATCTGATCCATCCAGTTTTCTAACCTTGGAGAGGAGCGCACACTCACTTCCTAAGCACCTGCTGCTCGGTGAGCCTGGTGCCAAGGCCAGGGCAGCATCTCCACACAATTTGCTTTCTCCCCTTCTCCTCAGGCTCTCAGCTGCCCAGACCTCCCTCTCTGACACTCCATGAACCTCTAATTTCCTACCTTCTCCCACATCCGACCGAGCTGCAGTTGCTGATGCAAAGGGTGGARATGGCAGCTATTTTATGATATCTGATCACCAGGCTGATACCAATGTCTCTGAAGAAACTCCTTAGTGGCAGGGTAACCTTGCAACTTTCAYGTTACCAGGATTTCACATTAGCTCTTACACTAGTGTGGCAAAAAAGCCTTCCAATCCTTTTTTTAATGCCACATCATAGCTCTTAGAGAGTTTAATGATTTCCATGCCTCAAGCTGCATAATCTCAGCAGTGCAGTGCCAGTGTCCTTGCTTCCCTATCTCAGGAAGGGGAAAACTGCTATTCAAAATACTATGTAATCTTTTATTAATAGATTTATACATTTTTAACTGAGGTTTTGAAACCTGTCAAATTTTAAATCCAAATGGCCCACTTGGTTGTCAGCCAAGGCCTTTTCCTGATAAAGGAGCGCAAGGAAACTTCTGTAAAAGTGGAAGTATCTATAAAGAATTTAGCAACAGTGCCTGGTGATAGCAGGGACTTGATGGGCAGTAACTGAATCCACCTCCTAAAGAAAAACACTCAAACYTTGCATTTTTCTGGTGCAAATGTCTTTTGCATTTGTGGCGTTTTGCATGCGAAGAAAAGAGTTGCATTAGAGCTAAAAAGGGTATAGGTCAGTTTTTCTATCTAGTTATTTTAATCTAAAGAAATTCCATTTAATTGAATGAACTTGTTTACAGCACTGTTACTCAGAGGTGAAGGTAAACCCCAAGAGTTAAACCCCCCATTATTAGCAACATCACATATAATACGCTCAATATTCAAACTGTTGCAGAGCACATACTAAAAGGATCATTCATCTGATTATGGCCCAGAGAAAATAAAAGGTTTTAACATCCCAAAAAGATCTTCTCCACATTTACACTTAAAGGCAAATTCCTGGGGAGCTGCTTGGGCTACCCAAAGCAGTTCCTGAAGGCCACTTGGGCGGCCACTGGACCTTCCTCTGCCCCATTCTTACCACCAGGCCAACTCAAAACACGTCCACAGCCTCTGCAGCCACTCCTCACAGGGCCGACACATCTTTCATTTACACTAAGGAGAGGATTTTGTTCCCCTCCCATGAATCTGAAAAACTCAGGTCACTGTAAGCCCCTGCAGTGCCAGAGCTAGGAAAATTGGTCCAAGCATTGATAAAAGTCCAGCTTGTGCATTGACAATCTGGTCTTTGTCTCAGCCAGAACAACAACATTTTATCTCCTGACTGAAGCTCAAGTACAGACTAAATAAAGCCAAACTTTTGTGTTTTGGGGCTTACACAGCATGTAAGGCAGCTAGAAATAATATTTAATTATTAAAGCAGATTACAATGGTAAGATCCTAATTATTTAATGTGGCCTACCGTACAGCAGCTTTCACAAACTTCCCTTGAGTGAAAAAATCTGGTCTTGGCAGATGCTACATTACTTTTTTTTCTTTTGATTTGGGGTTATTCATTTCCCTCATCAGGTTCTACATAGTTCAGTTTTCTTCTGCTGTGACAGAAGCTGACAAGTTGGGCCTACTGCTCCCCATCAGAAATGGTTGGAGGTTGCAGTAATGAGCCCCACAGCCAATCTGCACAAATTCTCAGAAGATACGCAGCCAGAAACCCTTTTAGTCTGCCCTTGGCAATGCTGAAAGTTTGCACCATCTATACTATATTCACCATTCAGTTTCACCCTATACATCACATGCAAAATGTCCATTCATGCAACCTTTCCAAGTGGCCAAGCAGCATCAYTTGCATTTCCATGAAAAGACTTTATTTTATAAAATGGATTTCTCCTCTTATTTTACATGAAGATCCTATCAGCTCTCTCAATTCTAGATTCTTTTTTAGCCACATTTCTTTACAGCAGCTTTCCAACATTTTATATTGTCATGAAATTAGTTTAAAATTAAGAGGCATTTCCCCTCATGTTGCTCTCATTCAGTGCGTATATAAACAAGAAATCCTACTTCTAGAATAGAAGCAGAATTGCCCAGGAGAGGATAAAAAGGGAAGGAATCTACTGTATCCTCCTGCACATATATTTTAATTCTGAAATCCTAAATAACCCTGCTAGTGAGAAAGTCTCCCACAGAGGCATCTTTCATTCGCCCAGCCAACCCCTTACTCAGCAAATCACCATAGGTTTCATCGACCTTGGTAATATTATAAGGGTCATATTTTCCCATGGATGAATTGTTCTGGAACAATTTCTCCAGTGTGTTAGGCACACTGGCTCTTCTTCAGCATCAGGCATGCGTATCCTCATGGTTCTTTTTTACCCCTTTTACACATATTTCTTGTGGCTACCACTAGAAAAATCCTTTTCCCCTGAAATTTCAACATTTCTCCTTTTGTTCCATTCCTCATTCCATATAAAAAGCCATTAATGACCTATACAATTTTAATATCCCTATAGAAATCATCTTCTCCCACTTCTGGATGCAACTGTGACAGAATCACTACTAGAAGATATTCAGCTTTTCAAGCTGCAATTCACTGTGTTGGGCAGAGAAACAAGACCACTAATAATCTCAGTACTAGTCAGATAACTAGAAGGGAATATAACCAAGCTCAAAACAGTGTGGACTCTTCATTTCCTCAGCCTAAATTCATGCAAAGTAGCACACAACAGCAGATTCAGAGCACATACTAAATAAGTCAAAAAGTTGAAGTCTCAGCAACATAAAATACCAGCATCTATAGATCAGCCAGGATACACAGACAAACTGTGATCAATGGCAAAGGCTRAACCTGAAGCGATTTCAAATGAGCCTCAATTTCTCCCAGAAATAGCTCTGTGTAGCTGGTTGCCATCTGAGAAAAATAACACTGATAGCAATCTGCACTTTGGGATAGGTTCAAGTAGGCTAAGAGAAAAAAATATTCTAACAGTAAAAAAACCCACACCAACATCAATTAATTTGTTTAAAAAAATAAACCATTATGACTTCCCTTTCTTAAAATAGGCACAGAAAGAGGTAAATGACAGTTCACATACTGAATCTGTTACATGGTTGACTGAAGCTGCCAGTCACATAAATAACCTTTCCTGCATTCAAATGTCCTGCTTTTGTAACATAAGAAAAATAATTCACATGACCACATTAGAAATACTCATAAAATGGAGCAAATCTCTTATTACAGCTTAGAGCCAGGTCAGTCACTGTGAAAGGAAGAGTGTTAATAGTTTCATAAATGAATTTCTAGCAAGCCTATCCACTTGCATTCCTACATTTCTATGCATGTGTTTCACTATCATGTAGACACAAATATTTTCATTTTCACAAGTCAACAATAATTTAACGGTGTTACTGAACTGAACTGGTGACATGTGACACTTACCTGGCCAGCTCCTTTCTCAGAATATTTTATTGGATGGAAAAAGCCCTTACTGAGGTCAATAGTCTTTCAGCTATTGATATTAGCGTCTAAGAGGAAAACTCTCCCATGTGAGTTGTTTGAAAGAAGGAACCACTTTAGCAAAGAATATCATGAAAGATCATTTACTACTTTTAAAGAAATAATATGAATTAACATTCACATTGTCTCTCTCCAGCACAGAGCTACAGAGAATCAAAGAGGAGAAAATGCCTGTGCTGTCTGCTCATGAATATATTCTGACATAGCAAAAACAGTCAAATCTCAGAGTAAACCAGGATTTATCATTTGCCTTGATGCCCATTCTACGGATACCATAAAATAGTTAGCATTTCAACTCGAGACAATAAACTAAAATGCACAGACTTATGTTCTCCAGCCAGTTCTTGGCTATTATACACATTCTGATGTTAGAATTAGGCAATTAGGCATTTCAGTTGGAAAAAAAAAAAAAGAAAATATTTATACTAGATGCCATGATTGGTCAAGCAATTAAGTTACAGCCTCATGCCCTACTGTGGAGTTTTGCACTAGGTGTGAGAAGGGAGAAAACAGGAAATTCCCATCAAAAAAAAGAGAGAAAGAAAAAAGAAGAGAAAAGCTTATATGAAAACCAAATGAGTAAGAAAGTTGCTGACTCACTACAGAAGGATGGTGTGGAATTAATCATCCCCGTTCCTTCCTGGAGGTCAGAAGTAATTTGCTCTAATATTTGAGTATTTGAAATACCTAGACAACAGAAAAGTAGTCAGCTGAAAAACTGAGCTTGACTGGGAAAGTGTGGGAACAGTTTCTACCTTGGACTAAAGCAAGTTTTATAAGTGACTCCGATCTTTCTTACTTTTCCTTGTAGCAGTCGTTACTTGAAAATGTCTTCACTCTGCAGCTGTAGGGAGCACAGGGYTCTGCAGAGAGGAGAAATAAGCCCACATCCAAAGTGCGAGGTCAGTGCCCTGCTTCAGTCTGACTTTAGATGCTATGAGGCTCCTGCTTGCAAGATCCTTCCACGTCAGTCCAGCTTTGCCTAGGAGACTGCTGAGATGACAACCTGGCCATGTTCTTGCAAGAGCACATAGAGAAAGGGGTGGGAAAACTTGGAAAGCAAAGCTGATACCCTACAAAAGTGGTGAGATGAAGGTTAATGCATGCAAATCCAGTGRCTTCACAGCCACATTCTATGTGACTTCACATACTTAAAGCTCAGTCCAGATTCAGACACTTCGCTTGCTCAGTTCATATAATAAAAATTGCAGCACAAATGCTACATGACATTTATAGACAATTAAATCATGGCTGTCTCATCTGCCTCAAGTGTTTCTTCATATGTATTTCTATAGCATTGCTCAAAGGATGAAGCTCAGTAAGGTGGCCAGCAAGTACTACATTTGCAACATGCTTAAAAAATACTATTTTTGTCCCTTCCTACTATTATCTAGTATTGCTCGACCTGTTTTTCCTCACATATTTGAGCTCAAGTAACACCTGGCCCCATTTAAGAAAATATAGTAAAAGTGCAATTGGGCTTTAACACCAGGGTCTAAACCCTCCCCCCTCTTGCAAAGCAGAAAATACTTCTCAAGTTCATGGATATGAAACCATTTAAAACAAAATTTGGAAACTATTTGCATCACTGCAGGGTTTAGTAGTCCTAGCAGAAATCTCTGATAACAATAAACCCCTTTATACAGGGTGTGTGAATTGTATGTCAAGTACTGTTAATCTGTGTTTATTACACTTGTTTTTGTAGTTTTACAACCTTTTTAATGTACCAGGAGACATATATGGGGCCAAATTAACACAAGATGTGGTCTTCAAATGGTATTTCAATTCCTAAAAGCATCCATTTCACTGATGATGCTTCAGCCACACATATTGTCTCTGAGGCATAAACAATGCCCATAGAAACAAAGGAAAACAGGGAGATGTTGGAGTTGCTTAAACTTAAACAATAGATATTCAAGTTAATAGCACATTCAGGTTCCTGTGAAACATAAATGTGGAGTGATTTGTGTTTACATCATACATTCTGCCTTTGAAATGACTTTATATATATGACTCAGAGGTCTACTCCAAATCCCATGGAGAAGACCATGGGAAGATTCCCACCGCCTGAGTTTTGAGGCAGGCTCCAAAATGAGCCTGTACTGTTCTCAGAACATGTGTGTGATCTGCTCGAGCAAGGAATGACGATGCATTTGACAAGTCTCACCAGAAATTAGAGGGGTCTGGCTGCAATTTATGAAACTGTCTTCACTTGCCTGCTTGGAGCTTATTAACCAGGAGAGCTACAGAAACTGGGACCAAGTTGGTTTAAGGATTCCTGTGTCAGAGGAGAACCAGCTCTGAAGGCCATCTGAGCCACCACAAGACCCTGTGTAACTGTTTATATTTTGGAATCCTACACTTTTGCATCTGGAAAACTGCAGTGCATCCATGTGCACAGACACACACACAGATGCAGGATTCAGCTAAAGGGTTCAGCCACCTGATCCCAAGTATACACTGCCAAAAAATAAAAAAATGCTATCAGAAAAACAGGCAGACATGTCATTATTTGTCATATGCTCTATCACACCTCATTCCAATTCATTTTTCTTTCCACAAATAGAGGTGGATGAACACACCCTATGAGTGAGTTTAGAAGCAAACAGCCCAAACGTGCTGTTGTCTGACATTGCAGAAGGGCTCTCCTGCTGCATTTCCTGCACAGCAGCTTAGTGAGACGAACAGTCTTGGTTTGCAGGGCTTTCCCAGGCTCAACCAAAGCAGCTGACAGACACATGACCAGAGTAAAATCAAGAACTTCAAAACAGAGAAAAGCATGTTTTGAGAAAATGCAAAATTACTTAGTGACTGTTCACAGAATTTCATTTAGGCTACATGCCTTGTTTTTGTTTTTTTTTTTTTTAACCTTACAAAAACCTCAATTAAGCCTCAGTCTTATAAAAATAAATACAATCAAACAACATAAAAGACACTTCTTTGCACCTTTCAAATTACATGACCTGAGCCTCCCTGCAGGCCAATTGCATGTAACTACTAGGGAGCTGATTTATAGGGTACCCTCCACAGGTATTTGGCAGCTGTATAAACTGTGGCAATGGGGTTTTAAAGCAACAAGGCACCAACACAGATTGAAAATCATTTAAGAAGTAGAAGCTCTTTAAATAAATATCTGAAAACTAACRTCACTAGAACACTGGAATCATTTGGATGTCTATCAAATGCAAGTGTTCACTTTGCTTTACAAAAGCCTTACTGCAAGAAAAAAAATCTTTTATTTTATTCCTGTTTACTCAGAGAGCTCCAGGTCCAAAGAATCATTGGTTAGTCTGACATTTTGCATGTACAGACACTGAAGAACATAAAAATGACTTAATGCTAGAACAGCTTTTTTTTTTCCCCCYAATGGTCTTGCTTTCAATTGCACTAGTTTGCATTATGTAAAACAGCTGAGACTCAAACTCACTGGAGTCAGAAGAGGAACTTCTAGTAAGCTTTTAGGTAGGCTCGGGCAGTGTACAAAAGCAGGAAAGGTCACGTAATCATGATCTGATGGACTAGGTAAGGGAACTCATTTATGAGTTGATAGTGTCCAGTCACTAATCTTTCTCCCACCAATATCAAGGGGCCTTTTATCTTGACCAGAAACATTGACATTTTTATCATGGTCATGAGCCAAATGCACAAAGAAGTGAACATACATGCATGCTGTTTTGCTGTGTGCTCAGCTCGTGTTCATTTCTTTCATACCCACCAGTCTTTGAAAATTGATATAAATGATAAATGGCCAATAAATGGCTTTTGTTATTTACCTCTTCATTTCATAAAACTGAATGTCACATCCCAGCCTGGCGGTAGCAGTCGTACCCTGATGGACTTCACACACAACTGCATGCACACACACACACACACACAGAGCTGGATACCAGCACAGTGCAAAGCAGGTATTTGGGACAGCCTGTCAGCAGACACAACATCAATACACAGCAGCCAAGGATGTGCTCCAAGCTCAGAGGGGAATCTCAGTGATCCTTGGCCTTTTGCTACTCTAAGCATTAAGACCCTTGTCAGTGATGCATGAGGAAGCCAATAACTCCTTTCTGTCATGGTAGYTGGAGCATGCTAATATTTTCCAGTTGCCATGTCGGCGAGCTTTTGGTATTTAGCTGTGAGCAAAGAGCACTAACTATATAAAAACAGTTTGATGAGGCAATATAAAGCATTACAGTGGCGCCCAATATAGTCTCCCAGGTCAGTAATATGCAATTTAAAGAGTTCCAAAAGAACAAACAGGCTCTATATACAATAGATTCTAATGCCTCTTAAAAATGCCCTCATTGCTGACTTAAAATTAAGGAATTTAGGGTTAATAAATATAAGTACCAGAAATATTTTTCTTAAATTAGCAGATTCACAGCAAAATACAATGGGCAGTGCCCTCACACACTACAATATTTTCCCTAATAATAGGGTGACAGAACTGTATGAAGGGCTGAGAAGCCAGTCTCRGCCTCGAGCACAGTGCCCAAGGAGCCCTTGGCCAGGCAGTGGTGGTTGCCCTTCCATCCACTCCATGGGGCTTGTTGGGGCACAGAGCCCACAGGAAGCTCCCTATGGGGGCACGGCCCAGCCAGGGCTTCACACCTCAAAGCCAACTGCTGAGTGGATATAAATATAACACCAGATTAATGAGCACTTCTTCTGAATGTTCTGATCCTTTCACCAAGCCTGCAGAGCAGGAAGGAATTTGCCATCTATTTTAGTTCCAACATGCCAAGCTTTGCTGCCCAGGCTAACCTTGGGAGYCAGGCTCTTTCATATCCAGGAAAGAAAAGTATGTACATCCAAAAGGATGTAGGATGACAGCCTGAYAGAACTGAAAGATCCCTAGAGGGAGCATCTCTCTCCAGTGACTATAAAGAGAACCTATATAAATAACTGAGATTACATGACTAATATTTAAATTCCTGCCGTTACACCAGACTCCTCAGAGGATGTATTCAAGGTCTCCAAACTGCCACTAAGACTCTACATTTTCTAACCAAAGACAGGGTCTTACTAGAACTGATGAAACAGAATACTTGGACAGCATGAATCAAGACCTGACACATCTGTCCTCCTTTTTATTGACATATTTCACATTCTTTCTCTTCTCCTTTCAAGTTCTGACTCTTAGATTCATTTTCATCATATTTCCCTGAAAGCCAATGTTTTTCATTCATAAACGAAAGCTGAGACTTTCAAGATTCTTGCATTTAGTACTTTAAATAAAAGCAGACTTCGTGGTACCTGTAACAGCAACCAAGCCAGGGACGCCTTCCAAGAGCCAGAGCACCAGAGCCTGGGCTGTCACAGTCCCACAGGTGCCACGTCGCTCGAGCAGCACGAGCAGCGCACTGTGCTATGTGGGGAACGGGGTGACGTTTCCTTCCCTTCTCTCATTCCAACAAACACTTTGGATGAAGCTGTTACTATTCCAAAAGGCCTACAKAGAGGAGGACAATAAGAATGGTTTGTATATCATAAGAGTTACTGTATTTCTCAAACCAAAGAGCAGGATGAGATAAACACTAAAAACAAGGACTATTTATATATCATGCTAGAGTCAACATGTAACATTCACACCAGATGGTATTTTTGCTCTTGTTATAAACACAGTGTTTTCAAAACCAGAAGTTGTAACTATTCAAAATTTTGTTCTTCTAAAAACCCCACAAAATACCAGAATTGCTACGTTCTAGTAAATAGCCTCACTGCACCCTGTACCGAGTAGTTCAAGTATCTTAATCTGCAAACAAGTACCCAAACTTGTTCCTTACCACATTATTCATGGAGGGAAAACGAGCTATATGTCCTTTCATTATGTCCCATAAGTTTCATTATACTCTGGTTATCATTAAGTGCATGTACACATGTATATGCATTCTGTATGTTGAGTCAAGTATTCTCCAAGGCACTCTTGGAGCRTAAAACAAAGTTGTAATTTTAAACAAGTGGAATATCTATGATTTAGTAAAGGAAGAATAGGGTGTTAGTCCTCAAATTGCTGTTGCCTTTTAACCATGAAACACACACCACAAAATGTTACTTGTGGCGGACTAAGAAAGAAGAATTCCTTTCATAAAATTTAATGAGTGTAATGTTTCTATGTTTTATAGGGCACGGGGTGTGAAAAACAGCTCAGTTTTAGCTCTGATGACATTTTCATATAAGTAAAAATAGAGATTTGACATCTTAGCATAAAAGGGGCACAGTATAATGTTGCAG
Source organism: Nothoprocta perdicaria (assembly GCF_003342845.1). NCBI lineage: Eukaryota > Metazoa > Chordata > Aves > Tinamiformes > Tinamidae > Nothoprocta > Nothoprocta perdicaria. The sequence continues at coordinate 2,170,447 of NW_020456232.1, read as the reverse complement.
GGGTACCATGTATAAGTTTGGAGTGAAAACATAACATCTGATTCTACTTCAAAACACATATGGCTACACAAAGAAATTTAGGAGTGTTTTCTCTTTACAGCTAATAGAAAATACAGTGACTTGAACACAATGCAAGTATAGGATTTAGAGTTGGAAAAATGGAAGTTATCCCAAATATACTAGCTCAAAACTTCTTTCTGGAAGCCTAGAGTCAATAATCCCAATTTATTCTATTCCTTCTGTGGCATCAGAACATCTCTTATATTAGTAGTAATTGATCAATTAAACCAGAAAAACAAGAGTGCAAAATTCATCAGGAAAGTTACTTCTAAATCTCTCAAAGAGAACAAGGCTTAAATCTTGAAGTTTACCCTCAGAAGAAAACTCCATATTAAGATAATGCAGAAACTCTATTGCAGGAGTTGATCCAGTTGATCTGAAATGCAGCCCAAGAATGTAAGGCAATATTAAAACATACTACTATGCTATCACARAGCTTAAAAGGACGACAAAACAAAACTGCATTTGAAATATAAAATACATGTGTAATTGATAGTATTATTAAAACTGTAAACCACTGTATGAAACACTGGTACAAATCTTTAGTTGGCTCTCTGCTGAATAAAAAATTGACAGGTTACTCCCATTAGTAGATAAATCAAGTTATGTCTTTCTCGATTCCTTTTTGTTTTTAAACCTCCTTGAGTTTAAGGAATTCATTCASTACAATGGATTACTATATTATCCCAAGCTTAATACATGTATAGATTAGTACAAATTTCTTCTCCAATGTCTTTGGTTGACAACTCCACAAGAGCAGCCCATCTCCCACTGAGCAGTTCATTAATTTTTGTGCGTTTTTGGTTTTGCTTTTGGAAATAATTGCTTGTTTTGCCAGAGGATTTTTTTTTTTATATCTAGTCACTGTAGAAGTCTTATTATCCTCTACAGGAAAATAAATTAATAAATAAAATGAAATGCACTCATGACAGAATGAGGAGACAGTCATTAATGCTCTCCAAAACCAGATACAAATCTTAAAGTTTACTTACTTGCATCTCAAACTCTTACGCTTGCCTGATGTCAAAAATTGACCTGTTACTCACCTAAAAAAAGAACCCAYTCACTCAGGCACCTCAGTGCCAACATCAACAGCCTCAACAGAAGGTTTCTTCCAGTATTTTTGGCAATTGCTTGCTTGCTTGGTTTGAGTCTCTAGCTACGACTCTTAGATTAGAGTAGCAAGTTAGGCAAATAACAAAAAGAATATCCCAAGAGGCTTGGACTTCATCTAAGACTCATGGAAGCAGACAAGAATGTTTCCATAGATTTTAAAGTACTTTGGATCTGCCTTGGGAAGCATTGCTTGAACAGATACTTTTGACAGATATATTAGGAGTCAGTTTATATAGCATTTTGAGGGCAGAATGTAAAGCCAACAACTGRGGCATTTTGCAATCCTGCAGCATTTGTTGTCATGTCTATGGACTTGARTCATAAAGCTTTATTACCCCAACATTTTTTTTCACAAGATTGGAAGAATGCAGCATCTGAGACAATCCTTGGATTTTGAAATGTCTGCATTTTCTCAGACATGGTTAAAAATTTACATGTCATTAACAGCAAAATCCAAAAGACATTTTCCTCTTTACACCACACTTRGAAATAAAACTTCCAAGAGGTTTTAAATTAACTATTTGCTGCATCAGTCTTTCAGAAAGCCTCTTCCAGTCTGCTTAGGAATGCTTGGGCACTCCCATGGGTCTTCTAATTGCACATGAGGTGACACTSCCTGACAAGCATCTCTCCCTTGCCATCTGTTCTCCTTTCATTCTTTATTTACAGGAAGAATTGTATGCCTGATGAAGCACTCTGGGCTCTGATTCTATTCCCGTTTTGAACACATACACAGTGTGAGTGTGTTAAAGAATGAAGATGAAAAAATTGCTTCGCACTTGGACCAGAGGGAAACTTGTCATGGATGTCTGTTACTTGAGAGTTTTTTTTCCATTCCCAAGGTGGGCTGCCAGTCCCAAGTCAGCAAGGCTCATACTGAAGTTTCTAGTTACTTACATGTTACTGTGTCAAAAATAATGTTAATCCAGATTAAGCGAGACTACACCTATGAGCTTTTAGACTATTGTGATTTTTATTTTGCTTGATTTCCTTCATTTTAGACCCAGCACACATTATGTTTTCATTTCTGAAAGCCTGCATACAAATGCTGAGTTTGGAATTAGATTCCTGAAAGTTAGTGATAACACTTGCACAAAGTTAGGCAAGTGATTAGGTTAAGGTTAGACTTTTAATTCATAGCTGTGACAACAATGATGGACCTGGATCCTAATTGTCTTTATGTTTAGCTAGAAACATACAGATCTGGTACTCAATACTGAAATATAGATCATGTATTCAAAGCCAAACCTAAAGGCGCTCATTCATGAAAAATGACAAGTTGAAACAAAAATATATATGCAAACTCCAGACTGCAGCTCTTTCCAACATGTATCTCAACCAATATTCAACAAAATCTTTCTCAGTACTTTTCTTCCAGGCTGGGTGGGTCAGATCTGGAAATTTTCCCTAGCTAGACTGGGAAGAAGAGTTTTGCTGCCCAGCCTCACCAATTGTCAAACACACAGCAAGTGCGTGACAAAGCCAAGCAGCACAGAGCACTGTATTTAGAGATAACTGAGTTAAAACAAAAATGTCTATATGCTCTATTTTCTTTTCAATAGTAGTAAAATGTTTCAGTTAAAATTTCTGTAAGCAAAAACTAAAGTTCTGATGAAATAAAATATGAAAAAAWCTCCATGACATGACAGAATGTTCCTAGAAAATTAAAACTCCTCTCTATTTCTATTATTTATAAATTCTGCCACAGTACTAGGTTGATAGACATTTGAGAAAGAAGGGAAGGTGAGATTCAGTGGTTCTTGCATTGCATAGTAGCCCCAGGTACATGTACACCCTCTGTGACCCTAAACAATGGAAACCGAGTACCTAATTTCAGGCAATGTGTCAGAGAACCACCCCACATCTCTAAAATGGGAAAATAAACAGGTATGAATCTAAAGTCCCTTGGTAGCTGACCCTTTTCTTAAGGTCTTGAACTTTATGATAGTGAGACACAAAGATCGTAAGACTGCCAGAAGGCATTAGAAAAACACAACAATGGTGGTTAAAAAGTCCTAAAAAAGAACAAATTCAGCTCCCATTGCACCTTCACTGATCAAAAGTAATTCCTGAAACTACAGCCATATTCCCATGTGACTATTCCAGTAACTTCTGGATTTATTATTTCTTCTAATTATATTTTATTATGCCCTTGTGGCGTGGTGTCATTTTTATGGCTACATTTTAAAGCACCTCGAGACATGTGGAAGGTGATCTATAAATCAATTAGTAATAACACTTATTGTAATAACAACATCATTATTTTGATGGAGCTGGTGATTAATCTGTAAATAAATTAAAGAGAGATTAATCTTTAAATGCTTGCTGTTTGCAAGTACATTTATTCATACCAGTTCTTGCTTAATGATAAATTCTTTCAGGGGAGTGTTTAAGAGGTCTATCTAAAGAGGCTAAATACCTAAGAGCACAATCATGAGTCAGAATTTCCTGGAAMAAAAATACCCTGAATTTGTCTGAAAAATATGTAATATGAGCACTAGAAGGAAGGAAAAACATCATGAGAGGGAGATCCTTGGAGGTGTCCGCCAAAGCAGCAGTATGTACTTGCTCTAAACCCAGTGCACGATTCTGACTGCGGCACCATCGTTTTCCGACACATTTTGAGCACTCCACGTTTCCCACAGCGCTGGGGCATTTCTCCCTGGCTAAGCTTACATGGTGATTGATGGCCCACATGAGCTGCTTTTGCTTCTCTTCAAACACCTTGTCTTAAGACTCCTTCCCCACTCCGATGAAAAATTACTCTTAATTATTGCATATACCGAGTGTAAAGAATAACCAGTGGGAAGCAGTAAATAACTCCGGTACCGTCACACAAAACTACCTAGGAGCTCCAAAATCCCCAAGGTGCGTGATTGAGGCTCAGAATTTGCTATTCAATCCGTCCCATGTCCCTCAACCCCAACAAAATGCCACTGACCTCGGGATAAACAAGCAGCCGGAGCGAAGCCCCCGGCCCGCTCAGCGCTCCTCGCCCAGGGCCAGCCGCACGCAGCGGCGCCGGCCTCTTCCCCGCACACAAAGGYCCCAATTCACTCCGGAACCTCTGCTGACGTCACCAATTTCTGTGACGTCATCGAGACCTCCTTGTCAATGTGGCTTTGTACTTGAGTCTATAACGAAAGTATCACCCAGATCTCCAAGGCAGGAATTAACCCTCTGTAGTCTCAGCTAGAGCTTATCGGAAATCTTCCTCAAGCGTCAACAAATTTGAAAACACACAAATTTGAACRCTCATACTTTTGATCAAATACACACTAACACCACAATTAATAAAAAYGCAAAGGTATCACAGAAGTTGTTGCATTTCACTGGCTGAGAACATATCTATCTTTGACTAACATAAAATAATCCATGAGGAGACACGGGCCTTAGCTACTGCAGCCTAGGCTTTTATTAGCTTCAACGAGAAGATTTTGCACGTCAGCATCAGGATTTTGCACTCTGGAATCAGCCACGGCACTACTGCTTTTGCTGATCAACATCAATAGCAAGTGGCTGAGGAAAGAAAGCAACCAAGTCCATAAGAGCCCCAACTGTTCTTCCTTACAACTTGCATTCTTTTGATGCAAACCACTACAATTGCAACTTGCAAATTTTCAGAGTTTAGGAGAAACCTCACAATGCAAATTCAGAAGAATGGATTTTTCGGTCCTAATAGATCAAATAAAACACATAAAAGGGAAGAAAGTTAAGATACATCTTAAGACCGTTGTTTACAAAGTTCTAAAAATAAATTTAGACCAAAATCAAACCAAACTAAACTGAAGTTTTACATTTTTGTCCCACAAAAGTGATTTTTAAAAACACTTCAAAACTTTGTTTTTACAGTAAAATTATTTCCATACATTCCTCAACTATTTCCCTTATTTTCTAGTAAAGTCTAGAAAAGTTAAAGGAAAAAATGAGCACTGCAGTCCCTCCTCCWACTGCATTAGAAAACTTTGTGGCAGTATGAGGGGAAGAGGGAATTCAGGATTTCTGATAAACTGAGACACATCTTGAACTTCTTTTTCTCCCAGAAGAACAGTGCTTCGTGATGCAGGCAGCCCTGGGGTAGGAGGCTGCGCTGCACTAGCTATGCTGAAAGCAGACTTAGGTCAAGCTGGACTGGCCATCGAGCTCCTTGACCTCAGTAACTGCTGTACTCTCCTCTCCCCCAGCTGCTCTCAGCACAGCAGCAAGGACTGGGCCGGCTGTCCTTAACGTAACTGTTTGATGAATAAACAGGGCACTTCAGGCCCCAAGGCAGCCAACCTCGGGCTTTTGCCAACCACTTGAATGTTAGCTGCAAAACTGAAAACGTATCTAAGATCCAGCTCTGCTTGTTTGCATTTTCCCAAACTTTGGATTTTCCCAAACTCTGCATGGCCTCAATAATCTAAATTTGGTTCATTAAGGTCTGCACAAGCTGCAGAGTGTTTTGAATACATGTAGGTAGTTTATTCACTGATGTTCAGTGCTGGCAGATGTAGGTTAATATTTTGTACAGTAATCTGTTTGCCTTTGTTTTCTTGATAGCAAACAGACTTCCAGTGACTCAAGCACTGCAGTTTTCCAAACTGTTGCCTGGATAGTTTATGCAAATATGTGGCCTGAAAGTTGTGCAGAAACGCCTTGTTGACAGTTCTTAAGATTTCAGTGTTGTCATCTCCTTTCAGTTAAGCAGATGCTACAAATCTGTTCTACACCTGCACAGGCATCAGTCTTTGAAAAAGGGAGCCTGTGAAAAGACACAGCATTAACCCTCTCTCCATCATAGTCCATAATTAACACAGAAGAGCTAAACATGCTTGTGGGTGAACATAGCTCAAGCTCAAAATCCACCTTTAGGGAAAAAAACAAGTTGGACTGTTCAATGTGAAGGCCACAGTGTTTTACTCACCTCCCTCAATGAAGTATCCGATGGTGCTCCAAGGTACACAGGAGCTAGCTGAGCTCCAGGCAGGTCTGGGGAGGGCAACACTGCATTGATCGTGTTGTTGTTTGGAGTGTTTTGTTTTCATTTTTACAATTGCCACAGTAATACTGCCTTCTTTCTGAGTGTTTTCCAGTGGTACTGGCTGCTTCCCAGACTCCAGTGAGGATATCTCTAAAAGCAGCTGCAGCCTCTGAAGTGTGCCGTGCATATCCTATTGCAGAATTTAAAGTGCCTAACTGAATGCAGTTGCCTTACTTTGGAAAGGTAGTGCCAGAAATATTATTACATTTCAGATACTTCTCCCTAGATGACGGTAGAAAATTCTGTTTCAAATCCATCCAACCTAGCAGTTAGACATAGGAATGTCCAGGTTTTTATTTTGCTTCTTAATTTTTACAATTGCATTCCTTTGCTTTCAGCTTTGTGTTTTTAAGCCTTCTATCAAAATCACATTGCTATCAGTTACACATAAAAATTTTATACATACTAATAGAATATATTTGTCAGGATAAATAAAACATACATAATAGCACGTGTTACAAATGTTAAAAATAAACACTCTCTGATGGATATTTTGTCTACTACTGTCTCTACCAACAGGCACTGAAAAGTTATACAAGTAATTTACTAGCTGCAGTGCTTCCAGTAACTAATTTCAAAGTCATCAAAATATGAAAGCAGAATGTATGGAATCAGGAAAACCTCATCAGGGAGGCAGAAGGCAACACATGAATAAGCGGCTTTCTCTGGAAAGCAGTAAGAGACAATTGGAGAGCTACACAGAGCATTAATCCAGTGCTAGTGTTGCACGTTAGCCTGGACACTGTTTCAGCCTGTTCTCTATAATTCAGAGTGCTTTTTTCCACAGAAAATTCTTGCTCTTTCACATATTCACCTGCTTCTTGATTCCAAAAGTACATTACTAACCAAGTAATATTTTTTTTCCATTGATGTTTGTTGGCCAACTGTTTGGTGTATGGAAGGCAAAGGAGACAATCAGAATATTTTACATAATAAGCTCACTCAATATGTTATTAATACTGAGAACTGTTACTACAAGTCCAAAACAATTCAGACTTTCTTCCATTTGAAGCCACAAGATAATAAGAGGAGGCTCCAAGAGAGGTGTGGATCACCCACAAGAGGACTGAACAGCAACATGCATTTTTAGTGAAAATCTGCTAACTAGCCAAAACCCTTGGAACATCATGACACTAAACTGGCAAAGTGATATCTCTCTCTGCTTTATTGAAAACATGTTAGCATAATGAAAAAATGCATTTCATTTCATGACTTTAAGCTTGTCTCTGTTGGCCTGCAATCTGTCAGAAGAATGATGATTAGGAAATGTAATGGAGCTCGACCAGTTTTGACAAAAAATAGGGAAAACAAGAAGGAAGAAAAAATGAGAAACCTATCAAGACTTCTAAGACAGGATTTTCCCCTCCGATTATTTATAGACCCAAAATAATAATCTAATCCAAAGTCAACCAAAATCAGTGGGGAGACTTTTATTGATTTCAATGCGTATTGGATCAGACCCTAAAAGCACAGCTTCCAAAATGATGAAAAAGTATTTTGGGACATGGCGTACTTGAAACTGTAACCAAGAAAGTGAAGAAATAACCCAGTTGTTTTTAAGGTGGTTCATTGGTGACTGGGGCAGATAAAACAGCTTTCCTAGCAGATACAGGCCAACAGATGGTGGGACCAAGTTTGGCACCTGATCAAACATCCAGAGAGTTAAGTCCTTAATTTTCTGGAGCTTTTCCATCTGCAGGCTCTTAACATATCAAAAATAAGAAACATCTCTGTGGCACTGAAAGATTAGGCTCATCAAGGCTCTGCATGTTCTTACAATAAAGATGCTGATTGACATGACAGCTTCCTCCTCAAACATCCCCTAGCAGCTTCCGTGCCACACTAGGAAGTGACAAGACATGATTATCGGAACACCTTCTGATACCTATAATATTACTACCTCCTGCTGCAAAGTAATTAGCAAGAGTAATGGGAAAGATGCGGGGGACTGGAGCTTTGTTATAGTCAGCATTGAGTTTCTATATATGCAAAGGYAACAAAGGACAGAACATGCTTTTATAAAGAGATTTAGGGAGTAAACCAAGAACCAAGTTTCAATATCTGTCTGTAGCTTTCAAAGAAGGTTTGAGCAGCAAAAACTTTTACAACATCCAATCCAGAATACCTATGAGTTTCAAGAATTTCATTTCATATGAAGGATCTCTAAGGTGGCATCCATACTTAATGACCATCCCATTCCATAAATTAATCACAATCCAGCTCGCTAAAAACTAACAAGACAAGAAAACCACCACTACCTCTTTAGCTGCCAAACATTTCATTTTCTGCTTGGTAAAAAAAAAAGTCACTATCCAAAAGTTCAAGATACTTTAGAAGAACATTGTAAACTTATTCGTCACTGAACACCAGCCTACTGCTGGTAGTGCTAGAAAGTAAGCAAGAGCTAAAAAAAGAAGTTATTCCATAGGTTTGTTAAATATATTCCCTTAGTCTCCATTTCATACCCACAAAGACCCAGACCKTACAGATCCTAACTCCTCAGACTTTCTGTGAAGGACAGGCCTGTGAACTCTCCAGCCACAACTTCCAAAGGCTGCTCAGGGCAATTCCTGCTGCTATGGACATCACTGTGCTATCTTTGGGTGATCTGAAAACTTAACTGCTTATATAGAAAACAAAATGTATTGGGAGAGAATGAGGACTTGGCTGAGATGAGATGCCTTCAGGATCAGAGACCACTTACAGGTTCAGCTAGCATGAAGAAAAAAATCCACACATTTTATGAATTAAGAACTGCCTACCTTAGCACATAATTATTATATTTGACCACTGAAGGAGAACAGGGAACTCCATACTCCAGAACTGGAGAGGGAATTGTGACCCTGCCTATGATGTTCAACATGCCCCCCAAAAGCAAACTTCACTTTTTATTTCATTTTCCTTTAGGAAATATTATTTGCAGATCTTTTTTACATCAATCTTTCTCAGATTAAAAGACTCTCAGCAAGTGAGAAATGCCTCTGTTCTTGTAAGCACATAAACTAAACAAAGCAGACATGAAAAATTATTATAAAAAACACATTAGAAAGTAACAAAATGAAAAATGAAGGTTTTACTTTCTATATAAAACAACTTCTAAATAAAAGTATGGAGAATTATTGGAAAGATGCATTCTCCTCTCCACACATCTGTAGAGCATTTCTGCAAAGACATATGTAACAGGAATTGAATGAGAGAACAAAAAATACATGTTCTTTTGGATAAGCCTGCAACTTGCATAAAATTTTTACAGCATTTTCAGTATACTGAGACTTCCAAAATTTGTTTACAAGTATTTTCAAGGTCATGCAAGTGAACTCACAGCATTAAGACAGCTGTTACACGAAACACGTAGATTTAGAAAAACACTAAATATTTACTTCTCCTTTACTTCAGATTTTGCTTTTAGGAGACAAACTGCAGGTGGGGAGAGTTAGGAAAAAGAAGAGGGACTTTCCAGAGGTGCCTTCCTACCCGCCTTCCCCTCTTCAGTATTGCCATGATTTTTTTTTTTTTTTTTGGACACTTTATCCCTGACCAAACCAGAGAATGACAGTAGATGGATACAGCTGGAGATAAGATTGGAACAATTATGGATTATAAATCAGCATACTTTGTCACAACCTGCTTGATTTGCTTTTATGCACACTTACTGTGCATTACATGTCATACTTCTAGAACAAAGCATAAAACTAAAGAGATACAAACAGAAAACACAGAAACCATTCTTTACAATTAAATCAAATGCAGGTTACATATTTTTAACAAAATACACATGAACAAAAAAGAAATGCCATAATAAGTACATTTGGCTTTGACACTGAACTCCTTTAGGGATATATTCTTTCTTAGGGTGTGTTCTGAAGTCTACTGAGATCTGTAAGACACTCTTGACTACAGCAAGTTTTGGGTTGCTGAACAATCCTCTAAAACAAAAGGCTCTACAGCGGTCCCATTCATCTGATATTATCAGCATGTCTGTTGGCTTGCAAAGTTGGGAGGTTTAGAAGCACTTTCGGAACCAAGCAGATAAGACTGACAGACAGTGATCTCCACACYTTCTTGACAACTGACGCAACCTGAAAATGGCAAATGACATCCTGAAGCAGCTATTTTAAGAATAGGTACAATATTTTATCTTCAAAACAACCGAGATCAAGTGGACAGATCTTTCCTGAAATACATATCAAACAAGCCATTAATCTTGTCCAGATCATTTATTTTTCAACAGAAAAAAATATATTGCTATTATTGACACACAAAAAAAAAACAAGCAGTGTAGAGCCGGCAGCTCCTATAATGAAAAATGTGGTTAAACACTCGGTGTTCACAAGCTATCTTTGCACAAAACATCACAAGAAAGCAAAGGCAGCCAAGCATTCCCATTTCAGCTGCCAGGACTTCCAGTCTTTGAATTCAGATTAACTTATTTATAGCCCATTTCATCGAGTCTAGAGWTATTTTCCAGCCTCTGAGAAAACGAGCCAGGCATGACTAACAGTAGGGCCTTTGCAGTGTAAACATGTCACGCTCATCAACAATAAGAAAAATAACTAGTGTGTCAATCAGTATTTATATAACAACAGTTTTCTACTCATAGATCTCAGGGTACTTCATGAAACTGAGTGAAAATCCCCATATTATTGCAACGACAAGGGCTGCACCGAGCGCCTGGGCCTCTCTTGCTCCTCTGCTCAGAGGCTGAGTGCTCCCTTACCCTCCTGCCAGACATCCCCTGGCCCCACCGTGAAGGAGAGGCTGAGAAAATAAATCCAATGTGGTTGGATGATAAAGAACACAAATGCATTCACGTCAAAATAYGAAACTGCAAGTAGCATGCGACGCCAATATTGCTGAGTTCATGGGAAACGAGAATTACAAGAGGTAGACAGATGCTTCAAAGAACCTRAAGAGCAACTGTCCCAAGATACCAAGACATATGGCATGAAAATTTTAAAGCAATTAGACGCAAACGAGACTAGTTTTCCAGACAAACCCTCTGAGCGACCCACTCCCTGGCCCTTCCCATGTTCTGAACTAATGGTTTAAAAAGTTAAGAAGGACATCAGTTAGATCTTTGGGTCATTTGCATTTCTCAAATAATTTAAGAAAAGCCTCATTCCACTGAGATTTTTTTTCCATGGAAGAACAAATTGAAAAATTCACTCCCCTTGCAGAACCAGATCACTTTTAATTGATGGCCAATGTGAAATTTTTAAGCATAAGACACACTCCTTTAGGTAGCTGCAAACCAGAATAACATGCAAAACCAACTGTAAAATCTGATGCTAGAACATGGACTTGGGGAAGCCACTGTGAGTACCCAAAAACTCTGCGAGTGTCAGTAATGTTTCTGATCAACTATACTGAGAACAGACCAGTACAACATCTAACCTCCCAGCTAATACAAGTTCCATGAAGCACGAATTTCTAACGCATTAAAGCTATTTTTAAAAAATGTGTCAATAAATATGGATGACCTTGGAATTATAGCTCAATTCTTTCAAGCAACTTTAAGGTSTCTAAAACTAAATAGCAGGTGAACAGTCATGATGGACAGCTGCTCTTCAGAATGGAGAGAAGGAACTGCACGTTAAGGGAGGATCACTTAAGTAGTTAGGGGAAATCCTGTATATTCTTTTATTTGTAATATATTTSATAGTTCAAAGGTTCACTTTAAGTTGGATTTTCATTTGAGTCCATGCMAGAGGTGCACATGGACTAAAAATAGACTGAGTGGAAAGAGAGAAAAGAAAGAATAACAACAGAAGCTGAGCATCAGGAAAGAGATAAGTGAAAAATAAAACTAACAGGTGACTGGATGTGCATTTACAAGCTCATTCTCAATCTACCTTTAGTGGATACTTTCCTAACCCTAACAGGGCAGATGCTAGAAAACTACCCTTTTATTTTGAAACCAAATTACTTTTATGGAGGAAAAAAAAACAACCATGGGTTTAAGTTACAGTAAAGTGAAGGTCTCCAAGCTCAGATCRGTTTTACAGTTCTGCTAAACACTTAAGTCATGCAAAAAAAACTCAGGACTCACAGGGTTGCCCATCCCTTGCATGGGACCAATGTCTCTGGGTATATTTAGCAGCAGACTGTGCTCAGGTACTGCATCATATTGATGAGATGCACTCCGAGCTGTTGAGCCCTGATATCCTCTGCATGCAACACTGCCARATCAGCTGTTTCCAAGGGCATCACTTGTTTCTTCACAGTGGCCTTGACAACTGAAATCATCTTTYGGGCTTTGGATTAGAGTTATATTCTCTTGTCCATCCCATACACTGAARCTGTGTGCAAGTGGGAAAGGATTAGGACTGCTTGGGCATTGAGGTGAATGGAAGTAGTTCAAAATCAGACATCCTGATGCTCAACTTGCAAACCATTGGCAAGATTTATTACTACATTGTGCCCTTAACAGCCTGAGGAGCATCCAAAAGCTACTGCAGACTACTGACCACTTAACCATGGTGAAATGTAGAAAGCAAAAAGTCTAAGGTCCCAAAAGATGTACTGCACATCCAACACAAACTGAAAAACAAATCATAATATCATAGCAAAGGTTGTGATAAAGAAGGTACATACACTAAGTACCATTACTGGGCAGGGATCTACACTTCTACACATGCTGAAGACGCAATGAATTGCAACAAAACTTCTGCATGGCACAACAGGCCAACCATTTTACTTGTTCATTCAGTCTATGGGTTGTTGATGGCCAATTTTTATTTTTAAATGGGTTTAGCAGAATATATGCATATGCAACAAGACTTTCAAATTCCTCTTTCCTTCTAATTTCTCCATTTGCTTTATTCTTCCCAAGGAGGAACACATTTATCTCATTTGTTCCACTTAACATTGAAAACTAGATAATGGTCACTGCTTAAAGGCTCAGGGAGTGTTTTTTAGTATGAGGAGGGTGAAACAGAAGGCTTTAATAGAAGAGTTTCTGTTTAGCAGAAAACTTAGTTTTTCTCTAGGCAAGAAGCTTTTCCTGTTGTCGATATCTGCCTAATGCCAAGTTACTTTTTCCACTCCCCTCCATGGATGTTTGGCTTTATTCAAATTATTTACTGTATTTTCAAACTGCTTACTCAGGTTCAAAGACTCTGTTTATACTCTCTGCGTGTTCCTCTGCAGGACAGAGGTTGATGTGCTTGTTACATGTGCACTTCAGCAGAAGATCTTCATGCAACATTTTGCATGTAGCATAATGATTTTTCACAGCTGCAGAGGAGAAAGGATTGTATGATTTTGTTGCAACATTTTGCTTCAAGCACCAGTAGACCAACAGATCAGGGAAAAAAGTACTTTTCTGACTGATTTTAATCATAGCATGTTACAMAGAGGAGAAAAAAAGCTAAACATTCTCAGTCTCGTTCACTTGTGCTTGTCACCAAAAAAAATATGCTTCGTATATATCATTTTCATACCATTTCTTCAGACAGCATGAACAAGATCAAAAATAGCTCCCAAAAGCTAGCACCTTAAATCATAGCTTCATCACATCTCTAAACCACAAGCATTAATTCACAAATTAGCGAGACCAACCAAATTCTGCCTCCTGCACTGATTTTGCATCCATTAGAGAAGTGTTGAAAGTTGACTTGACTGCAGTGTCAACCATGAGGCTTTCTTACATCACTCATTACTTTGCTAGAGTGCCAAGCTTTGCTGATTTCTTACGGAATTTATCCTCACAATGTCATTGTAAAGTAGGGAAGACTTATTGACCATAACGTACATATGAGGAGTAAAGAATCAAAGTATTAAATGAATTCCAGCTACCCAGCCTAAGGGAAACAGGAATCAAGGTCTCATTAGATTTAGAATCTCCCAGAGTTYGTCTATCACCTCTTCCATAAAAGATCTTTTGAAAACTTGTAATTTTTTTATTCAATGTACAAGTCTAAAATAATTTTACAATCTTTATTCTAACACTGAGGACAAGCACCTGTGCAACCAGCAGCAGAAGTGATAACCAGTGCAGAAGAGTAAATAGAAAAATAGATAGGAATTATTGCTGCGCTGCTGGTGAAGAGTATATGTTTAATCAGGAATTACTGAGCTACATTTTAAACTTAGCAAATATTTGCAAAACTTTCAGTAGCCTTTCAATTTGAAGGTTCAGAATATTTCATTAATAACAACCTTTCTTAATAAAATCTCCACTAAGTTTTAKTTTTAATATTCATCTGTGCTCATAAAAACATTATGATGAGGAAAGACTTCGCACTAAAAAACACTAGCATAAGAGTGGAAACAATGCAACTGTATAACATTAATGCCAAGATGAAGACCAACTGTGTTCTGTATCACATATCTGAACAAATGTTTAGGGAACAGATCAGATGTTGTACTGCATTGGTCAAAAAATCTTTATCCATGTATTTTTAAAATGTAAAATTAAATTTTTATTCAGAAAAAAGACTTAAATGTTTCAAATAAGATTATGAAAACTATATTTATAATTATGAAAATTATTCCAGTAACCAAGAGAGTAAGGAAAGACACCTCTAAAGAAGCCATCCCTCATTGGGCTGATGAATCATTAGGTTGTAGAAAAAACTAAAAAGTTCATAAACATTTTTGAGAAATCTTGATACCAAAAGCCATAGAAACTAGAATTTGCTGGCTACTTTCCCAAGGTCTTGGCTTAGATTTTTATGTTACATTGAAGTGAAAACTTGGTCCTAGATACAAGCTAGATATAAGGAGGATCCCTTCATGTAATCCCTCTCACATGAAGTAGGTGGAAGGGTTGCCAGATGTTCAGAAACAGATGCTGAGTAAGGTTTTTAGAGAATAAGTTTGAATGAGCTCCACCAAGCTAGATTCTGCCACGAGGTACACACCAACAGGATTTGATGACTGCAGTGAGGGCTCAACTCAGTTACACTACCCAGAGTTACTTTCTGTAAGACTTTCAACACAACAAGCAAAGATTTTGTGTTCTCTGAGGATGAGGTAAATTTTTGTTCCTTGAAGTAAGACGTTCTGGCAGTCAGCTTACTAAAGCAACAATATTTAATATAAAAAGATCAGAAAATGTGGATACCTCTTACTTTACAAGATTTCCTGGTGAAGCAACAGAATGGGGATGAAACACATACCGGGAAGTGTACGTCAGCACATCTGCTCTACTCCCTCCTACACACGAACACAGCGCTGGCAAAGGACACCAATTCTTCCTACCACCAGGCTCTTAAAGAGTAGCTTTAAAGTARTTCAGTATATTGGGTGGTGGAAACGGTAGGCACTATTTGGCCTGGCTACTATTTGGATTTTTTCCAAGGTATATAATCTTTCTCTAATCCCTATTGCCTCTAGTAAACAAGTTGAGCTGCTGAAGAGCCTTAGAATAAATAAATAGAAATAAAAAGTTATAACCAATTCTGCTTGACTGTATCACCCTTGAAGAGATTTATTTTCAGAGGAACATCATCCTGGACAAAACCAGYCCTAGAGAAATCTGTGTCTCATTACAAAATAAGCCAGGGACACTCTGCTCTGGGAATGCAGCAACTGTTAGCATATCAAAGAGTTTCCTGCACCGCTTTTGGGATGCTGCCAAGAGAAAAGTGTTCACCCTGATTTTGACATCTTCTCTTCCAAGTCATTCTATAGAAAWTAAAGTTCCATTGTTGAAACTTCTAACATTACAGGACAGATCAACTGATTTAAAAAGTAAATAAATAAAAAGCAATTCCATTACATTCTAAAAGGAGAGAGTATAATCTACGTGAATTTTTACTTCTTTGTGCATCAGGCAAATCCTTAAGTCAGTACAAGAACGTAGAAAGCTGTTCCCAAATACATTCGATATTATCTTACAAACTACTGCCTCAGTTACTCTRGCAGCTTACATACACTAAAGCCTAGAAGTCACTGGAAATTTCATTCTAGACATTATRTTCAAGTACAAACCAACTTGATGTTACATTGTCATTTTTCTTGTTGCATTTCCCTGTTACTATTGCTTTTGACAAAAACCCCCTAACCGCAGCAGRAGGTCTTCTGAACCATGCTCTAATTGCTTGACTCATCATTGATTTTTGAGAAAGGGTGAAAACTACATAGACAGRGAGAGCATTGCTTTTGAAATAGAAAGTGAAAAAGGAGGAAATCTGAAGACATAGCTCTTCTATAGAGGAATAAAATTAATCCTGTTATTTACAGGCAAAAATAAGAATAAAACAAGAAATAAGAATAGTAGTCTTCACATTTGGACACAGTTTTTACAAAAGCTCTGTAAAAACTGCCTTGCAAAACACGATGACTAAGAATCACATTGCTGAGGTACTATTTCTTCCAGTTCACAGTGAAAGAAGTTTATATTTCCCTATAAAAACAAATCAGGGCAGCTTCAGAGCCCATCCAGTTCAGTTAGCAAGTGTTTTCAGAAAAAAAAGTCTTCAGCTGCTTTTCCTTCTTCCTCATCTATTCCCCCTCCTCTCAAACCCACCTGTAAGAGGACTGCAAATTAAACACCAAAGCCAACACAGCCATACACAAACCTACTCAAAGAAAGCTAGAACAGTTTGTAGCAACCCATATTCACAAATTAACAAGAAGGAGATGCAGAAGTTACAGCCCCGCTGAGAGCTTTTTTTTTTAATTATTATTATTATTTAAAATCATGAGCATGTATTTAGCATCCTTCTTACTGAGCTAAAGCTTTCCCGGTAACATAAGATCCTAAATAGATTTCCCATAAATTCTGGAAAAGTCCCCTTAGCATCCACATTAGAGTAAAGCTTTGATCATGTCTACACTCATTTTGGCTTTTCTCTTCACTTCAAGGTCTCACCATCATGCTGACCACATATTCCTCGGGCTTGTTTGTTCTTGGTAAACACAAAGCAAACACCAGCTTTCTATATGAATATTTTGCAGTTTCAGCAAAAATATCCTCAAGTGACTCAGTTTATGACATAAAGCCTGGGGTGTCCCAGGCATTCCCAGAATACTGGGATTTGCTGTGAAAAGGAAACCAGGGCACACTTGCTCTACTCTGGTTTGCTACATGAACAGGCATGACACATTGCTACCCCTCATATCTGCACCCTGCATCCAGAAAACCAACATAGGAAGACTTATACCTCACTACTATCTCTGTTTCTCTGGGCAGTCATATATTTTAACATAGCATTAAGCTCTCAAAAACAAGGAAAAAAAGTACTTTTCTCACTTAAGTAAATCACTGTTGTCTCCTCTACTCTTTTCCCTTAATACTTTAAGGCACAGCCCACACAGCTTTGTCTTGGGCATGCAAAGAATATAGCTCAGCAGAAAATATTTTTCAGTGTACCAGATGGTATAGATTTTTGTTTGTTTCAAGAGATATGAGCACAAAAAACCCTTAAGGGCGTTTACCCCAAGAGACAGCAATACCTTCTTCTTCCTGGAAGAGATTTCATTAAATCCCATCACAATTAAAGGCTCATTTCTAAACAGAGCTGGGCTTAGGTTACAGAAGGAAGCTCTGTGTTCCTCAGCCACTCAATGCTGTGCACAGCGCCATCTCCAAAGGCTGTTCGTCCCCACCATSGGCTCACAGTCCTTGGAGGCACAAGCCACGTGTGTTCACACCTAACTCGAAGGCCACAGAGAAAGCAAGAACCCTTCAGTGTCGTCGGGCCACCTGCAATAGTGAGATGCTGGCAAATTGAAGGAGGATGAAAGAGAAGGGAGCGCTTACACTTAATGAACAGCCTCCGCTGCGTTGGCTCGCGGCCAGAAAAAATAACCCATTACAATCAAAATCCAGTTAAGTCAAACAGTTCGTGCTTAATTAAGCCCACAGCAAGCGCTCTCTGTTCAAAGTAGCTGATATTTTCAGCAGGTGAGATTGAAGCTGTCCAGGTCATGGCACCAAAGCTAAGCCCTTAAACGTGGGTGTCCATGCCTCTTACTGCTGACACTGGAGGGGTCGCAGAGCCCAGAACCAGAACATCCCGGATACAACACCTCAACTGAGGGTATCAGCAGCTCCACATTACCAAAAATGGGTCACACCTATTCCTTAGTCCCCAGGCCTAAAGGATGCACAGCACAGCTCACATCCACATAACTAGACATGATTTCTCCTYCCAAAACAGGGTGTCTTTATTCATACTGCCCAGTGGGCCCTGTCCACAGCCTGTCCTCTTCCCAAAGCAGCCAGTCAGTCACACAGGGAAGCACAATCCCCATACCCCTCTATGAAGACTGTTGCCTACCCGTGAGCGACTCAACATGAGCAACCAAGGGCCTGTGSGTACACTCAGGTCCTGGCCCTGCTTCATTTATTAGTATTATATGTAGTCCTCCATCTTGAGGATATGAACCAAAGGAAATAACCTATTTTGACCTTGACTTAAGAGTCCCATCCTGGAGGCCACTTCAGCACACCTGAAGTTAACAAGATTGCTTCCAATAACTTAAGCTTCACACTCCACTCGCAGCCCCAGTTCTCTCATAGGGACTGATGCACTAACTCAAACCAGATCTGCAGCTTCTATGCAGTCMTAGATCACCAGCACATCCTGACTTTACTGGTGCAGGATCAAGCTCAAAGTCCAACTCCGAGTCTCGTTTGAAGTGCATGGAGTAGGAGGGAAAAAGAGGCCGACTGAAAGCAGTGAGAATCAGATCATTTTAGCCATTAAAACCACAAAAATGTCTAYACTACTAATCAGTCATACAGAACAGACATGAAAGATAAGGAAGACAGGAAACTGTCCACCTCGGTACRCACACAGGCAGGCATCCATGCACATACACAAATTTATCAGCACTGCTCGTCTGTAAAGCAGGAGACGAGCAAATAAACAGCAACRCTATTCAAAAGATTTCCCCTCTCCTTTTCAGACAGAGGTGTGCAAGCCAAGCCTTGACTCGTTTGGGGATAGGGTGTTTCATCGTGGTTTGGAGAAGCATCCAAAATTTTTTATTACTCAAACTTTGGTTCTGAGTGTGTTTTTGTAAGGAGTCTGAGAATGAAATATGATTCACATTTACATCTGTTAACATGTTGAGGGAAAAAAAGGATGAGCAAACTGCTGCTGAAAGACAAATAAAAAAAAAAGTTGGTTTGATTTCCCACAAGACTTTCTAGGTTTGGGCTGCAAATGTTTATGTTACCAGAAACTCTGTAAAAGAGGTAAAAGCAAAAGAGCAGCCAAGTCAGCAATATTCAGAGCTGTGCATCTGGTCTTCCGGTAAGGCACACTTGAAAACAGCATAAGAAGTGTTGCAAATTAGTTATGTCGATTTGGGATTCTGATAAAAACTGGTTCGGGTCCCATGATGTAATTTGCTCTGACTAGCCGGAGCGCTTCCCCGCAGAAAGGCTACATTGTCATCGCTCTGTCTGCGTGAGGGAGGAGTGTCCGTAATTCTTATAAAGAAGATGTTATGTGTAATCTTTCCACATAAATCTCAGACAGCTGAAGTATAATAGAGGAAAAATGTCATGTATTGCAAAGAATTTTTTCCCCAAATTAACCTCCATAAATGTCTTAAGAACAGAGGGAGCAGCTCATGAAAGGACCTTTATGAGGATGCGTAACACGACAATCCATTCATAAAATCAGAAAGAAGCAACACGATGTAGCTGCTAGACCCAAGAGCATGGCAAAAACTCAGAGGCATCTTGGCTGATAGCAAAACATTTCTGTCTTCCATACAGCACATCTTAAGGTTTTCCAGAGTCTAGTTCTGAAAGCCTAAGCTTTTACAAGGTTGTAATTTCTCATCAAGAAGCACTCGCCATAAAAATACTATTTATCTCAGAGTAATTAACTAGACTGCAGCTGATGACAGTCAGTGATAGATATGGTACATGTAAACAAGTATCATGTCAAAGCAGACAGACTACAGATGGGAGAGAAGAAAAATACATTTTTTTAAAAAAAGAACAAAAGCAGACAGATCATGTGATTCACCTAAAAATTGTCAGCTTACACCAGAGCAAAGAACTGAAGTTAGAAACTCAGCAAAACAGTGCTTTACACTTAAGGCCAGCTATCCTCAACTCTGCATTTGTTTCAGAATTTCASTGATACTCGTGAACACTCAGCAAGTCCTTTCCTATATTATAAGGCCAGGAAACCGCAGCCTCTTGCAGTTGTAGTTACAGGTCCTTCCAGCACATGTGTTTGCAAGAACGCTGGGTTTCATTTGCTTTGAGTAAAGTCATTTTCATGCATTTTGACTCCTATTCAGAGAATTAAGTGAGAAGGAGGGAGAAAAACACAGAAAACTGAAACACAGATAGAAGTGAATAGTCCAAGGATAAAATCTGAAATTATGGCAAAAGAGACAAAATATATGGAAAGGACTTTTTAGCTGATGGAAAATATAGATGCACACAAGCCCTAGGCTACATACAGCACTGAAATACGGTAAAGAAACTAGTAAACACATGCCTAAATAGATGAAGGAAAAATGAAGATTCCTTTTATTGCCCACTGTAGCAGAGAATAAAAATCCCCAAGAATAAAAGCAAGGCTGCTAATAATGTGAATGAAACATTCTCCCTGAAGAATAATTTGTTCATACTTCAACATCACCATCTCAAATCTGCACACAATAATAAYTGAACAGGGGAGAGCTGAAAGGATATTAAGTGATTTTAATCAAGATAAAACATTGGGGWGAATCTCCTCCTGCCCCTGCCAAGAAGAAATTCAGCAAATACAGAAATTGAGGGGTTATCTGAGCAGCCTCCGCTTCACCATGCCAGGCTCAACGTTCAGAAGCACATCTAGCAGAGCTGCAGAGCAGATGCTACAGCAACCAACTTCCTACTGGTAGCAACTAAGACATATTTTGAACACGTATGCTCCCCTAGCAAGCATGTACTCTTGAGGGTGCCGCAGGGCAAGAGGAGCTGGGGCCACCAGGTGCCCAGACRGAGCTCTGCTCTTCCCCCAGCACTGCTAGGCCTCGCGCACGCGGCTCCGGGCGCCCCAGAGATGGGAACCACATGCGAGCACCTCCCCTGGGAAGGGCGCAATGTGCAAGCCAGCAGCCAGACCACCAACTAACTACATGTGTACAAGTGCTCACAGGGTGTCTCTGAGCTCTTTGAGAGCCAGGGAGGAGGGAGGCCGCACGGTTCCCACCCTCTGGAAGGGACCTGACCCGCTGCACGTGTAGGTTTGCTAAGAGCAAGCATCCCGCTGCAGAGCGCATTGGCCAAGCAGCACRAGGAGAACGCCGGGCAGGCCTGGCAGCAGCTGATGGGAACAGGAGATCTGCTAACGGGTCATGTATTGCCCTCTGCCTCCTTTCAACAGATCATCTTAATAGTTGTTACTAAAGAGGAACCACATTAGCACCAGCGTTTTCCTGCATCACAGAGCAGCTGTTATGAAGAGATGTGTGAAGAACCTTGTTGCTGCCAAAGACTCATCTGTCACCTTCGCAACAGAGAGCAAGTAGAGGTCTCCCCCTCTCCTTGTGATGCCTCTATCATTTTTCTCTGAAGCTCTCCTCAAAACAGAGGAAGATTCCTCTATTCCTGATACCATCCTCCCTTCACCAGCTTCCTCCCTTTCCACTCTCACTGTCACCCTCTCACCTAGAGGTGTCTTCCACTGCACAACACCTTGAGCCCCAGCCTATCCCTCCAGGAGGGGTGACATGACCATTAGCATCACCTAACTCTTGACATCATAAGACCTATAGCCATGGCCAACTATACATCTTTGTGAAACAGTGTAGCTGCTCAAGGAAGATGGGATCTTCACTGAGTGGCCCCAAGACACCCCAGACACTCCAGAAATTTGCACACATGATGATTTTAAAATTTGTGTCCTGATTATGCCACAGACTCTCTGGAAACTTGCACTTATCTCCTAGCTCTTCTAATATTGAGATGCTTTCAATAACCGCCTCTAACCTGGCTGTGCTGTAGCTCCCTGCAAGCAGGGGGAAAAATAACACTTTCCTGCTGCACATACTCGGAAAAACAAGAGCAGTTGTGTTAACACACCTTTTGGACAGTTTTGCAGACATTTCCCCCTTCATTACTGTCCTTAAAATCCTGTAGTTGTGGTTCAGAAAATTACAGTAACATTTGTCATCTATTGTGCTTTTGAGCTATTACTCTGGAGATACCATAGCAAGAAATTACTGAGGTTTTTTCTTTTTCCATTTTTAGTCCAGCTACAACAACATAGAACATTGGAGSGGAGGTATCAAATTACTGTCAGCATTTACACCATACCACTGAATAGGAAGGTATTTTTGGAAGCATAAAAGCAGGCTTCTGATGCTTGAATTCTGCAAAATATACAAATGTGCTAGTAAATATTCCAATAGTACACAAATATATACCCATAAAACTGTACAGCTACTTTTTTTTAGTTTCTTATATCACTAAATTATTTCTGCAGGTTGCAAGAACATGAAGTATTTCTTTTCACTCTGATCTACCAACTACTCAAAAATCTAGCTGTATGTGGAAACGCACAAGTAACCCCACTGTTTTCCACCAGGGTTAGTGTCTTACCAAATTTAAACCTGTATATAAACACTGCCAGACTGGAATCCTATAGTTTTCTCAATATAGGGAAGGATCTCAAATTATTTTCACTTTAATGATGACATTGCCTGCAATAGGCAAGGAGGAATTGAGGAATAGGAAAACCTCTTTTTAAAATCATACCTAATATAGTCTATTTTTCAAAAATTGCGCTCATAAGTTAAAGGCATTATTTTCATTTCTCTTACTTTCGCAATTGGTAAGATATTCATATTTCATGCAGAGAACCCRAGCCTGCAGCAGAGTAATTTCAATCTAACATCAAACCCTGACCCTAAGCAAACTTGCACAGCTCCATCCAAAGCAGCATCACACCCAATGGCGTCRGTGACAAGCTAGCTAAGTTCTTCCAGTAAAACTGCCTGGAATATCAGAGTTGCAGAGGTGTTTTCACACCTTGCCATCAGGGAATGCTGCTGCCAAGGACAAGGCAAGCAGGGGTAAAGCGAGGTGTCATAAACAGCCCTGACAATACAGCTACCTACAGCATCCAGTCCTCTCCTGCACTGAAATTCAGCACTTGGATGAAGGGCAGGCACAGAAGGGAGCTCAGGATGCTCATTCCTTTCTCTGTTCAAGATGAGAAAGAGACAGCCTCACTTTGGCATATGATTTAAATCAGTATCAGGTCTCCAAGATAAAAATAAATTGTTTTAAACTGCTGTAGAGTAGTAGAGTTTGGTCSTTTTCTACTACAGAAAAACACATTGGAGAGCAGAAAAACAGACTCTGATTTGCTGCTTAGCAAAGAGATGAAAATAAGCCTGCTTCAGACCAGACATTTGTGAGTAAGATCATCTATTTCCTTTGGTAAAATGTTGATTAAACATTCATAAGAAATAGGCAGATATCACTGCAATAAAAACAATAGTAACAGTTGTCAGGATGACTAAAATTGCTCTGCAATTTGAAATATTTTATGTACCCACTCTAGAAGTCTTATTGCAACTTAAAAGATAYATAAATATATAGAACTACGTAATAGCCATGAACTACATAAATAGTATAGTTCTTGGAAAAGAAACAAACGCGAAACCTCCCCTGAGAAAAGAAACAGGCAGCAAATGATGGAGCTGTGTGGATGAGTGGCTAAGTATCAGCACTGAATTTTGCTATTACGGATCAGCTCAAACCTGAGGTTAACTGAAGTYCTTGAAGACCTTGAGAGCTCATTTCAGAGATAAAGGTGACTCCAAGCAATAGCCTCCTCCCCACTCCCAGAAAAAAACATTGCAGAGACTCCAAAAAACTGGAAAGTCTCACAGATTCTTTTCCTCACTTTTTATTTTCTCCTCCAGGCTAATAGTTCACTTGCTCACAGATACTCACACTTCTTAATTCCCAGTACCRTTTCACTCCAATCCACGCTATCCCATAAAATCAATTTTACAATTTTACAGTCCAAAACCATTGAAAAAGAGCTTATTTTGATACTTCAGTTCCATTTTGACCTTTCCCAACTTCAACTCTAAGCTTCACTTTTATTCCCTGTGTTTTGGGCTAGTGCAAAGAAAGAGCTTTAAAGCCACCAAGAAAAATGACCGACAAAGGCTACGGGCCACATCTGCACGTAGCCCAGCCTGACAGCACTAACATTATTTGAGCTCGACCTCTTCTTACTGAGGTAGGAAATGCAACCTGCTAACCCCAGATTTGCTTCTCATGACTCAGCTAATCTCTGACTTGGAGCAGAACACACTGGCACCATGACTGAATTTCAAGCCAAACCTTCCCAATGGCCTTTGTCTATGGAAAACCCAACGCTCTGCATTAACTTTATTCTTTCCAAGCAAAAAAAGACTATTCACTGCCTGAGCCTCAGCTGCTCAGAAATGCAGACTTCTGAACAGGAGAGAAGTCTTAGGAATTCCTCATTTTTCAGAAAGACACTAGATATCAAAATATACATATATATTCATTTTTACAGGAGTCCATGAGAAGCTGCCTCGCTGGCAGCCCTAATGTAATTCTCTCTGATAACACAAACAGAGCCTATAAATCTTAACTAACAGCTTAACATGTGAGGCATTTGATGTGTCTGGGAACCTGCTGTATGAAAGAAATTAGCTGTAAAAAAGGCAGCAAAATGCCTATTCCCATGGGAAGAGTCTGTAAGACTGGTAATAGATCATTTGTTCATTTGGAAGACACTTGTTCCTCTAGTAAAACAGCAACTAATATTTTTGCTTTCCACTGCTCAGACAGGAAATATGGTGCTAAGGGCCAATAGACAGAGCAAATCATCGTGCTAATTACACGGTCAGTAAACATTTGCTCTCCCATGTTTCCTAAAGGTCTGAATAATTCCTGGCAGGAATTCAGTAGTGGAACCAGTTACCTCCTTCCTCTCTGACGTAAATGCTGAGGAGATGGATAACATTTTAGAAGATCCCTAGGTTTAAAAAAATAATAATTATAACAGCAGGATCACATCAGAGAAAGACCAGCACTGCTACATTTAACCTGGGACCAAGAAGATTTTGAAGTGTCCCAGGAGCAAGGTTCCGAAACCGCTTCACATTAGGTAGCAAACATCCTAATTTAGACARCTCGTTATGTTTATAAATGAGATTGCAGAGGAGGTTGCTTGCAGGGAACCACTTCCGATGGATGAGAGTCCCTTCCAGGCCTATTTCCAACTTCTGTACAGAAGGGAAATTTCTCATGTACAGACACCCACAATCAACCATCTGATTACAGAGAGGAAAGCATATGGGGAAACCTCTACCCTCCTATAGAAAGGAGAGATAGGCATATTTACTTTTAGGGCACAAAAACTTACCTATTCACTGTAATTTTTAGTTTATCCRGTCTGACTCAAATTGCAGCTACCACAATATTCTCTCACCAGGACAGATCATCTCTGTTGCCTTCGAGAAGGCAAGAATTTAGCCCGTGAACTGTCCACAAAGTTAAGACAGACTTTGGTATTTGGCCTTTTCTCAAAATGGCTTGTATATAACAGAAGATCTGTCTACAGATATCGGGCRAGTAATCTTCCTTATTTCCTCTCCACAAAAGCAAGGTACCTCCYATCCATGCCGTACTCATTCCTGAATGCTGCTCACTCAATTAGCATGGGCAAGTCATGGGATRCAGTTGTGTCAACATCAAAGGGAAAACAAACACTCATATGTTTTGGAAATGCTTCAGAGTAAAATCCTGTTTCTCTTGTGCCCCAAGAGTAACTTCACCCTCATAAATTTTAACTAAAACAGCTCCCTAATTGTACTCCAAACAGCGCAATTGCAGACAAAATGCTCAGCTTCCACCCACTGCTCCTCCATGCTCTCAACACGTGCCATGGATCATTTTCATTTGGATGTCTTGTTGCTTTAATTCTAAGTGGTTAGGTCCCCACAGCACCACCTTCTCCCATCACTTAACGCAGAGGGGGAAAAAAACCCTACAGACTCAAAAATGAAAGAGTTGAGCTAGCTCCTCAGCTGGCACAGACTGCTAAACTCTTCCTAGAATCGGTGGAACTGCTGTGGTTTATATCAGGAATGACATTAGCTCTGCACATTTTCTTGCTTCTACATATCTAGCTCAGTCACATATCAAAATCAATGTTTTCTAAAAGCCACTATTCTGAGAATGTTCTGAGCATTGGATATTCACCTCTGAGAGCAACAGGCCTTATTAACTGAAGTGCTGAGCACGGGATTCTCAGAGGCACATGTGGGAGTCAGGGATTCTGCTGGTGCTCCCCAAAACTTCAGCACACTGGGGATGGTGGTTGTGGAAACAGGCTGCTTCCAAACCCAGCCTAAACAAGTCAAAAGCACCGATTCAACAGTGTTGTCCTAATAAGACTTGACCATCACCCCAGGTATAAGACAACTAGTGTCACTTTGCTACTTAAAATACTCTGCTTAGCTAGGTAAAGTTTGAAAATTTTGAGAAAAAGAACAAAGGGCATATTTCATCCTGCACTTCTTTCCACAGGAAAGAGCTCAGCAACTAAATAACAGCAATTATTTTAAGTGATATTTTTAGCTATATTTGTCACCCTTGGGATTTGATATAGTCCTTACATTGCAGCAGGTTGTTATACCAATTCTTCCAGCAAACATACATTAATGGTTTTATTTTCACTTCTATTAACATTCAAATGTCTCTTTGAGGCATTATAGCTCGTTTTTCTCAGTAGAAACTGAAGAATACCACAAATGACAGTGCATTTATAAGCATGCAGAAAACCCCACAACTCTCTCCATTACTCTGTCATCAAAGATATCTGCTCTAGGTTGTGTGCAGAGCATTAGCCCATGTAGCCTGATATGAGTTCATGAGGCTGGAATTCAAAACACTAACCAGCTGTGGGAACCCAGGAATAAGGCTGTCACACTAAATGGTATCCAGATTAGAGCTGTGAGAATTTGGGAAAGCCCGTCTAGCAAGCATGATCTCTTGGGGGGGAGGAAAGGAGGGGGAGAGACTGTTCCCAAGTTGCTAGACGCATAAGCCTGAAGGAAACTAGGTCTCCGTTAGATACTGAAACGGCTGGGCCTGAGCAGAACTAAATCTATATTGGAAGGCATTTTCCCGAGGGAAGAAACTCAGCAAGTTATTTTCCTTAATTAAAATATAAATACCCCTGGGATATAGTTTTCTCTCCTCAGTGAAATCATGGGGCTGCAWACAAAGATAGTGGCCCTGGTGAAGCTCCTCTGAGCTGTGGTCTGAAAGTTAGATCCTCCGGACTACCTTTCTACGAAGTGGTTCATGTCTGGCACACTATTTTGTGGCATGATTTAAAAACAGCAGGTATCTAGGCAGCCAAATCTGGGGAGAAAAGGTGAGCACACACAGTTAGATATTTAAGGAAAATAGTGAATTCGAATTCCGTACAGGAAGCACAGAGAGAATCTTTCAGCTCCCCAGATGATGTAACATGGACAAACACAACTTCTTTGCAACCAACACCTGAAACACTTCTGAGAGGAGACTTCTTTCCAAAAGTCTTGCTAAGAGGTGGCATCCTTGAGAATCAAACCCCAGGCTCTTACTGGGCCCTTTAAAACATCTCTAAAGGAATCTGGAGGAAAGCAGGAAAGCTCCACACGCGATCGTGGATCGACCCGCTGCTCCATCAGGGTTCCCGCTGGAGGAAGCACCGACTCCCTCGGCCAGCGGCTTCGGGCACATCCATCAGTGTCAGMCCCAGAGCAGCAGGGCCCTTCAGGTGTCGGCTCTGAGGAGTTTGTCACAGGGTGACACAGGACAGTTCAAAGGCMGGGGCGCCTCGGGAAGCCACCTCTCTTTCAGTTAGTGACCCTGAACACAGGAGCCACATAAACGGTGTCAGCCCCTTCCGAGGGCCCAAGAACGTGGCCCCCAGCCTGATTGATGTCACACCTGTGAGGACTTGGGGGAGTGACTAATGGCACAGAGCCAGCGAGATTCCCACTTGCATTTTCCCCTCTTTCATTAGACAAGTCTATTATCCGCTAAACTTTGCTCCAGACTTGGAAGGAGGGAAAAAACACAACTGCAAGTGGTTCTTCTCTGCTGACATACTAATTGGCCTGGTTATGAAACCAAACATCTCAATGACAGCCAAAAAGCAAACAAATAAAAAGGCCGTAGCAGCTAAATCTCCCTCATATTTAGCACTGAGACAACRGACTGAGAAAAGAGAAAATGGCACAACTTTCCTCTTCTGAACAATTAAGTTTGTAATGGAAACTGGCACTATGTTCCCATTTACCTTTGCATCAAATACAGAATTGCAAAATCCTCGTGACCTGCCTCACATGCGCCCATGGCAGAAGCTCTCACTCTGGGAAATCCCAGATCTGCCTGCTAGCCCCCATCCAAAAACCCAGGGTCCAGCTCCAGGTGCCTGWGGAGCAGAGACAACCAAGGATGATTTTTCCCTGAAGTTTTTTCCCTTCCTGTATTAAAAAAAATGTAGAAGTTTCCACCCATTTGGCAGCCTTCACTCACACAAAGCCTCCCAGCACTGACACTGACTGCAGAAGGATGTGCAGGATTAGGCTGCAAGAGACTTAACCTGAGGCAAGTTAAATATGACTCATGAAACTAAACATCAATTACTGAGCATGGGAGACAGATTAAAGCAGAAGTGGAAACTGTTTCTTTTCAATAACCCATTTAAGCTGTGTTTAAGGTGTCTTTGACAAGAAACGCACTTAAGGGTTTTAATACTTCAGTCATTCCAAATAGCAAGTGAATAAAGCCAAAAGCCAACACACTTCGACCCCTAAACACCGATTAAAACAAAAAAAAAAAATCGAGTCAAGGTACAACGAGTCTTAACATCTTTTCCCASATCTCAGTGGCAGCACCATGGAGATTCTGYCTGTCATGATGGAGTGTGGAGAGCTGGTGCACCCCTCTTGTGGKRGTTACCATCAAGATGGACCTTCTASTGAAACAACCAGGACCAAMACACCTTTAAAATATCCCCATTTAAGACAATTTTATGCTGTGAAATATTATGGTAGTATGGTCCGCAAAAACTTCAGAAATGCATCAGAGGACCTGCTAGGCTCAATGCTGAATGCATCCAATTTGTAAGGTTGTCTACAGAGCACAAGCACAGTTTCTGCTAGATACCTGCAACAGGAACAGTCTCTCAAGTAGAGCAAACATATTTAGATGGATTTGAGCCCTTTTTTCAGGGTCTCCAAACAGCACATCAGAAAGCTGCTGTTCCCATAGCACATTTTTTCAAGCCATACRAAGCTTACAAAGCACCAAGAGCATCTGTACTCGTGAACTATCATCCGAGCAGCGTTTCTGGAGGAGCCCAGAAAAGCTGCATCCTGCCTGTGGGCCCCGGACCTGGAACAGCCGGGAAGAGTCGCCACTTCTTCAGTTCTGCCCCCAAGCAGCCCTTCAATTCCAGGAGAAATCAAAAATCACAGTTACACGCTAACAATAAGAGGATGCCTCCGTCTGAAAATATTTACATACATCAAAGAGAGGCCTGCCCACTGTTTAAACAATAAGTCACTTGAATTTTTAGCAACTGTTACACAACAGGGGTTTATTTGTACGTCTGCTTTTGATACTTCTCTTATTAGCAAATAATTTTCATCTGTTAAACATTTACATCTTATATTAGAAACATCAAACGCTTCAGAGCTTTGATGACATTCACCCCCATCAGCACATACCAAATCACAGCAACGGGAGAGAAAACCCTGAGCAGAGGCATTCAAAGAAAAYCAGCATGGAAGGCAGAAATACATCCAGCTCCAAGCAGTTATATCATAACGAATAAACATTGCTCTCCTCTGCTACCTCATGCTAAGAGATACCCACGATGGAGTCAACACAAGCTTAATTTTTTCCAGCCTCTCCTTGTTTATGCCAGCTCTGTCACTTTTGTTATAGCTTAAAGTCTTTAGTGCTCGTGTCAGGTGGGTAAAACACCGCACATAGATAACGCAGCTATAGGAGAGTTTTACCCTTTGGTCTCTGCAAGATSCTACAGTGCAGGTGACAGAGAACCACAACCCCAGTACAGAAATGTATGGGTAGCAGATGCTGTCACTACCCAGGTCTGAAGTCCACAGTTCTCCCATGTATAAATGGGCACATACTTTAGTGCTATAATGGTAATAAATCTTTTTTTTGCTAACATCCTTCATCCTGCAAGTGCTTCTGTCATTAGCCTTTCTGATCAGAAGCTATCTCCCTTCAACTTACATTTTTCATCCTTCAGGTAACTAAAATAGCTTGAAAATAAGGGACAACTCATGAAAGTACTTTGAGAATCGCTCCTTCTTTCTGAGCTTCTCTTCAGAGCATTCACATTCTTTTCTCACGAATGCCATACTTCCCTGCAGAACAGTAACAAAAACACAGTCTGATCCTGTTTCTCAATTTGCACTAAACCAAAAATATATGGCATGGAATGTGAGAGAGGAAATCCAAAAGCTGTTTTTTTTCCTAGACAAACAAAAATTATTTTGATTCTAAGTATAAGMGAAATGTCATGGAGTAGGGAGGAGAACGAGACAAACATTTGCTACTAAACCCCTCAACCTCCTTCTCTTCAACGTTCCCCTGAGATTAAAGTTTACCTAGCTCTGCAAGTTATGTTATGAAAATCCAAACAGTGATGACATTTAGGTCTAATACAGAAAACTGGAAATATTCCACAAGCAAT
This sequence comes from Nothoprocta perdicaria, assembly GCF_003342845.1. Lineage (NCBI taxonomy): Eukaryota > Metazoa > Chordata > Aves > Tinamiformes > Tinamidae > Nothoprocta > Nothoprocta perdicaria. The sequence continues at coordinate 2,139,559 of NW_020456232.1, read as the reverse complement.
GACTACAGCTTCCGTTTCTTGAATAAGTTGTCCAAGGACAAATTAAAAAAAACAAAATCGATAACGAGGCCTCATACAACTTCACTCCTTGTCGATTCAACAGCTGCTCTAGTGCAGCCTGCTCGGTGTGGGCTGCAGCTTGTCTCTGGAGTTCCCCCGTGACTCTTGCACATGGAATGTGTTAACTCAGCGTGCACCTATGCCAGCCAGGGAAATAGCTGTATTTGCCTACCTGAAGCATTTCCTCTCTTTTGCAACAGCGTCAAATTGCAAAGTTTCCCATAGTTTTCAATGCCAAAAGCAGCTTTTTTTTTGTTACTGCAATTCTCCCTAACTGAAAAAAACACAAAACAAAAATACCTTTAAGCATTGTAAGCTACTCAATGAAAGAAGAAATACGGAATACCATTTCCTTTTCCAATTTAGAACTGGGAAGCATCATTTGGATGCAATCCCTCATCAGTATAACTCAGTCMTCTGACAGAAGACTAAGCCCTTTAAACTACTTTAGAATCATTATATAATATGGAATATAAAATCATTTGGGCTAAAAGGGATTAACTATAATACCCAGGGATGTGGGCTGCTATAATTAGGGATATAGGCCAGCAGCAAATCTCAACAGTACTGTCTTCTTTATAGGTGTAAGACTTTGTAATATATACTGATCACAGGCAAGTCACTTATGCCCACTGGGCACATTATGAAGATTTCTGACAATAACCTGTGAGAATTTCAAGAGAAAAAATTGCTTTTAAGGAACTAACAGAGTTACTGGCACCTTCTCCTTCCTTTCTAATACCAGAGATGGGCTACCCTGYGTTAGCTTAAAGAGCAGACTTTCACTGAGGAGTCACTGTTCAGCTGCACACGGRAAATCCTCTGCTACTCCTGCACTGCAGAACTAGCAAAGGAGGAAAAAAATCACCTGGTATTATAGGACCAAAGAGATGAACATTTCATGCACAGCAAATGGATCATAGTGGAAGAAATGGGATTCTCTAAAACAAGATTTCCTCCGTGGCCTTGTCAAGTAGCAGTGACACCACTGCTCTTTGCTGGAAGAGAGCATGAAGCTACAAGTCTGCCCTGCAGTAAAACAGCAGTTTTGAAGCATTCTCCATTTCACAAATCCTTTATGAACCTCTTGCAGCAACACCCAATAACACAGCAAATAGTTTCCACCAATATCAACAGCTGCATGTGCACATAAGTGTCAGGATTGAGCATGCAACTTTGAAAGCTCTTCTCACAGATCAAATCTTTCAGGCCTTTATTACCTAAATTAAGGAATATTTAGATGAGAAGTGATTAATAGAGGAAATCTGTGGAATTAAAGTAAAAGGAAACTGCAGGATCAGGCCTCTTTTATGCATACTCACGTTGACATAAATCAGTCCACAAAGATGATTAAATTGTTAAGAATGCATTGAGAGGATGACTTCAGCTGTACATATTTAAATCAAAACTTAAGTTTGGATTGAGCCTCCTAAACCTATATCTTGCATAGGTTTGTGCTAAAGCTCCTTTAAGTGGACCTCTTAAAGATTAAAAATGCTCATGTTGAAAAGAATTATCTTACAGATTGAAAGTCTCTTGCAGTTGACAATTAATATAATCATAGAAAGAAAAGGAGGAAACCTAARTGCCAAGGGATGGGAAATGGGAGGCCTAATTTCTTTTCCAAGATTAACTCTGGGAGCTGAAATAAAATTCAACCTGTTGGCTAAAATTTGGCTCTCTTCCTACAAAAATACTTCCCTAATCAGTTCAGCATGTTAGATATATATCTATCTGGACCTCGCACCCTGGGGAAGACGTGATTGTTGATTTCTATTATGTAGGGTACTACCTTGAACGTTTCTCACACCCAGCCCTTTTTTGTTTTTAAACACAGCATATCATTAGTATAGAGAAATAATGTTAATAACACCAAGTCCTAATAAGCAATGTCAAAATATTTTTTTTCTAATTAGCAAAGAATGGAGTGAGTTGTCCAGAACTGAAGCCAGTAGAAAGTCCTTTTACCACAGGACAAGGCAGTACTGGGTGGAATTGTAACCTGAGGCACAGGCATACACAAGGGAACAGTTTCCCTGCAACATTTCTCTTTGATGAAGCACTAGAGCCCTTCTAGGCACATCCAGTCAACACTAAAGAGCAATTTAAATTGTGTTTAAATGCTTTGCCATGCTAGGCTTAAAAAGTATCTCACTTCCAGGAGTTATYCAGACACTGGACCTCAGTGCATAGGCTCCTGGTGGATGCATACATCCCTCTCCTGAAGATGCGGGGCTGGGAGCAGGAACATCCTTGCCCTCCTCCAGTTACTAGACCCTGCAACTACTGGCAAGCTTCACCATGGGAGAAAACAGCAGCATCTTTCAATAGCAGAGTCATAAAAGCCAAGGGAAAGCAGGGAGGGATTTTTGTCTCAGCAGCTTGTCTGTGAGTCACGCTGCCTCCCGGGGCTGCTCCTTGGGTGGTACAGCTTCTGCACCAACCCTCGCTCAGAGGATGTGCCTCAAGTCACCAGGCAGCCCTTCGGGAAGGGAACAATCCAGTGTTTTACATACACTTGGTCATATGGGCTCTGTAACATTATCCAACATATAGTTAATGAGCAAGTTTGGTAAAGCTTAGGCTTTTCTTCCAAAGTAATCCCAGTGGAAAGCATTTCAACTTCCACATCGCCCTATCCTGAATATCTTTATATTTTCTTTCACTTTGGTTTTCCAGGTCCTTAGCTTATACCACCTACTCAGTGCAGTCCATATAGACTGACCGCATCCATATAGCRGCTCGATGCTCATTCCAATTATTTTCAACAATATATGGATTAGATTACACACACACTGCCAGAAAAAACCATCTACCTCAGATTTAAATCATTAAAAATGACCCTCTGGAGACGATCTCTCCTAAATGCAAAAAACTACAGGCAAATGTCAGAACGCTGTCTGGCCCGGGAGCGTTTCCTCATAACAGGGCTGGTTTGTGCAATCAATGGGGCTGACAAAACCCCAGCTCGCTCTCAGGGCCTGGTCCAAGGCACGCTGGAGTTTATGGTAACACTCCCATTGACTAGAACTCTGTGGGAAACATTTCTCCTGACCCAGGAGGATTTTTGAGATTTTTGGAAAGCTTTTTCCCAGACAGAACGACAAGGAAAAGTTGAAATCTTAAAATTTCAAGAACCAAGAGCTACTTCTTGCCATCATTCCCCCCAMAAAGGCAGCAAATTTCAATTAAAGATTTCTATACGTTGAAAACAATTTGTTTCAAAATGCAAGGAGAAACTTTAAGCTTCGGAGATAAAATGCAAAATTATGAAACTCTTTGAATAGAGGAATTGGCATTTTCCAACAAAAGGCCTGATATCTCAAACCTTTTGGGCAATTGCAACACTCTCCATTGAGCTTCAGAGCAGGCCTTCCCAGCAGTGGTGAATCCACCAAGGCTACTGAGTCCTTTCACAGTCCATCCCATACAGACACTCCACTCTTCATAGCCAGTGTCATTTGGCCTCCAGCCACYGGAGAGGGCTGGTTTCTCATTGAACCCAGACTGACAGAAGCCTTTTGATACAAGGAGTGTGTGTACACACATATGTGCACGTGCAGTCCTCACAACTAACTRCCAAATGGAAACACCACACCTTTAATTCTGCAATTAGTTATGATTTCTGCAAGGTGGTATCTGCAAATCACATGTATTAAAGGAGCATTTCTCAGCCCTGAAGGTCTTGAACCCCCATGCAGTAAGCCCTGTGTTCATATTACAGCAGGAGCCACTGGATGGAGCTGTTATAAGCAGTCTCACAACTGGTGCTAGTGAGTAATGTTTAGTCTTTAAAAATAATGACAGTGCAGTTTTCTTTAGAGATTTCCAATGGGAAAGCTGTTGCAAGGAACAAGTTCCTCTCTTTACATGGAGTTAACTCTTGCACAGTGGCTAGCAGAGATCTGCTGGTTTTCCAGAAGCAGTTACTCCACTGTATTTCCAACAAGTGACTGGTGTATTTGGAGAGAAAGAGCAAGCAGCCCCAGGAAGGTAAACCAACCTCCCACACCATCTGTGCTCCCTTTGAAAAGAAACCAGCCTGAAAGATCCTCAAAGTATCTTACTACTGAAAAAGGTGAAGGAGAGAGAACAAACCGCCTCTTCTCCAGGTAGAAAGCAGAGAGAGGAAATGGGAAAGGAAGAGAGATCAACTGGCTTATTCAAGTCATAAAAGAGAACCTACAAAAGAGCTGGAGTTCAAGCTACACAAATTCCGATAGCAAATCCTAAGGCAGTCCCCTATGCATTAAGCACTCCCTGCCAACATTCAACTCATTGTAATGCATAACTCCTGAGAACAGTAGTTTTCCAGACAAAACATGACTGCAACTATTAGTAATACAGAAGACAGGAGGGAATCCATGAGTTAGTTGTTCTTCCTGCACAGACTGTATGTATATATAAACACACATACACTCCAAATAGCAGGTTCTTTTCTTTTAATTTTTTTTTTCCAGGACAAGAATGAAAACTCAAAAAAAAATAAACTGGATGACAGGACCTATAAATGAATGGGCTGGCCATGAGAACTTCTGAACTGACATTTTCCATCCAGAACCAAATTCACCTCTCCCTCTAAGGGCCATGTGAACTGTCTCCCCAGCAGAAAATAGAGCAAAGTTTTCCACATGACAGAGAGAACAAACAGTGTCCAAGACTTGAGCTGAGTGTTAAAAGAACAGTYGACCACTTTGAGAAATGCCCCTCAGCTGCACCAACACCCGGCCCTGATGACACCTCCATTTGCCAAGGAATGCACCACTCGAGCAGCACATAGACCCTTCACTAAGTCTCTGAGCTCTTCCTGCATCTGGGGCTTGGACAGAGTAAATTAAGCTTCATATTCTTCATAATAACTTCAAAATAAGCACATGTGTCAGCTTAGCCRGCAATCTACCCTGATATCTCCACCTCATATCTCTGGCTTTCGATGAGCTGTCAGGAAATTCAGAATAGCAGTTAGTTCTCTCATTTCTAGCTAGAGCCTAAGGCCAGTTTTGCAGACACTCATTTAACCTCCACTTTAAACCTCTTGCTGAGCATGCCATGTTTAATATCATCAGGCACCTTTCTGCAGCTATCGCCTCAGCTCCCACAGCAAGCAACTCCAGCAGCTTTCCCAGCATGGGATCCCTCTCAAATACATTCTCGATGCAGGAGACTTACAGAGGGCCCCAACGTTTTTTTTTTGTTATCATGTCCTTGCACCTACCCAGGCTTTCAAATCAATGAGGCCAGGTCATTGCTTTCTTTCCCAGTCACCCAGCAAATGCAATGAAGTCTCATTTGTTGCCTACAAAAGTCTTGCAGATTATGTAACAGATGAAAAAAYACTATGGGGTTATCTTAAAGTGAAAGTTTTAATTATTTCATRCCCCAACCCCTCTTTTTCTTCTCAAAACAAAAGTACTTCTTGGGAAACCATGGGCTTTTTGGCATCTTCTGTCATGCTTGCTTGAAGAAACACATGGCATCGCTCTACCTCAAGGCTATCACACCAACCGATCGGAGATGGGCTTGCAGATCATTTATAAAGCTTGCAATATAAAAGTCCAAAGGCTATCAAGAGGTTTTAGAAGTTCCATTTTGCATGAGTACCCAGTTTTCCTAAGCARAGCTTTTCTAATAAAGATGGAAAAATGCAACATTCAATCTTTGAAAGCCTTTCTGATTGCAACTTTGTCACCATTTTGTAACAAATCAAAACCACAAAGTAGTAAAAGAAACAAAAGACAAAGAAGAGAAAAGGAAATAAACATAACTTGAAAATCTGAAATCAAAACTCTAAAGTCTTATTAGTTGCTTTCCCAAGCATAAGAAGCCTTTTAAGAACTCAGGGAAAAATCTTTTCCATGTCTTTATCTGCAYTAGTATTATTCACATTGCAGCACTACCAGTCACACAGTGCCCCCACAATAAGCTCAGTGCACATACCTGCACACACAAATTCAAGAGATAGCATGCTCTTCAGAGAGCATGTAATATGTTACTATTATATCATTTATATTTAAYGTGTTCTTGTCATTAACCAATTTTGAAAATGTAGCAGAAGTTCCACATAAAACATTCGGCCTCTGCATAAGACATTAAAAGCAGAAAAGTCAGCCTTTCATAAATAATACAACATAGCACTTGTCATCTCTGGAATAAAAGGACAATTCACATCCTCTGCCCTCCACCTGTACACACCACTTGCACCACAGAGGAGTGCCATGAATCTTGAAATCCCTAACATTCTTTAAACCTAGGCTCACTTTTTTGGCAGGAATAGCATCATTCCTGATGATTAATGATCAAAAGACAGTTAACGAAAGAAGGAATGCTGGTTTTAAGTGCAAAGTCTAAACTTCATGGACCTGTGGAATAACTTGTCCTGTCATTTTGGAGAAGGAAGTAAACCTGAGCCACTTGTCTCTTAGATTTGCACAGTCCTACAAGAAAGGTCAAGATGCTTTTCTAGCTTCTCACGTACCCCAGAAGCACAGTAAGGTARCATGTTCAGTGTGGACATTTCTGAAAGCAAAAGTCCTCATTAGGCTAGGAATAAAACTGGACACATCACAGGCAAACATAATTAACTAAAAAAATATCCAGACATTTGTAAAACTACCCTTGCAACAAGCAAGCACCAGGTGGGTATAAACGTGTGCACTTGCTCCTTTCATGCAYTGGGAATTCTGCCAGCACTCGGGATGCAGCCACATTTCCATAGCGTACCCAGATGCACAATCAAGAACATCCTTGAGCACCACCTTCACAGTCTGCCCTGGAAATTAAAGTCCTTCTCCATCCCACCATTACAGTCTCCCCTCAACCAGCAGCTAGTGCAAGAGCACACTAGCTCACACAGAAATAACAACACTCCCCAAACATTCCCAATTAAATTTCCAGTACTGCAGACTGCTCTGAAGCTGCACACACTTTCCCAGGCTTCAGCCACGCCACTCGAAGCCATCCATTCCCTGTCATAATTTCCACTGGGAAGAGGGAGGGATGCAGCTGCGCACCCACACGTGCCCGTGGGGCGGCCGAGCCTGGGAGGTGCTGGAATCTCCCTTGCCCTGATGTGGGATTTTCACATCACTTTTTGCAGCTCATGTCCCACCCAGCACCCCCAGGCTGAGGAGAGCTCAGGGACGAGCCCCAAACGTGACTCCAGTTAGGTCAGGAGCAAATCCAGGAGGGTTCAGCCCTTGCCATCTGTCACAGGGAGCAAGGCTGCCCGTGCTCTGGGGCTCAGGGCTTTTATGTCCACCCTCATCGTTCTTTCCTATGAATGCTGGATGTGACAGAGGCATCTACATAATAGAGAGCTTTAATGGGCTTTACGCCAAGAAACAAAGGAGTAAATTAAGGCAATTCCACTATTAATTCCCACCATATTGGAACATTACATAATTTATCACTTAACATGTACATAATTTAGCATGATTCAACATTTGAGCACATTAAACAGAGAGGACAATAGTGAAAGCCTATTAATAAATTACTAATTCTTCCTTTACAGAGGAATTACTTTTGGTCAAAGTAACGGTCCTACTAAAAACTTTATAGCTTCAAAAGTTTAGACACACTTTGCATCAGAAACAAAAACCAACCAACATATCTGAGGCCAGAATAACTAAACACGGGGAATTTTATAGTTTGTTATGTTCCTGTCTCAAAAGCTTTACATCCTGTACACATGCAAACAACTAGCTAATTTAGACTCTAAAAAGCAGCTTACATCTTGATACATCCTGTCAGGTATTTTTCCCTGGAAAACATTCTGTGGCACAAGCTAAAGGCCAGGCAGTTTTACACAACCGGCTCATCCTATGGACTTTTTACATGAGGCAACTTGTACAACACAATTAACTGGGATTGTTTGTAGGTCCAAGCTTTCACCCAGCAAGTTTCGTGCTCAAATGCTGTTTCTGGACCTTGCAAATCCAAGAGCCATAAACCCAACTGCAGCAAGAGGTCTCAGCATGTTCTTTGGGTGAGGTACATAGGAAAGTTCACCTACAAATACATATCCAAGCCTGGCCCAATCTGGTGCTAGGTTCATACTGTTAGRATGCCTTGCAGAGCCTGGACCATTACAGCAGCTACATGAAAAACAGAGGCGAGAAGATAGGAGGAGGAAGAATTCAATCATTCTGSTCATGCTGAAAGAAAAGAATTCAGGTTAAAATGGACACACTGAAGATAATGGAACAAGTCAWGGGAAGGAAGATGTTACAAATTAAATGGCAACAAGAGAGAAAGGCAGCAAAATATGATTTGCTTTAATATATTTTGTAACATTATACCATCACTCTGGGACATAGGGATGAGTAATTAATTCAGATTGTGGATTCTCCATTCAGAATCTTTCCAGCTTTATCTCAGTCGCTGGACACAAACAAAACAATTCAGCAACACAGTTTTCAGATAGAAAATTACCATAATTTTGATTTTTTTAGAGTACAAGTGTTRGACATTTTCTTTTTTTCCCCCCTCATTTCAACCATAACATAAACTGTTTATTCCCCTTCATTGTTTGACATCTGAAGCTTTAAATGAATCTTTATGAGACAATTATTTAAAAAGTGGGAACAGGCCAGGCAGAAGGGCTCTTATAAATTATCTGGCATCTGTAGTAAATTGCCATCACCTTTGCCCTCTCATTCCCTAAAAGGGTGGTTGCACATAAACACAAATGGAGGCAGGTTAAGAAAGGGGGCAGGGAGGAAGGAGGAAAGAACAAAGAAATCAATTCTTGCCTTTATAGGTAACTAAGAGGGAGAGGTGGATTTTATTTATAGTTATATGATTAACCCCAAGTGAGAATTAACCCATTCAATGTGAACACAAGGGACAAAAAAAAAATAAAAGCTTAACAGACAGAAAAAAGGGGGAAGTTTAAGCACTGGACCAACACAAGTGCAGTGGAGCTTTGTTTTGACCTTCAGGTGGGTTCCAGCTTGGTGCAAGCTGGGGTTCAAAGCCTGTTGCTAGACCTGTAACTATTCCAGCCACCTAGTAAGAGACTGGGCCACCCATTCCAAGCCTGCTCCAAGATCCATCTCCCCAGGAACCCCCAGTGGGGAAGCACCTCCTTTGGAGACAGCCGTCTCCAAGGGAGGGCAGCCCAGGAGAGCTGCAGCTCGGTGTTTGCTCCATGTTCCCAGACTAACAACTTCCAGCACTGGGGAAGGAGGACAGAGCAGGAGGCAGCCATAGCACATGTTGAAAGGAGCAAARACTTGAGACACCTACTGTGTTCTTCGAAAGAGCAAGGCTAAGGGTCAGGCTGATGTATTATGAGACAGGGCGAATAGCACCTCTTCGCAAAGTCTTTAAATGTTTTATGGTAACTACTGTAGTATTTACCTGTGAAGTCAACCAGGCTCTGATAAGCTATCTATTGGATCTCTGCCTGATTTTACTTAGGGGATTTTGGAAGTTTTATAAATCTTTATCCCGAAAAAAAGATGCCTGATGGGCTCCAACCTCATTAAACTTGACTTTTTTCCAAGGAAGGTTTGCATCAATACTCTCTGGGCAATAGGAACCACACATGGGCCTGAGAGCTGCCCTGCATCATACATGCTCAGCAAGATTAGTTCTGAACAGGGAAACCCACCACCACTCACACCTATATCACCTATGGCAAGACCACCATATATCCCTCACTGCCGTTTTCCATCAAGACTAAATCAAGACTTTCAGTTAAGGCAAATGCCGAATGCTTAGGATTTAATAAAAACTTCCCAATCCTACCAACCAGTCTTCCATCGGTGAACAGCTCTGCTTTCAGAGGAAGAAGATAAAGGAGATGGGTCTCAACTTTAAAGGAAATAAAGCAGTAAATTATTATTTTCACAGATTATATCCTCAGCTGATGTCAAGTGGCATAACTTCAGAGATCTGTTGATTAACATCAGTACGTGATCCAGCCTAACCTGTTCCACAGCGACGGACACGCACGCTGTTATGGTACCAGCCTTGGACCATCTACCATTGGCTGTCAGCAAGTACTAGGCAAGAAAAAGATGATTCTTCATTTTAAGTTTTTTCCCCTCCTTGCTTTGTATGAGCTCCAAAAGTCTATTTTCTTTCATTGTGTTTTGGTTATTTTTGCTCATAGAGACTTTGGGACAGCAGCAGTGGAAACTGAAGCTGTCTGGTTAATCTGAGGTCAAATTCTGTGTAGGCAGCTGCAGTCCAAACTTCCCCACCCTGCCCTAGGAGTAACCCGACCGCTGACCTGGTGGGACCACCCCCTTGCTCCTGCAACAGCCCAGGCCACCCTTCCACTCGGCAAACACAGCCAATTAGCTAAGAGGCCAAAATATCTATGTGTGAAAATCTAGACGCACGCTGCAGGTCTCTGTGACTTTTTCTGTTGGACAGCAACCAAGACCACCAAAAGTATCTGGCCGCCTGGAATCTGCCGATGAGAGCGAGTCRCTTAGTGCATGTACTTTGTCCTTGTGAACAAGTTACATTTTAAGCTGGGGCGGCAGTTTGAAGGAGGAGGAGAGGAGGAAAAAAGAAATAAAAAAACACCCCACACAACCTCTCCCCACCTCAAGTCCCCAGCCCCTCAAGTGAGGCTCCTAATCTCTAAATTTGTGTTTAGACTGCAAAGAAATGCTGCACACCTCTGAGTTCAGAAATGCAACTCGGTTGCAGTTCACGGCCAACTTCTGGGTGCTCAGCCTCTCTGCGAGTCACTGATCCAAATAATGGATTTAAAACTGAAATTTCCTATAAAAATTATTAATCTTGATATATGCTTTTGAAGAACTTTGAAACTCCCACTCCTGAAGCCTACTGCAAATTTTGAGTTTTAAGCACTTTTGATATATACGTATATATAAACATATATATATATATWACCTAACCCTCAAGCTCATTATCAAGATGAGCYTCATGGATTACAGTGTTGTAGCCCTCTATGGAAAGTATCTGCTGTGGAGAAATGACACCTTCATAGATAAGCTGCAGGAAGGGCAAGATCCTCATTTCACAGGTGGGGGACTGAAGCTTAGGGAGGAAAAGGAGGGGCAGGAAACAGGGAAAGATCCAAATGATATTTTCAAGGCCACCCAGTCAGACTGTTGTAGAGCAAGAAAATGAATCCACATTTCTTGCTCCACCGCCTTTCCTTCCTCTCCATGTATGAAGCCTCCTCTCAGAGCCTCCTGAGGACTCAGACTGGTCATGGATATTGCGTGGGGTAGCTACCCACAGTAGTCAATGTCTTCCCTGTTGCAGCAAGGCCAAACTCACAATTTCCAACTCTTAGTCCGTCAGGGAAATCAACCGCATACAAGCGAGTAGCTGCATCCTGCTCCCCTGGTGCCAAGGCAGTGGGAAGCAAGCAGAAAATGGGCTGATAAAAAGCTGCAGCTAATGAACTTCCTGACATTGGCACATCTGGGATAGGATTCTGGACCATGACTGTTCGGAACAATTGCTAACGGATAAGAGAACAGACACAGCTGGTAACTGAATCTTCACTTAAAACACAGTTCTAAAAAAGTCATGAAGCTTGGTAGATGACCCAGTCCATGCTGATTAATAATGAAGTAGKAGAAAAGGAGACAATCTAAAAACTCTCTGAAAGATTATATCAGCCAACTTCTGCAAAGAGATCAAAAGATAATCCAAAATGAAAACTTTGGAATTAAGAGCCAGGAAGAGCAGGGCCTACATCCAGCTGTGCTGCTAGTTCATAGCGCTGCTCATGAACCACCCAACTCTCCTCTCCTTCACCTGCTTCAGACTGTAAGAGTCTAGAGGCCAGGACTGTGGAAACATCCATCTATTTCATTGTAAACTGCAAATTATAGTCACCATACATTAATTTGAACACACTACTCTGATGAAAAACTTGCAATACAATTCTGAAAGAGGCATAAAGCACTCAGCTGTGGATGGTCCTTCATTTCTTCAGTTCCCTCTAACTTGTAGAAAAAAATAAAACAGTATTTCCTCTGCTGATATAAACATTTTCCTAATAAATGTCACAAGCAGAGAGACAAAATAAGCAACAAATACAGAAACACTTCCAGTGGAAAAAAAGTAACACAGCAATATAGATAAGCTGAAAAAAATCTAAGAACTCTATCCCATCACACAAGTCTTCTCAGAACCACTAAAATTTTACTATGAAGTTGAATTTGCAAGAATAATAGAAATTTGTTAGAAGAAGGTTCTAAGTTCTCATGCTTCCCTTGGAAACACATCTTACCGTTCAGTTTTTTGTTACACTCCAATTCTTCAAAAATAGAAGGAAAATGTTAAGCCAGCAATTTGAAAATAAATGAAGTCATTTGAATGAGATCAAATGTTAGACTATCTAAATTTTTGCCTCACTAACAATTCATCTTTTCAAGTTTGGCTTGCATTTAGTGGCAAGTCAGTGTGTAAATATTGCACTGCAGAAGGAAGAYCCTCCTTTAGTTCTGGAGATACTAAGTATAGATGAAATATTAGCTTACAGAAGCCTTGTTTCACAATCTAGTCATAAGCATGTAGTTCTCCACACACACCTTTCACCTAAATGGATCAATATAGCTGATCTCTAAAATCAGCACAAACCTACACCTTAGAGCACTSCAGCCCATAGTTTATCAGGTGCTACCTGCCATGGGTGCAAGTTACCCATACAAATTAATTTTCTAGGATCTAAACTCAACGAAGGCAATGAAAAGCAGGATTATGGAAAATGCTATCTTTCCAGTGATGCCAGACTAAGAAAGAAGCTAAGCTTAGCAGCTCTTAAAAAAAAATATCAATATCAAAATTCAACCGCACACTTCAGTCTAGGAGAAGTGAGAGAGGTTGTTATCCCATTGCCCTGTGATCCCTGATTTCACCAAGTAATATAAACAGATACCCTCAAATCTCTAGTCTAACGCTCACTAGGTAGAGTGTATATATGTGGTAGGACACCTTAGCACTCTTGAAGCTTTCAGCCCAAGATGTTTACAGACTATAATGAAAACCAAGAGTTTCTTCCTTTACCCAGAAAACACACATTCTTTTAACCACTGGCAAACAGGAGACCAAGGATGAATTGAAGGATTGGCCATTTTCCTGTTTAGACAGCTTAATGASGTTCTACAAATGTCACCTTAGCCATCAAAACATAAGTACAGCTCTTATTTGGTGAAAACATCAGTGACACATTTGCATAGACCTGGAGGTAAAACAGATACACAAGTGATGGAAACATACCTCTCCATGTTTAGGTTGAATGGGAGTTCCAGCCCTACACAGAAACTTTAAAAAAATCTAAATCTAATCCAAGTTAATAATTGATGCAATGTTACACAGCTTTCTTCAGAAGGGGAAAGGGTTATTCCTCTTAGGCACCATTAATCATCTTGGAAAGTCCAGACTRGAGGTGCTGAGGAGCAAAAGGAATAACTCAGCTATATGAAGCAGAACACCCAAGCCAAGATCTGCTTGCTTGCAGACAGATGGCAAGGACAGTTAGCTCTCTGACATTACAGCTGTGTGCCTGTGATCTCTCAGATCTATGTGTGTGATCATGAAGGATTTTCAAATTATCTAGTAGAGCGGAGCCTCTTGGAGATTTGGGTTTCCAGACTTTTGTTCTCTTTACAAAGGACCATATTAAACTTACCCCAGAATACAGTGAAACAAAAACAGCTCTCAAGCTTTTCTGTTGAAGTGTTATGAACCCACTAGCACTCAGAACAAGCTTRATTTTCCCCTGCAAGTGCAATTTTCACACACATGCTGCATCAGCTGGAACAGCTGGGAACGTAATCACGACAGTAAGGCTGAAGAGCCATGGTTCTGTTTTCTCCCATGCTGAAAATCTCCTGTGTGTGCCACCCATTCCAGACTGCTATAGGGGACTGACACACAGTCTCCTGGTACCCAGGGAAGTCAGCAAACAAGCACCAACTGGCCTGGCACATCTGGCAGCTTCCATGTACATTCCCTGAATATGTACCAAAACATTTGTACACATACATACAACCAGCCAAATGTCTAGTGCCTGTGCAAATACCATCATACAATGTCTAAGTGCAGATACTGCACACAGGCAACACATACACAAAAGCAGTTATATGCRAGGCCACATGAGAAAGCAGGCAAGCAGTTCTCACCCTCCTCTGAGTCTCATTTATTCTTCTCTTATCACACTGGGCCCCTTCCTCTCCTCTCAGCTGCCCATCCTTCTCCCCACACACCTGACCCACTCCACCCCATTGGAGCCCATTCCAACACTGCCCCAAAAGCTGCTGAGGCTGGAGTCACAGCACAAGCCCATCAGTGTGTCTACACCTTCCTGACACAGGCAGCCCCAAAAGCCTGGGAATGCTCTGTTCCCAAGGTGGGTGAACATCACCAGCATTTGTGCTGCAGCTCACCAGCCCAGACAGCCCAGGCATGAGGGGCTGCAAGACACACAGCTCTGAGCTCAAGCAGCAAAGACATCAGCCACGGACTGTCATAGCAAGCTGRAACCTGACAAACAGGGGGCTAAGACTGAGCACTTGCTACTAAGCGGCATCAAATTCCCCTCAATAAAAAAWTTCTCCCCCGAAAAATGCTTTATTCTTTTGGGGCAGAAGGTGTCAGTTCTGACAGTGTTTAAAAAAAACCCAAATGCTTTATTTCAGTAGTGCCTTCTTCACTCACTGCTTTGATTCATTATTTTTAATGAAATTGGGCTTTGTGTTTAGTTATGCTAAAACAAAGCAAATGGCTTAGTACAAATAAAAAGCTTCAGCGCTCTTAAATCAATGCTTTATAGAAACTTGTTTGGCAAGAGTTAAAAAAAAATATTGGTTTGGAAGGGAATTCATCATTTTTGAAGTCCATATTTTGCAAGGAATGGAAATTCTATTTCCTGTATAGCTCAATGCATTTCCATTTAATTTCTAGTTATACATGTAGAGCTTTTAGCTGTTGTTTCTATTTTTTTTTTTTGCCTGAAATGCATAGAATCCTCACAAAGGCTGTTGGAGATGTGTTTCTAAAAGGTTCCAAGACTAATTGCTCTACAAGAAAGGCCATCACCAGACATTTGCCTCAAACCTTGCTCCTTACACAAGGCTACAAACAAATGCAAATTTGAAGGCAAGTTCTCTCCTTACCTGATCTGTGGCCATGATGAATTCTTTGAAGTCATGGATATTSAAACTGTAATTGCACAAGCAGAAGCAGATCTGAAAAACAAACAGTACAAAAAAAGATTTAAAGGGCTTGGAGTTGATGTCAAAGCAGTTCAGTTTGATATGCACAAGATCAATTTATCAGCCATAAAAACACAGAAAGTTTTACTTTCAAAATGTAATAACATTTAGCTTTATGAACTCCATTATAATTCTTCTAGACTGATAGTCCAGCAAACAGAAGTGTGCGAGAGAACATGATCACAAACTTAAAGGTGCTGAATCAAAGAGTACCACACAACAAACATCTTCAGCAACACTCCAGAARGGAATCCCTAGAAATCGCTGCTTCACAGGAAAAAAAAAAAAAAGGAGCAGGTTGGATGGCAAAGCGACTCTCCTTTCTGGCTACRACTGATAAAACTCATATGCATGCAAATGGAAGCAAAGCCGTCAGAGGATGAGTCTTTGCTGAGCTGCATCAACCTGCTTATTTAGAAAGCTGCCTCCAGAATCAGAGCCAGGCTTTGATTGCTTTGTTCTAGAGGATTTCTTGGGCATATAAGTTACTGATGCCCTATCACAGAGGTCTGCAAAGTAAATTACCTGTAAAGTTTATGCAAATAAGAAAAAACAATGCAGTTCATTATTTTCCCTCAACAAATTATGTCAACCCTAAATAAACAAAGATTTCACTTATGCACAGAGAATAAAGACTTAGGCTGGTTTCACAGAGGAGCGACCAGCTCCATTAAATTAAATGCCCAGGGCCTCACAGGCTTCATCTGGTCCTAATTTTCAATCAGCAGTAAGTTGATATGCTTTTCAGTTTCATTGTAGCTTGTTTTCATCTAGTTTATGTTCCAAGATGTCCTGTTTTTCAAGTTTGCATCTGTCACATTATACTAAAAAAAAAAAAAAAGAAAAAAAAATAGACTTAAGCACAACCACCAGCCAACCTCCCAACCTAGTGGCACAGCTAAAGGAGGCTTAGCTCCTGCTACCTGCAGAATCCCTCTTTAGCCAGTAGGACTGGGGAGCAAAGGGAGGTGGAAAGCACCCATCTGCAGAGTCTTCTGTGAAAAAGGGGGCAGAAGCAACCACCTGAAGGAGTGGAATCTCCTGCATGACAATTTGGCCTCCCTGAGGTGAGTATAACTGTTACAYAAAGCAACGTGTCTCACACCCACTGCAAAATACCACACTACCCATCAGGCAGAAGACCAGAGATGTTTACAGCAGTTGTTTCCTTCACTGAGCCTTCTCCCTCAACCTCTGCACACCATCTCCTATTATCCTCTCCAGCAATGCACTAGCAAAGCTAGTGGATCTTGGTCCACAGGAGCAGTCAGCAGCACATAGCTGCTTTACCTCTAACACCACACACAGCACACACTGTGCTGATTCACATATGCCCAGGCCCTCTCCTGCAACCCAGGCTGACAAGCCCTAGGCAGCATCCCTGGCAACCCATCAGGAGGTGGGATGGCTGTGCACACTCCAACCACAGCTGCAGCACACGCCAAATGCCGCAGAGCAGAGCTTCACATCAGCTGAGAAACTTTCCCAGGAAGGAAGATACGTGTGTGGTGACGGGGCTGTGCTGAGCTCCATGCTGCTTCAGGAATATTGCCATCAGTGCCAGAGGGAGRTAGAGTTAGACAGCCACAGCACCGTCTTTCACTGCGGCACAGACATATTGCAAGGATCAATTTGTTATCCATAAAATGAAAACACAGCTTTACTGGTCTCATTCAGCTTAATTTAGAACATTTTCTCAACACCGATTCTGAAGACATCTCTCAAGTACCTTACTCCTCACAACAAGCCAGGCATGAAGACACCCATGGGGAAGATGCTGTACCAATGTTTCCTGAGAGACCTAACCAGTCTCTCGTGAACATTTGATTAAATGGTCTTCATTTAAATATATGTGCACACAGTTGGGGTACACCTATTTCATACAAATTAAACATCCTTCTGCTTTTTCTATCTTCCCATTCAAATAAGGCACTGACATCACTACCTCTGCTCCAGTTCAAGCAAAAACTACAGCTGCTTGCAGCCCCTCAGAGAGATGCATCCCTGCATGGGACCACCTGGCCTCACAGCAGCTCTGCCTCCCAACCCATTTCTTATTTTAAAACCCACTGTTAAGATGGCCCTCCTGTAGCTCCTAGCTTTCATTCCTGGCTTACAGGATCACAAGTCCYCTGCTCACCCAAAATCCTACAGAAACAATCTTGGCTGGCAGAAATGAGAAGGAACTTATCTGATCCGAGTAACAGCAGTTTCATCCTAAAACAGCAGAGAACCCGGCCTCTCCTTTGGTCCTTTCTACCCATGCAGGCTTTGTGAGTCTGCACATTGGGACTCGCTGGGAARTTCTATCTAGGTGCGCAGGTTTTCCTCAGTCACTACAGATCAGACCCTGCACACACTAGAGTTAACAGTGCTGATTCCARCAAGATGACGGTTTCCAAGAAACAAGTCCTGGTTCATTTTTTCTCTGGCTTCCTTTACATTCATCATGACAAGATTATGATGGAAGAAGACAAGGTCCACCAAAWGATACTGGCACAACTATCTCTTCTTGCAAGTATCTGTTAACAGGGTACAACAAAAATAAAGTGCTAGTAAGTGGCCCTACAGAAGGCTTCCCACTGAAGTGAAGGATCTTGACATTTTAAGGCACTTCTTCCTCATCAAAAGATATTTCCTTACCTTTATCTACCTGCTTAGGGATTTTCAAAGGGACAAGTCAATTTTAAAGGGAGTTGGCCCTCACCAACATTCCTTTGAAAATGTCAACAGGTTCAATTAATCCTCTTTGGTCTCAGCTCCCACTGCCGAGAGTAAACTGCTCATTTTAATCGTGGTTAACAAAGTAAATTAGAAAGGCATTTACATCCCTGATGCTGCAAGCAGAAAGGAGATGAAGAAAAGAATAAAAAGATAAGTATTATTTGACCTTCCCAAGGATTCACAACAAAGCTCAAAGTGAATGGAGTTACCTCATCTTCTATGGTGCTACACATCAATCATTTAAAAATACTTGCCTTAATTCTKCTTGGGGATGACTACCCCATATATTGGCAGGCACATCTACTTTAAAGTATTAGCTTTCATATTTTAAAAAAAGAAATTTACAAATAATAGCTTCATTTGTATCATATTCTTTTTCTCTAATGTGCAATCAGATGGGTGAAAGAGGCAGGGGGTGGGGAAGAATTCCACAACATTATCGTTTGGCAGCTTACATTATTTTCTTTCAAAGGGCATTACAATACACTTCTCTCACTTGAGGAACTTCAAGAGAAGATAATTATTCTTGTCTGCCTTGTAATATATATTAAAAACGTTCAAATGTGGCTTTCCAGGGAATTCTGCCAAATATTTTTAGGCACCAGACCCAGCTTTACTTAATTTTATATTGCCTTCTTAGTCTATTACAAAAAACACCCTTGCATGCAGTTTGAATTTGGTAGAAAGGCTGAAACATACTSGTTTATATTGGAAACATAAAAAAATGCTTCTTTCCTTGAAATAGAGATCTTTAACTCCTAATGTGACAGACATTCAGATGTTCAGTAATTAAAGTGTCTCTACAGAGCTTGGAGCCCATCAGTGAGATTTTACTGCCACAAGCAGAAGGGTTTGTGCTTTTTTCCTTTTGACAGAGCATACCAAGAGCAGAAAGTAGCTTTAAACGTTTGTGTTTTATAGCCACTTTATTAGTGGAATAACAGTAGCACCTTGAGACTCTAAAGAAGATGAGAGCCCCACTGCAAGAAGCTTAATGTAAATTTTGAATCCTAAGCCTGTAAGTGCTGTCATCAACTAAGCAAAGCATGAGATGACTCTCTAGTAGCAGACCAACCCTGGCACAGAACAAAGAAGTAAAAAAAAGCACATAGTGCTATTAGAGGAGAAAAAAGTTCTCATGTTATTAGCAATAATATTTATTAGAAGGGATATGATAAAACAGAAGGGCAGTGGGCAAACCAAGGTAGATGGACAGCCCCAAAGAGTTTATGGTCTAAACAGGCAAGAATACTGGAGCTGAGAAAAAAAACATGCGGGCAGATCCTACTATACAAAAATAAAATATATAGAGATGCARAGAGATAAGCTAAACAGCAGAAAGAAAGGAACGAGACAGATGTTGAGTCAATTTGCCCACTGGTAGCAGCACGACACACAAAGAGCAGACAGAGGGCAAATGGGAAAGAGAAGTGCAGAGACTTGCTCTAAATCACACAGATGATCTAGCAAGAAAAAGGAGCCTGACAACTGGCTCCCCACTTTGCACTCCACCCAGTAACTTCTGGTGTTTCCCTTAAATAAGTGTCCAAGTCTGGCCTAATACACACAGATGAGAAACTCCAGAAGAGTCAGACATGATTTACACAGCAAGAGCAAGATCAGGAGAAAGCCCACAATGTTCCCAGCAGTTTGTTTCCTGGATATTTCACCAGCTTTTTTTTTTTTTCCTCTCCTCTTTTTAAAAGCCAGTATCAGAAACTGTAGATAATTAGCACAAAAGTCCATGTGAAATGTTGTATTTGGGAAAGTGTTTATTTTGGCTTCCTGAAACAGGCTGGAATCCAGCTCTTGTGCGCAGCCCCACCTTAGCTATATTTGTCCTATTATGTACAACAAACTTGGAGCCACATTTAAACATGAAACACTTTGAAACTATATTAATGCTATCTCGTTATCATTAATACACCCATTAACTCCCTCCGCAGCTGACCCCCAAGTCAGTTGGTTGACACAGCTTGTTTTAAAGGAAAACTTTTGGAGCACAGCAACAGAGTTTTACTTTTCTTAGCTTTCTTCCCTGATAACAGAAAGGAAGCCAGCCCAGACTGCATGTTGAAAACTGAAACAGCTGAGTGGACTCCTCCTACCTCCTCTCTCATGTTTTCATCTTTTATGGCGGCAGGCTACTCTGTGCCAGACAAACTAAGATTTCTTATATGCTTCAGTCACTTGGCCGTTCTTTCCCATAGATATTCCAAGAGCAGATTAATGTCAAGGCTGGCCGAGCCAAGTACACAAATCTCTGCAGAGGCTTCGGTTGAGCAGGAACGCTGCCGGAGAGGGGCTGCTGCAGCGCGACGCTGCGAGGCGAGCCTGGTCTCGCGCGCGGGAGCCGCTCTCCGGGGAGATACGCGGGAGCCCGGATACGCGGGTGTACGGGAGGTCAGAAGCAGGTCCCTTAAATAGCGCCTGATGCCACGCAGCTGCGGAGGGAAGTGCAGGGTTCCCTCTTCAGAGCACAGCTGTGTGGGCCACCCTCCCTGTGCGACAGACCCAAGGGAACAAGCAGCTCCTCTCCGGGCAAGCCCAAGGGAGACACTGGCTCCCTCAGGGAGAGCATCCACCAAGAAAGCTCACTGGGCTGATGGAAAGCCCATGGCACCTTCCTGGAGCATGTTTGTGTGCCCAAGGCAAGAACTAGAGGTCCTGCACCTCCAGAGCTGGTCTGGGTGGGCYGGCCAGACGCAGAAAACCTCACAGCCCTGAGGGCAGGGCGAGTTTGGGGCGCCCAGCTCTGGGCAGAGCGTTTCCATGCTGCAGGGAGGGGCCACAGCTCCCATTATGTTTCTACCCTAATACTTCATCTCTAATATTGGAGGAAAAAATACATTTCTGAGTACCTCCCTTAAAGCACTRCTAATCCCTTCTTTAAACACCTCTGTGAGCCTTCCAGAGGCACTGGTAAAGGGACAAAGGGGAACCTTCCCTCCTCACCACAGCCACAGAGGGATGATACAGCAAGGGGATAATAAAGAAGTGAGCAAGTTAAATGAGCAAGTTAAATAAACACAGCGGGGCTACCCGCTCATTTGAATGTGGCCCACAGGAATTAGGCTCCCCTTCCCACCTCTTGGGTCATGATCAAMCTCTCTAATTGCTAACAGGGTGGAAAGCCAGGTAGCAGTGAAGCTGCACATTCACCACATGACCTTGCCCACCACGCAAGCACAGGTCTACAGCAACATTTCTTTGAGCCCGCCATGTGCAGARTCTTTGCACACCTGCCCATGATGCTCACAGGCCCTCAAGAGAGTCCCAAGCCCACCAGGTCATCAGGAGTATAACGAGCTCCAGGAGGTCAGGCTGAGCACAGCACCCAGGCCACCCCATGAGCAACCAAGCTCCAAAAAGCRGCACAAAAGGGCTGCTCTTCACAATTAAAGACCAAGCTGTTCTCAGCCTGCTTGTCATCCCTTCTCCAAGCCTGCAAGGGGCTCTTTGCAGCCCTACAGCCAGCAGATTCTCCGGCAACTTTTTGGTATCAACCTACGCATAAATTGCACAAGCAAAATAATGGATTAACTCCTCTTCAGCAACTAAGGCACAACAAAGAAATAATTACAATTTCTTCATCAGGTCAGCAGAGTCACAACAGAGCCTCCATGTGCACCAGTCTCAGGAACTGTGACCCCCTACCCACTGAGGCATCTTAGGACTACTAATTCTTTAACAGAGTACTAACCTGCAAAATTACTAACATAAAATTCTTCTTTTCCATGTCAAGACAGAGCCAAATCAAAATCCCAACCTTCTCTTGGAGGAGCAGCTCACAAGACTCTCTCCACAAAGAGCAAAACTAGCCTCCTTCCAGGTGTGCCTATTTATGCTGTGAGCCACCCAGCTGCGACCACTCTGCACTGATTGAGCCCTCCTGCCTTCCCCAGCAACTCCTRATAACTCTCAATTTGCCAGTTTGGGATTTAATTCAGCTGCAAGCACCTCTCAAAGACGGGGAGCCAAAATTTCAGACATTGAGAAGTTCACGYACATGCAAGTAAAACTTGCCTGTAAATCTAGATTGCCCCTTGGATTCTACCTACCTAACAGTCCTAGCTGTCTACAGCTGCTGTGGTGACAAAACCTGGTAGATTTGGTGCTGTGCGTAGAAAACAGGTGTCAGCACCTGCCAAACCATCCCTGGATTTAACATTTTGTCCATTACTTGAACAAAGAGACTTCTTCCAGTCTTCAGAGAACGTATRTCTGTCTCTCATATCATTTTATAAAAATATTGATCATCATGAGTGTACGTCTGTCTGATGATGGACAACTGATGGAAGAAAACACATGATTTTTTTCCAGTAGTAGCTATTAGAATTTATTAGTATCTTAACATGCTTATTTACATGATCGACAGAAAAATATAAATTATTTGTGTGATCAGGCAGGGAAAAGAGAACTTCTAAGCTGATATAGTTCAAACTATGAAACAATTAAGTCTGTAGTCAACTCACAAAACATGCAAAACAGTAAAATTTAGAAATTAGTTTCTATGCAGTTGTGCAGGTGGGCTGCAAAAAGAATCAATGGTTCCATCAGCCTTTGCTTTACTGTCCAAAATGTTTGGAAGTCATGGCTCCAAACGGTACAGCCTATGCGCTTCCTCTTATATTTCTAAAAAAAAAAATTCAAAATAGCAAATTCTAAACTCCAAACTTCTCCAAAGACATTCTTAAAGAGCTAGATGAGAATTGGATAGCAATGTTTTGCCGTTTAAAGTGTTGGCACTTTATAAAGAGAAGCCTTTTGTTAGAGACAGGAAGTTTAGTTTATTGCCCRGTGTATACAGTTCGCCTACTGCATTATTTTGGGCTATTTTCATTCCTCACACAGCAAAGAGGAAACTCTAAGAACATTTCACCGCTTTTCTTTGTCTGATGAGCAGCAAAGTTTTGCAGTTTGCTGACCACTCTATTGCTGTGCTACTTCTGATACGCAATTTCACTGCACATAGATCCTCTGGAGGATAAAACATTTGTTCTGTATAAAAGCAAATTGTTTCTGTCCAGTTTACTTTAAGCTTGTCTCCCACTCTGTCTTACATTACTTCACAGAAAGAATTCCTAAATAGAAAAAATCAAAAATAAAATATCTCGTGAGCTGAAACCCTTCTGTTTTTTTCATAAGTAAAACTTCAGCTCAGAAACTAATTAGACAGGCTCATAATGACAACTTCCCTCACCCTTTGCAGTTTCCCTGGGTCTTTTTCTGTGGGACACAATCTGTAACAGAGGAATAACAACATAGCTATAATGCTGTGTTATTACTTTACAGTATGATTGCATTCAACAAAATCTATCCTGCATCTTATTTCCTGGCTGCTCTTTCCGCTGTCTGTATAACATGGTTCTATGCAGCTGAAATAGCAAAGGACTACAGTGCATGCCCATCCTTCTGCTCTGTTACTTTTCAACGATTCACAAGGTTATCCTAAATGATTTTATACCATCTTGCTTAATAGGGGAAAAAAAGATTCTTCATAAAAGGCTTGGTTTCTAAAAAATGCTAGGCATTTAGGCATTTATTAGAAACAGTTTTAGTTCCTCATCAATCTGAAGATGAAGTATTATTGATTTACAACGAGCAATTCATCCGATATCCATCAGCAGCATATAAAAACAGAGTCAGAGAATTAAAAAATGGGTGATGCCTTTTTGGCAGTAGTTTGCTCTGTCCTGCCAATGGCATAACCTGTCCAACTGGATGTGAARCAGCCCTGCTCTTTCTGTGTGTTCTGCATGCTGGACTCTATGTCCCACAGATCATACACTAACCTACATTTATTTTTATATTACAGGATCAGCAAGTATATATTAGATCAAGGCTTTGGGGACTTTACATATTGCTTAACCTCAGTCACTCAGGCTCTTAGTCACTCAGCGATGAGCATGGTAAAAATAGATAAATTGCACAGATAGATTGACACACAGACATATACAAATCTGTGCATATAGGCATATATATCCCTAGGGCCTGATGGAACAGCTCCAGTTGACTACAGTGAGCTTTGGATCTGGCCCAATGTTAGTATAAGATACTAGTAACTGCCTCTGATCTTGAAATCGATTTTAAAAGGCTAATGAAGGGGGGGAGTTTCCATGCTGTGACCCCCGTTTTCCATCGCTGTGACTCCAGTGCCTTCAGTGGCATGTAAAACCCATGTAATGAAATGCAGAATTATGCTCACATTATGTTTTTAAAGTGGTTCATTAGCCTGCATATTACACCCTTTTTAGTGAGCTGGCATCTCTGCAAAGGATTCCAAGGACCAAGCTCCGTGAAGCTGATATGACTCTTCCCACTGGCTCTGGTTCAGGGCCCTAGATTATTATTTTAATGTGGCACAGAAAGGCAAAAGGATATTAATGAAAGTCCCTTGAGCAGGACATGGCTTTTACTAGTTTGGAGGCACTTTCTGCAAGAAAAAGAAGTTTTTCTAGGAAAAAAAATTAAAGCATGTCAGACTTTCCTGAAAATGATTTTTTTCTCCTTTCTTTCACTAAAGAAAGAACTAAATGCAACTAAAACTCAGGAGGGGAAAAAAAAAAGATGGCTTTTTTCCAGCCTTGACAGATTTCTTTAGACATTTTGGCACGCAGAGAGCATATAGGGTGGGTGGTGAGGGCAGAAGGCGCCCAGCTGCGCCACGGCCGCCTCCTGAGGCGCCTCTGGGCGCTGCCTCCGCTGCTGCCATCGCTCCCGGCAGSCTCGGCTCCCGCACGGGGCCTCGAGCCCCAGCCCGTGCTCCCTCCACACTGTTTCCTCTTACAAAAATGGGCGCTTTTTCCAAGGAAGGACTGCTAGCTAGGACTACTCACCCTAGCTGTGAGAGATCTGGGAAGCACAAATCTGGACCAAACCTTGGTTCAAAAYCAAACCCTGCTGCAGTTTCACGTCCCCTCTGGATGTCTCCGGTTTTGCAGAATGCAAAAGAGCAACAGGAATTAGGGCAACCACTGCACGTGAAGAGGCCACCAGAACAGAGTGTGGAAAAGCAAGAGAGTGTAAATGAAAGGTTTTATTTTTTCTTAAATGCCAGTAGCTCTTGGAAGCATCAGTCAATGTCAAGGCCTCAAAATAGGAAGTACCCTAAATCCACAGAATAAGCAGATATAAATAATTTAGGATCAAGCTCAGAGAAGCAGAATGCAGATGGGCTGAAGTCCACACAACCAGAGACAGTGAGAAGGTTAAAAGTAAATCTCAAATCTGCGCAATTACTGTGCTACCTCCATTGTAACACACCATTTCTCAGTGTAGCTACTAATATTTCTTATGATTATATTTCTTTGATTCCTTTTTAGCAGGACCCAAACACTTTGACCACTGATGTGCTGCACAGGGAGGTAGAAAGCAGCATTCAGAGACCTGACATTTTCGGTGCCAACAGCAGCTAATCAGCAGCCACAAGCAGCTCTGAGTGGTACTTAGTATAATATAATCCAGAGTAGCTGGCAAGCCAAAGCCCAGCTTATGGCCYTGCCCTTCACCACTCTGCATATCCAAATTAAAGCCAGTTCAAATGACTACCTCTTGCTTTCTGTATAAATATTGGCTAAATGTTCACTGAAAATCCCTTATTGTCTCTTCAACCATTTTACTTTTCCATTAATTTTTCCATTTATTTTTTCCTTCCCCCTCAGTTGTTAATTATTAGTACTTACMGTCAGTCTTGGGACGAATCAGTTACTGTCTGTTCCTAATAGTTTGATTCAATTGGTGAAATACAAGGACAAAAGCATCAATTCATCCATCTCTACAAAATTATTTCTTGTGACATGTCATGACTATGAGATGTTTTCTCCCTGGAAAGTGACTGTACAAAGTGATTGCAGTAGCTAAAGAGGGTCTGAGGTTCCACCCTGTATGATGCAGCAAAAGGAAGCAAATTCMCTCTCATTTGGTAAAAATGGGGGTAGCAACTTTGCTAGGGAGAAGGTCTGTTAGATTCCACTTCTTTGCATAAAGCATCTTTGCTTAGCAAGATCTCACACTCATCACATATACAGTTTCTTCATTGAAATCTCATAAAGGAACCCAAATCTCAGAAAAATCAGGCACAGAATCACACGTGAAACAATCTGCCTGGTCCCTTCAGAAGAGCATTAAGCAGAACAATTTATTCACAGCTATGAACACTCGGTGGGTACAGTGAGAGGACTGAACCCAACAGGCACATTCTAGCAGCACATAATCAAAGAATGTTCATTTTTATGTGGAGGGGATAAAAGTAAATTACGTGTTATTTCTATCAAGAACAGCCAATGCTTATTTTATACCACCAAGGCCATCTAAAACTCTCACCATGCACATTTGTTAAATAAAGATACATTTATAGACCAAGGGTTTTATCACTTTCTGCTATTTTATGAGGTAGAAAAAAAATAAAATCCACTTGAAATATAAAATGGTTAACAAACGTCATCCACACTCTCAAACTAATGGGCTAATAATCAAAAAACAAATCTACAAAAYTAAATGTAGGTCAAAATCTCATCTAATATATTTCAGAAGTTTCTCAGTGAATACCCAGGAGTAAAAAATTCAGGAGTGTTATTATCAGAAAAAAAAATATCAAGGAAATATTTAATGATAATTGTAATTTCAAATTCCTCTGCAATAATTCTAATGAAAATTTACCATATTGAAAAAKATGCGACACAAGCATCTACATTCAGTGTTTTGAGACCCTGTCCTTCTGGATAATTGTCAGTCTTTACATGATAAAATCCAAGGAAAAACTGTGCTTAGCTGGATAGGTGATGTACTGAGCAGCTGCTGAATGAATACCTTGTATTTATTTTCTAATTTGATATTATTTTGAATCAACTGCTGCTATTACTCACTTATTCAATAACAACATTGCATCAGAGGCTTGGTGAAGACAGGAGGATGGAATTTGTCATTGAAAAGGTGAGTCTAAAACACTGCCAGGACTCCCAGAATTTTCCGGACTTAATTCTATACATACCACAACATGTCTCAACCATGAACTTTCCCTGCAAAAGGAATATTTAACCAGCGTCACCGGATTCTGTGACTTACGTCAATGTGACTACTTGTATGAATGCAGATTACTCACATGAATAAGGGACTGAGGCTTCAGTCAGCGCAGCCTCCGGACACGCTGTCCATGCAAGTCACACTATGGATGTGAAGCCACTAAAAAGCACTAAAAAGCAAATAGAGGGAACCAGTTGTCACAGACGTGTTTGAAATATTCCTAGAGGGATGAAGCTTCTCCAGCTGGGCTGGGAAAGCAGCACACTGCCCCAGCTCTGCAGGGAGCCAGCTGTTAAACGCTGCCACCTCTTTGAGATGGCACCTGTTGCAGCTAGACAAAGTTTGACGCAACGCGGGATTTTTAGCTGGCCATGAGAGCTACAAAGCAGACACAGAGGTCAATTAGGCCGTTTTCACAATGCCTCTTTCTAATGGGCCCACCTTTGGCATCACCTTATAACTATGTAAAATTATTTTTATTATACGTGAACCTAGCAGCCAAAACCAAGACCAGCTATATTCTTTCCTGCCTTTGGGAATCACTAACACTTCTACAAGAGTTTCAAACCAAACCAGAATGAAAAATTGACTGAGGGAAATCCATTGCAGAGCTATGTATTACATCTTCCAGTTTCCAACACATGGAAATGAGCCTCCTTTTCATACAATGAATCAGTCCAGATTTTTGTTTCCAGCTGTATTTCCTGATGGTACCGCACTGCCTCACAGGCATTTGATTGAGTCTAATTGAGGGAGTCTAATGATCTTTTTCCTTCTAAATGATGGGCTATCCTATCCCTAACCCTGCTAAGAAAACCTTGTCCATGATGCCATAACTTCTGTAGGTAACTGCCAAATTAAGCTGTGAAAAACATGTATGCATAAACATAGAAAAGCTTCTGATCCATGAAATCTTATTGCTCTTTGAAACTCCTTTTAACAATCACTATGGGTATTTCCAAAAGAAAGTTTTTAAACTTTCTTCAGTTTTTAAAGATTCTATAACAAACTAGTACTAAGATGAACAGATACAAGAATCCAGTTGTCATAAAATTAAATCAAAATCAAAACTCAAATGAAAAATTAAAATTAATCAGAAAAGAAAATGGAGGATATTTACATGTTGACCAGTACATAAGCAAAATAAAAATCCCTACTCTTGTGTTTTTATTTTGAATGAAGTCATCTGGAGACAGGGTGTGCTAGTTCTTTTAATCGGTATTATTATTCTGTGATGGTATCAGAAGCATATTGGGTATTACATAACATAAAGACACACAATCCTCACTGCTAGTCTGATCTAGATTCCACCTGGCCTCTCTTGGTCCATTAGCTGCTTGTAGGGATCACTCAGACACGGCTCTTGAGCCAGGTTCAAGCAGCTGCAGACTCTACATTTAAGCAGCATGTCCGAGTTGGCCGACAATTACATTTTAAATTGAGAACCTAAGTGACTCCAATGGCTGTCACTGTTCTCTCCAGCTTTACTGGAATACTTGCACTCTCCCTTATTCATCTGAAATTCCCAGATGGATCACAAAGTTTGAGGCACCACAGCAGCCGATCCCTAAGGCCCACTGCAGGACTGGCAGTGGCAGCCCACGCATCCACTGTGGACCAGAACCCGGACAACAAAGCGCTCTCGGTTACTTCCCATGAGGAACAAGGTTCTGCCTACCCACATGCATTGCTTTTTACTTTCTTTTTTATTCCATTCAAAATGAACAGTTCTRGGTCTGAAAATCCAGCAGTTTACACACTAAACCATGTAATTCTCATATTTCCTGACTAATATAATCCATAATCCATAATCCATTGTCAGGGAATGCAGGGATGCAACAAGGAAAGCTAAGGCAAAATTGGAATTGAATCTGGCACGGGATGTTAAGAATAACAAGAAAAACTTCTTCAGATATATCAATAACAAAAGGAAGGTCAGGGAGAACGTGGGACCACTAGTGAATGGGGTGGGTACCCTGGTTACAAAAAACACGGACAAAGCAGAGCTGCTGAAYGCTGCCTTTGCTTCCGTGTTTGTCGGGGGCAGCCCTCTAGAATCCCAGGCCCTAGGGACACACGAAGWGAGCYRGAGRGAGGAAGGCTTGCCCTGGGCAGAGGAAGAGTGGGTCAGAGAGCATCTAGGGAGCCTCGACACCCACAAATCCATGGGCCCTGATGGGATGCACCCCAGAGTGTTGCGGGAACTGGCAGATGTCCTAGCCGAGCCGCTCGCCATCATCTTTGGAAGGTCCTGGAGAACGGGGGAGGTGCCGGAGGACTGGAAGAAAGCCAACA